>NC_090243.1:22126704-22461704 GCF_024489055.1 Chanodichthys erythropterus
AACACATACTTTCAACATTTACTTTCCTTCTACATTCTGATGCAAAGCAGTTTGGCAAATCTGCTGTAACTCATTCAGTTGGAGTTCACATAACTTTAAGTGCAATGCACTTTCAGTAATATTTTGAGAATTTGAGTAGGGTGAATTTGTTTCACTTAGTAAATTTGACTTTGTTTTTACATTGATGGCTTCATATCACAGTATGCATGCAGTCTGATGCATTTAGACATGCTGGTTGCCCTTGCTGTATCTAAGATCAAATTTGAGGTCTTGAGTAGCATTGATACAACATAATCTTCTGTGAGAAATCATGGAACTCTACATTACAGCTTCTTCAAGACATGTGCTACCTTGCAGGAAAATTATAAAATGTATACAACACAGAACTGTTATTTCAGGATAAATTAATAAGTTTGAAATGGAAAGTGTCTCACCTTTGGAATCGGCCATGTTTTTTTTTTTTTTTTTTTGTTCTTTTAATTGAGCGTAGACTGGTAATGTGTCCAACTGTAAGGTCTCTAAAAAATATGACAGAAGATGTGATGCAAGTAGAATCAACAATTAGAACTGTTTACAACTAAAAAAGGAATTGTTAACCGAAAAATGAAAATTCTGTCATCATTTACTCACCCTAAAGTTGTTCCACACATGTATACATTTCTTTGTTCTGCTGGACACAAAGGAAGATATTTTGTAACCAGTTTGTAACCAGGCCACTGTGGGGCACAACTGACTTCCATAGTAGGAAAAAAAAATACTATGGAAGTCAATGGTGCCCCAGAACTGTTCAGTTTCCCACATTCTTCAAAATATCTTCCTTTGTGTTCAACAGAACAAAGAAATGTATACAGGTTTGGAACAACCAGAGGGTGAGTAAATGATTTCAGAATTTTCATTTTTGGGTGAACTATCCCTTTAAGGGTGGATTTACAATCCTCTTCTCTTATGTTATAAAGTCAGTAGGTAATCAGATAAATAGTCTTTTTAATTGTGTACATCTGTTCAGATAATGTTACTGATAATGTCTTATTTACAAACTTTCAGTTTTACCTAAGATCATCGCAGAACCATCACTGGTTGTGATCAATTATCCTATTGGTGTTGGACAGAAAAGAAGGCAGCATTGCGCTTCCTTATTTGTCGATCTGCCAAAGGCATTCAGTGGATCACAAATAGCTGCTGAACAAACTTTTTGGTTTTTGTTAATCAGATTTTCTTGAGATAACTTTAGGTGTTCCACAGGGTTCCATTTTGGGAACTGTTTTGTTGTCTATTTTTAAAGATAGAGTTAAAAAATGACATTCAAGCTACACTAGAGCTGTATCCAGATGGCTCTATTATTTATTCATACTCCCTCTATAGTACAGGCAGTGGAAAAGCTTCAGATTGCATTTGAGAAAAAGAAGTGTGCTTAATTGTATTGCAAGTGTACTTTCTGTGTACTTCAAATCAGAGTGTACTTGCAGATAATATAATATACTTAAAATTAAAGGCCACTTAAGTGTACTTAAGGAGAGTACACTTTAATAACAATATTAACATACTAAAGTGCACTTTTTTAAAAATGTACTTTGTAATAATGTCTAATTCATTTTTACTCAAAAATACATTTTAATAAATCATTGTGTTTTTGTAGCACTTTAAGGAAGTACACTTATTTTGATGTGTTGACTAATACACTAAAACACATGTCAAATAATTGATTTTAATTTCAGCTTAAGCGTGTTGTCCAAAATGACATTTGTTAATGTATTTTAAATGTTTTTAATCTTTAATACGGTGTGCCTTAATGCACTTGAAATGTATTTTTCTTCTAAACTTCAATACACTTGCTTATACAGTACAAATTATTGTTGAAATTTTCATCACCAGCTCCTGCTCTATGAACTCAGTGTCAGTTTTCTACATAATATTTGACATAAAGTGTCATTTATGAGAGGACTACTGTACTTTATAGTAATGTACTGTACTTTACATCTGTGTACAGAATACTTTCAATGTCATCATGTTGTTCAAATGGTTACCACACTTTAATACTAATATACTGATAGTTAATTTTTGTAATGCTAGCTGGTGTAATCACTACAAAGTATATTTAAAGTAAATTGTAAATAAAAAGTATAATACACTTACGGTATATTCTGTGTTCTCCTGAAAGACTTCAGCTTTCTTACGCTTACAGACAGCGGTATTTATGCCTCAAACCAGATATCACGTGATGATGTGAAGAATCAGGGATGGATTATGACTTGCAAAGTCCCTGGTGCCAAATTACCTATTTCCCAAATTTAACTATTTTTAAATCATGAGAAAATTGCTATTTGCTAAGGATCCGGGACGTGTGAGGGAGTCGCATCACATTTACGTTGTGGCAACATCTGTGGCACGTTGCATTTCTACTATGGCAACATCGCTGTTGCCACAGTGTTACGGGCACATAATTGCAAGACCCCACAAGGTTGTAGCAAGGTATTTGCGAAACACTGAGCAACTGTGACACGATGTTCTGACAACCTATTTCCCATTCTGTGTGTGATATTTTGTGGTTAATTTTTAATCATTTGACATTAGATCACTATATAATACTTTTTATATATTGTTTATACTTTTTTTATCCACAATTTTTATTATACAGACAAAATGAAAAACAAGCAATCATAAAAGAGAAAACATTGCACTTTTTTTTCCTTTTTACACATTTCTTTCCCACATATAACAAAATGAGGAATGAGACAAGGAAAATAATAAGAATAAATAAATAAAAGTAGATTTTATTTACTGGAAAACACTTGGAAAAACAAGTGTAATCAACTATATAATGATAAAGTGTAAATTGGAAATAGTATAAAGAAGCATATACATAAATATGTATTTTTCTGGTAATAGAGGGAAACTGGGGAAGTTGGTTTTGGCAAAACTACGGAGTTGAAAATACCTGAACAAACCTGAAGAGTGTAAGTTAAATTTGGAAATAAGATTTGTAAATGTAGCAAAAGAGTTATCAATAAAAAGATCTGAAAAACAAACAATGCCTTTATCTCGCCATCTTTTAAAGGTGTGATCAATACCTGGTGGCAAAAACAAGTGATTATTGCAAATAGGACTTGAAATGGATAGTGACTCCAAACGAAAATGTTGTCGGAATTGTTTCCAAATTTTTAATGTCGATAACACAATGGGTTTTTTAATATAACTAGAGGGACGCAGAGACAAAGGAGCAAAGACTAGTGCAGGGAGGGAAGAAGAAAGGCAAGAAGTAGCTTCTAGAGTACACCAGTTGACCTCCGCATTACACCGTAGGAAAATCTTAGAAATATTAGCAGATCAGTAATAAAAATGAAAATTTGGCAGGGCTAGACCTCCGTCACATTTGTTTCGCTGATAGATCTATTAACCTTAGAAATCTTACCTGCCCAAATGAATGAAGAGATTATTTTATCTAAGCATTTAAAAAAAAAGCTTTAGGTAGAAATCGTGGCAAAACATTCATGTTAATGGTCTCCACTCTTTCTACAAGAGAAAGGGGCAGGCTGTCCCAACATTTTAAATCAAGCTTAATTTGATCAACCAAATTTGTGAAGTTATTCTTAAAGAGAGAACTGAAAGGGTGTGAAATGTTTACACCTAAATATCGAAACCCTGCAGGGGAGAAATAAAAGGGAAGGGCGCTTTTTGAAATGTTCTTAGCCATATCATTTATGGGGAAACATTCGCTTTTCGTAAAGTTTATTTTGTAACCTGAAAAAGAGCCAAAGGTGTCAAGCAAGTGCATGATCTCATGCACACAGCCAACTGGATCTTGAACATACAACAAGTCATCAGCATATAGAGAAACCCGATGTTCCGTGCCACCCCTGTGAATCCCACATATAGACGGAGATGTTTTTAAGACGATGTCTAAAGCAACGAGCAGAGGAGACAGAGGGCAACCCTGCCGTGTCCCGCGGGAGAGGGGAAAGAATGATGGACTATCAGCATTAGTTTTAACGCTTGCAGAGGGAGCAGAGTATGAGGCGAATCCATGAAATAATATTATTCCCAAAGCCAAATTTTTTAAATACAGTAAATAAATAATTCCGCTCGACACAGTCAAATGCTTTTTCAGCATCAAGGGAAATTATCATTTCAGACTTAGTAGAAAGAGATGGACTAAAAAGAATGGATATTAGATGACATCTGACATCCCCTAATAAACCCAGTCTGATCCTCAGATATAATATCGGCATCTATGCGCTTTGCCAGCACCTTTGCTAGAATTTGTACATCAGCATTCAATAAACTGATAGGTCTATAGCTGCTGCATAAAGTTGGGTCTTTATTTTTTTTAATAGAAGGGAGATAGATGCTTGATTCAATGATGCTGGGAGAAAACCGTGCTCAAACGACTCCTTGTGTATCAAACAATAAGGGGGCTAACTGCACTGACAATTTCTTATAAAAATCTAAGGGGAAGCCATCAGTAATAAGAAAAGCATGGACATAAAAGTAGGGTTGTCCCAATTCGGGGCATATACATTAACAAAAACTACAAGGGTATGGAAAAGAACACCTCTGACAATTACAAAGCGTCCTTCATCACTTATTTCATTTACATATGACTTGCAAATATGAATCACATTAAGTTTATTAGTTTGTTTATGTAAAAACTATGCAATCCAACCACACTTTTGATCAAGTATAAACCTCAGGATTAAATCTGTGGGTATTCAATGATATCATCAGGAAAGATACAATAGACCAATCCCAGTATTTCTCTTGGCTTTTTTCACCATAACAGCTGTGTCTTACAAACACAGAGTTACAACAGCCAGAGAAACACTATTGTTAAAAGTTAAGGTCAAGAGCCCAACTAAAGCAAACACTTTCCACCATGATGGTGACATCAAACTTTATTATTTTCAACAGTATGTCCAGTTTAATAAATACAAATAAATGTATGGTCCATTGTTGCAACTTTGAGTAAAAAGGCTTGAGAAATTTAAGGCACTTTCTACATAATGTGAACAAGATTTTCAACATGACTGAACTAAGTACTCAATTTGTAAAATTGAATTACCAATCCTCAAGATTTCTAAGTACTCTGTACTGTGTGGTAGCTAAACCCAACAGTTTAATTAAGCTTTCTAAGTAAACTCAACTAATTACATTTGTTTAGCCTCAAATATTTTTTAATTCAACTTTATTAAAACTCTGCATATGATATTCTAATCTATCCTTCAAAAGGTATGCATTTATAAAAGCATGTAGTATATGTGACAGCATATTAGATATATTTAGTTCAAGAAATAAAAAAATAATCAGTAAAGGCAGTTCAGAACATTTCTTAAACAAAACAGGGCTATCACAGGGTGATAGTCGAAGGCTGGGTGTAAAGTTTGTTAGCCAGAATGAGTCCAGGAAAGATCAACCAATCCAGAGGAGAGAAGTGCAGAAACCAGCAGAGAGGGTTTGCACTGCTGGCAAGCAGACATTAGAAATTAGTCTTCTCAAAAGGTCCTGTGCACATGATCTCAAAACGGTAAAATGCTGATTATTTTTCATAAAAGACTCTATTTATCTTACCTTCAAATTGATGAGGCACCCTATGTCCTTCACCCTTGTCATCCCTGTTTGGTGTGTTGTAGAAATCTAAAAGGAATATTTCATGTTAATAATAAAATTTTTTTTCATCTAATGGTTATGCACTACTAGCTGTCTGGTGGATCCAAAATGCTCAATATTCATATTCATGCATTTTATTCATATTTCATGTTAATCATTTTATTTTTTATGGCTTATGGCTTTTGATTTCATACACTCATGTACTACTCCATATATCAATCCTCATCATATTTTACTCTTTATTGTACTCATTTATGGTTATTCTTCTTTTATCTTTAAGAGTATGTATCCTTGCTCTATTCAACTGTTCTTTAAAGTGTTTCAGTGTTCAGGTCATGTCGACACGTTTGTGGTTAGATATTGGACGCCTGCCAAGTACTGCAGAAGCAATGATGTTTTCAGAAATTGGTGTAACACTTTACAATAATGTTTCATTAGACAACATTGGTTAACTAAATCAGTTCAAATGAAGCAACATCACTTTGTAACTTTAGTTCAAAACAGTTAGCGTTGACACATCAACATTGTTTCTATGATTACATGCTATCTGCCGAAATCCTGCAACATATTCTGATGTGTTATTGATGAACTATGATCTCCAGAACATGCTCCTGAGGTAATTTCATGTGCCGACAAAGCATACTGGAGGTGTCATTACTTTATTATTTCACTAGATCTCACAGTTATATTTCAACAATAACACATCAGAATATGTTGTAAAGCATGATTTCATTAGACAATGAGTTTATCCAGCCCTCTTTGTGCTCGTCTTTTGAGAACCTTTAAAATACTAAAGTAATGAGAGTCCAGTGTGGTCTGTCGGCGCATATAGTTGCCTGTGAGGGCATGTTCTGGGGATTATATTTCATTAATAACACATCAGCAGAGGTGGAGATTCCAGGGGTCAGAAAGTATAAGTCCTGCCATATTTTTATTCCACCCACTGAAGCATTAATGAGATAAATAAGTGATTAATTGAGTGATGATTGAGCATTATTGAAGACACCTGATGATAACAAGCAGAATCACCAAAGGAGAAAATCACAATTTTTAGGTTACCATCATCGAGGTCAGGGTTTGTTTTAGTTGAGCTCTTGACCCTTGACTTTTTAGTATTAGATTTTGTTTGGGCAGTTTTAACTGCATTAAAACCAACCAGACAAGCAGAGTTAAAAGATGATCAGGTGTTGGTTATGTTTTTAAGTAAACATTATTTGATCTGAATCACTGAACTCATTTAGAGCCCAATCTCTGAGTTAGTTTTACAATATTGATTACAGCAGCACTGTGATTCTGCAGAAAATCAGCTTATACAATACAGAATTTTTTTAAAAAAAAAGTTGTGCTTATCACAAAAAAAAAAAAAAAATCTTTTAGGCACACACAAACATCAAGTATCAGCCTGTGAATCTCAACAACGGTGACAAGCAACATATTCTGATCAACAGATCAACTCTGAACATCAGAAAACAAGCTACTAAAAAGTCACAGAAAAACAGCAAAATTTTAATAGTGAGAATAAATGAAATTACTAAGACAATTAAGCTCATAATTTATTCATGCAGCAATGCATGATGGGAGCCATGGATGAATTTTGATTGGTGGCTCCCAGAATGCACTGCAACATGCTTTATGATGGCCACCACTGTTGAGATTCACAGGATGATTCTTGATGTCTGTGTGTTTAAATGAGCTCTGCTTTTTTTTTTTTTTAAATCAGAACTCTTAAAAAAAAAAATGTATTGTAAAAGCTGATCTTGTGCTGTAGAATCACAGTGCTGCTGTAATCAAAAATTCAGATCAAATAATTTTACGTAAAAACATAACCAACACCACCTGATCATCTTTTAACTTTGCTTGTCTGGTTGGTTTAAATACAGTTAAAACTGCCCAAATTATATCTAATATTAAAAAGTCAAGGATCAAGAGCTCAACTAAAACAAACCCTGACCTCGATGATGGTAACTTAAAAATTGTGATTTTTCTCCTTTGGTGATTCTGCTTGTTATCATCAGGTGTCTTCAATAATGCTCAATCATCACTCAATTAATCACTTATTTATCTCATTAATGCTTCAGTGGGTGGAATAAAAATATGGCAGGACTTTTACTTTCTGACCCCTGGAATCTCCACCTCTGCACATCAGAATATGTTGTAATGCAGGATTTTATCAGACACTGAATTTATATATCACTCTACATGCTCGTTTTTTAAGAACCTTTGAAATAATAAAGTAATGAGAGTCCAGTGTGGTCTGTCGGTACATACAGTATAGTACACTGTTAATTATTTCCCTTTTAAATAACAGGAAATTACTGGCAGCAGGGTTACGTTTAATTCCTGTTAATGTTTTTTACAGTGCAATCCCCGTAATGTTTTTCAACAGGAATTTGCTGTGAATCACAGAAAAACTAATAGTTCTGTGTTGAAATTAACTTTTTTTTTATTGTAATACAAACACTGAAAGGTAAACACAAATGTAGGCACACATGGATCAGACCAATCACAGAAATATATTGCTGACATCTGTGGTTGATGGATGGAAAATAACAACTGCGTCTGTCTTAAACTAGCAAAGACACTTGCGTTTGGCTTTGCGCTGCTTCTGTGCAAGATAGAGCCCTAAACCTCAACATTTAATGTTCCCTGAACTGCTAAAATTCAACTAAAAAGACTCAAACCAAAGATATACACTGTGACTCCTGGTCACATCACAGCAAAATCCCCAGTGTTAAATTAACACCCAAAGTGAAAATATGAGTCCATCTTACCGGGTGTTAAAAAGTAAGACTGAATCAGTGTTAAAGTTAATGAGATAATTGATTGATGATTGAGTGATGATTGACAATTAGTGGAGACACCTGATGATAATAAGCAGAATCACTGAAGAAACAACAAGAGAAAAAGAGAGAGACACAACAACTACAACTGACTTCCAGCCATTAAACATTATTACACTTATTATGATTTGATTTCTAAAACTCATCCATGGCTCCCATCATGCATTGCTTCATGAATAAATTATGCAGCTGAATTGTCCTGTAATTTTCGTAGATTGTTCATGTTTGCTTTATTTCTCTGTAGTTTTGTTGTGACAGTAGCTTGTTTCGTGATGTTCAGAGTTGATCTGTTTGTCAGTATTTTGTATTTATTTATCATCACCGTTCTTGAGAATCAGATGCTGATTCTTGATGTCTGTGTGTTTAAACACTGAAACTTCAGTGGATAATGTCTTATTCTTAAAAAAAATAAAATAAAAAATAAAATAGTCACTCTGCTGTTGGGTCTCAAGCTGTAAAATCACAGGACTACAATCATTTATACTAAAGCTACACATCAAGCACACAGTCAGAGATTTAGACTCTAAACAATATCAGGCCATCACATGATCATTATATTGTGACCACATCATATTTTCTCTGACCACAACAAATGTGTTTTACAAACACAAAGCTGGAGCAGCCAGAGAACAATTAATAATAAAGGTAAAGAGTCAAGAGCCCAACTAAAGCAAACGCTGACCTCTTTCATGGTGACTTGAAATTAAACATTGATAAAACATTAATTAACACCTTTTTTCTCTCTTTCCTTCAGTGATTCTGCTTATTATCATCAGGTGTCTCCACTAATTGTCAATCATCACTCAATCATCAATCAATTATCTCATTAACTTTAACACTGCTTCAGTCTTACTTTTTAACACCCGGTAAGATGGACAGCCTCTGCTAAGCCATTTTTTTTGTGTGTGTGTGTAAAAGTTGTTGTTTAAAATCTTTAAACAACAACTTTATATATCATTAAAATCTTTAAACAACTTTTACAAAAAAAAAAAAAAAAAAAAAAAAAAAGTCTCTTGATATTGTACCTTAACCTTTAAAAGAAACGGTACATACAGCTATGGAAAAAATTAAGAGACCACTCCAAGTTCAGAAATCAATCTTAATTTTTTCCATAGCTGTATATGTACCTTTTAATGCTTGGGAACATATATGTACCTTTTTGACCCTCAAAAAGGTACAAACATGTACCTTGAGGTCCAATAATAAGCCCTATGGGGTACGTTAGTGTAGATTGTACCTTGGGGGACAGAAAGGGACTCCTACTGTTCTGATAGTGTACTATACGTGCCGACAGACCACACTGGACTCTCATTACTTTAGTATTTTAAAGGTTCTCAAAAGACGAGCACAAAGAGGGCTGGATAAACTCATTCTCTAATGAAATCATGCTTTACAACATATTCTGATGTGTTATTGTTGAAATCTAGTGAAATAATAAAGTAATGACACCTCCAGTATGCTTTGTCGGCACATGAAATTACCTCAGGAGCATGTTCTGGAGATCATAGTTCATCAATAACACATCAGAATATGTTGCAGGATTTCGGCAGATAGCATGTAATCATAGAAACAATGTTGATGTGTCAACGCTAACTGTTTTGAACTAAAGTTACAAAGTGATGTTGCTTCAGTATCACTCTTGCACCCTCAGTTAATGTTGAAACAATGTTGAGATTTCAACAAAAAATCAATGATAATATCGTTGAATCAACATTATGAGGTGATGTTGGTTCAATATCATGTTTGCACCCGCATTTAATGCTGAAACAATGGTCAACAAAAAAATAAATAAATCAATGGTAATGCTATTAAATCAACATTATCCCAGCCAACACAGCATGGTGAAGCTGGTAATGCTGTTTGTGGAGATGTTTAATCAGATCTTGAGTGATTTAATGTCTTTTATCTTCAGTTGATTTCATCGAAGGCTGTGGCTGAAGTCGTAGTTCTTGTTGTTTCTCTGTCCTTCAGTGATTCTGCTCGTTATCACCTAATTATCTCATTAACTCCAGCATGTTTCTGTTACATTTAACAGCCTGTAGTGTGCACACTGAGCAGTGTTCAGTTCATCTGGGCTAACCCATGTGGGGCCTCCATGGAAACTGTGGACAAAAATGTCTGGGCGCCAGTTAGACAGCCCAGGTGACACCCATCTGGACCCCACCATTCTGTGCTGGCTGGGATGAAACATTATTGTAAAGTGTTACACCAATTTCTGAAAACATCATTGCTTCTGCAGTACTTGGCAGGCGTCCAATATCTAACCACAAACGTGTCGACATGACCTGAACACTGAAACACTTTAAAGAACAGTTGAATAGAGCAAGCAAACATACTCTTAAAGATAAAAGAAGAATAACCATAAATGAGTACAATAAAGAGTAAAATATGATGAGGATTAATATATGGAGTAATACATGAGTGTATGAAATTAAAGATAATGTTGATAAATCATAAGCCATAAATTATAAAATGATTAACATGAAATATGAATAAATTCATGAATATGAATATTGAGCATTTTGGATCCACCAGACAGCTAGTAGTGCATAACCATTAGATGAAAAATTGTTATTAACATGAAATATTTCTTTTAGATTTCTACAATCAGCACTGTAACAAATCGCTGTAGTTTTTACAGCAAAATTCTACAAGAAACTTGCTGTTTTACCATTTAAAAAGTTATTACTGTATTTTGCAATGCATTATGGGTCAAAAAGAGTATTACAGTTGTTAATTAATTGTAAATTGTAAATTAATTTACAGTTAAGAGGTGTTTTCGCTGTAGCTCATACGTTTTTACATACATTTTGCCCTCAAGATAGTATTTTTAGAGCATTTGCAGTTTGGAAGACAGTTTTCTCATTTATTCACCCGTTTGGATTTCTTATTGAGAGCATGTAAACCCAATTTTTAACAAAGGCCTGCAACTAAATTGAACGCAAAACTGTTTGAGCGAATGATGTAATGTTAGGGGTGCTTCGACTTTGCTCGCCGCTGCCAGAGAGTATTGTTAACTAAAGGCAATAAAAATGTGCACTTATTGACACTAGTCCAGTTTAGACGTACGATCAGTCATATATTCTCTGCTGTGTTTTAGAGAAGGTTATGTTGTTGTTAAAACAACCACATCATCTGCATCTTTTTTTTTTTTTTTTTAATTGTGGCGCTCTTAGCAGAAATGGCTTGAATGAAGAACGTTTGGCAGTGGAGAAAATCATTAATAGGAGGATCATTATCATAAATGCCCCTAAACACTACAACCCCGCTCAGTTTAAACTGTAGAAGCTGTAAAATGATGCTGTGTCTCGCGGAGTCACGGTACCCTGATGCAACATTGGAAATCACTTTTTGAATGATTAAGCTACAATGAAATGTTTAATGTCTTTATTGTGTGACATAGACATCAGTCATGTGACCAGACCCACCACACAATCTATAAACCATAATGAAATTCAAAGCAATTTTAACAGAAATACCATACAACTGAGAAATACATTCCTAACATCAACTCATTAAATAAATTATATGTGGAACTGTAACTTGCAAAAAACAGTTGTAATGATTACAGAATTAACAAGATAAGCTGTATGCATTAAAATGTGTTAATGTGTGTATAAAGAACATTTAAACTGTGAAAGAATCATCAGATCTCTGTCTGTCACTCTCTGGATGAACCCTCAGGATTGATCTTCTTCAGCTTCTCCATGATAGACTCGTACTGCTTATTCCATTCATCCTGTGAGAGTGAAGATGGATTGATCTCCTGTAATTTATATTCACTCAGGCTGAATGCTGAAGTTGTCATGTGCTCTCTGACAGCATTCATCAAATCTCTGCCAACCCTGAAAGATTAAATCACACCAGCATTAATTACAACACATTCACTAAAAATACAAATCGACAAACTCATGATGGAAGAGTCTGTAAAAGTTACTTTAACTCAAAATAATTAAAACAATTTCAACTTTAATAGGGATCTGCACAGGTATATATTTTATAATAAGCACTGTAATATTCCATAAAGAAGAATCATGGACTTTATGGTGACTTTAAAGGGTTAGTTCACCCAAAAATTATGTCTCTCCAAACCCGTAAGATCTTTATTCATCTTGCATTATGCATTATTGAATATGCAAAAACTACATGTGGGATGAAATTGAGAACTCAGAATATTAGTGAAAGACATAATCAACTTTCAGCTTATATTACTGGGTTATTGGCTGTTTATTAGAACTTATAAAGCACATATTAATGCATCATTCTGCATGACCATATTCTAAATCCATTAAAGGGATCTTTTTTTTATGTTCCCTTAGGTTCGATTATAATATCAATATAGTTTTTTGGACAAAAAACTTTAAAAATGTAGTTATTTATGGCCTTTTCCCACCCTGTTTCTCTCCCTCTGACTCAAACAGTCATTTTTGGGGGGTTTTCCCCTTTAAGAGTTCAGTGTAACCGCTCACTGTTGTGATTGGCTAATAGCAGTGCCTATGCATTAATTATTAACGAGCCCTAGTCAGAACACGTGCGGAACTGTTAGTAGCGGGAGCTGCCGATTATTGATGATGGCTCTTGCAATGAGACTTATATGACCCCTGGAGTATGTGCACGTTCAAAAAGACTATTAATAATAATTTTTCTGCATGTTTGAGTATTAACCTAATCTTTGAGCAAAAGTGTCATATCTGCATTTTTCTTTTTCTTAAACAGTCATCCCATCCGTGAAATGCAGTGAACACACGCATAAATTAACACGTGACTGAAAAATAAACTGAATCCATTTTTCCCTGAAGTCTGGATCCTTCAGTATAGGAATGGCACATCCGTGTGGCATCGCAATCTTATTGTAAATCTCATTGCATCTCATTGCATCTTGTCATGTCAATGATGCAAAATTAGGCGTTGTTGTCTTGTGCTGGAGGCAGTCACATGTAAACAACTGGTGCTAGGTGACATCACCTTGTCCCATAGGATCCACAACGAGCCGTATTTGGAGCTTGATTAAATAAAAAAATTCTTTATAATGGGGAGGACGTCTTAAGCTATGAAACTTGCAGGAAGTTTTAATGGTACAAAGACCTCTTATATGCCAAAAGATCAAGGCAAATTTGGATTCTCATGTCATCACCCCTTTAATCCTAAACTTAACTACCTTACTAACTGTTATTAAGCAGTAATTAGGAGTTTGCAGCAATATTTAATAGTGAGAATTGGACCCTAATCTAAAGTGTGACCCAACTTTCACCAGAAGCATTTACTCAACTTCTAACTAACCTGTTTTGCTTCTTCAATGGAGTTCAGAAACTCCTCCTTCATGTCTTCCAGGTATTCAATCAGTTGCTCCCCAGCAAAGGTCTTGCCTTTCAGTGTCTCCAGCAAAACACCCACTTTAATCCAGAACTTATTAAGATCATTCAGAATGTGTTGGATTTGTTTAAGACACTTCTGCACTTCCTTCAGGTGAACAGGACTGGGAATCTCACCTGAACAAACAACATACAACAGATTCTGATTTATGAGAGATCATTGGGAGCCTTCAGGCTGTGATGAACATGTAAACAGCATGATGTGCACACTGATGCATTTACTGTGTGTTTATAATGATCATTTAAAAGCACAAAGAGACTCTCACCCTGTTGTATTTTGCAATTGGCCAACTTCAGCTGAAGCTCAATCAGTCTGATTTTGATGTCCCACTCTCGGTTTCGAGGACCATTATTTTCAGAGACAATTTTTTTCAGCTCCAGTTCAAACTCGACCAGAGCTTCCTCCAGAGCCTTCATCTCATAAGTGTGTTTCTTCAGTTTTTCTTCAGTCTCTCTCTGTTCAACAAACACATCACTGGTGCATTTTTTCACTCTTTGGGCTTGATGATCATACCTGAATAATATGAGTTATGTTCAGTGATATAGTCTGGATTTCACAAACACAACAACACAGAGACTCTGACAAACTCTTTTCATAATTTTTAAAGCCATTTTTACATGAATTCACAGGATATGAATTCTTGATATAAACAACATAATTTTCACTAGTTAAAATGCTAATTCTGTATATCTGTATTTCAACAAGTTACTTTTGCATTTCTGATATCTGAAAATGTATTTCTAATATCAATATAATTTCAGAAATCTAAAATGGCATTCTTACTAACAATCACATTCATGTTATCAGAATTAACACTGTCACTAGTGACACTCGAATTATTGATATCAAAAATGAACATTTCTACTATTAGCAATTCAATTGTTGATATTAAGAATAAATGTTTCAGAAACAGTGAAAAAGTTAAATATAAAAAAAAAAACAACAACATTTAATTCTTGATTATATTTCTTTGTTCATTGTGTCTGTTTTCTCCAGCACCCTGTCAGATTTTGCTCATTAATTTGTCCCCATAGTTCCTGATTTGATTAGTTCATGTTTTCAGCTGTTGCCTAATTAGTTCTCTTTGTTTTCTCCCAGTATAAATCTGCCTGAGTTTCAGTCTTGTCGGTTGTTGTTAAAGTGGATGTTTTTGTTTGGACATAAATGTGTGTTGGCAGTGTGTGTACACAACCTCCCTATAATACTAAAAAATCCATATTTTTTTTAAATCCCCATAAATCATAAGCACTTTGTCAGATCAAGCCATTCTCAGATTCTTGGCGAAGTGACATCATTCTGCACAGGCCCCTCCCACGACTCTTGACAGACACTGTCATTTTAGCATAGACACACCCTGAGTGAGCTGTAAACAGTCCTCTATTGTTTCGACCCGGAGCAGGTGTAGACAATAAAACCAACAATTTAGAAACTTTCTGTTCAAGCCTTAATTGCCGAAGTTGTTCCGGGTCTGACTCCGGCTCAAATAGGTTGTACTGATGTGTCTTTAGATACTCCTGCTCCCATACTTTTCCCAAGGGATACGCTCAATGGTTGTCAAGGCAGCGCTCCACCTGTCTTGTGTCCAATGGAAAAGAGGGGCGGGGTGAACAGTAGCTCATTATCATTTAAAGTGCCACGCACCAAAACGGGTCGCTGTGAACAGAGCTGTTTTTTACAAGGAAAAAAGGGTGTTGTTTTACACAACCATTGAGAATATTTACCAAGGTATGTTACAAACTTTTCAGGAATACCCTAAAGAATCATAAAAACGTGGAAAATGTGCATCTGATGTCTTCTGGAAATAAAGTTATTTTATGTTAATCTTCTTCATTGTGCTTTTTCACCACGCTTAGCACAGTGCGACAACAAGACAGTAAAAAATAAGAAAATCATTTGTTTGCAGTGATAAGGAAAAGGATTGTTTGTTGTGAAATGCTGAACTTCATCAGTGTTTTCACCTCGTAATGATGTCATCCACGGCTCTGATGATGTCACTGATACATGTTCTGGCATTCACCAGGTGTTTCACAGCCAGAACGGGTTTGTTCTTCTCAGCAGCTTCTATTACTAACGGGAACTGCGAAGTGACCAGGTTGGAACTCGTGTCGACACACTGCGAGAAAACAATTTACAAGGTTAAGTTTCATAAAACAACCATAAAATAATTTTTGCTGCACTAGTATCTATGGAAGCTTAAAAAAAATGTAGGTACTTGAAACTTGATTTTTAATTTTTTTTCCTCACAATTGTGTTTATATCTCACACTTGTTTTTCTCTAAAATAGTTATACACCTACACAGGGGGGAAAAAGTCAGATTTTTTTTAGAAAAAGATACAATAACTTTTTTTTTAAATGTCTTATATCATGGTGGAAATAAGTTCTATAAGTATTTCGTCAATTAGGAAAGTCACAATTTCAGAAGATTCTAAACTGGATTTTGTGGGATTTTTGTTGTTTTTTCTTTTCTTTCACTAATTGCATGTCAAAATTAACAGCACGGCTTTGAAACGACACGAGGGCGAGTAAATAATGACAGAATTTAGATTTTACGACATAAAACAGAACGTGATAAATTAAGTCTCACCTTCATCAGAACAGCCTCAGAGGATTTAAACAGCAGATGTGTTTCACTAGCTTGTTCTCTGATCCGATACTCCAGCTTTGGGCATTTACCCAGACACACGAATGACAGATGATAGAGGAGAGCCGTTTGCTCCGCAGATAGAAAAAACTTGATGAACTCTGGACTCCATGAGGATCCCCTGACGACAAGCTCTGAGACACCAAACCGAATATTAGTGATGTTCAACAACCTCTGGGGTTGAATCAAAATCTGTCAACATTTATTTACAGATGACATAACCTGATTTTGTCAACATTTTTGTTGATCCTGGAACAACATTCAAATCAACCAATCAGATTTGAGGGACAAGATTACAGATTATGTCAAGTTTAGGCTTAAAATCATGAATTGGTGCTTCTACATCAGTGTTATTCATCTATCATTTCCCTCTGATTTTTGGGATAACGGGTTAGGTTTAGGGGTAGGAATAGGGTAAAGACTAAATTTTCAGACTAGAATGTTATTCCAGGATCAACAAAATATGTTGACCCAGGAACGCATCTAACTCAGCAATATCAGGACGTGCGACACAGACGTGCCTCTCAGAGTTTCTTGATCTGAAATGGAAAGTGTCTCACCTCTGCTGTCGGCCATGTTTTTTAATTGAGCGTAAACTTGTTATGCGTCCAACTGTACGGCCTCTAAAAAAATATGACAGAAGATGTGATGAAAGTAGAATCAACAGTTTAAAATGTTTATAATTTAAGGGTTCTTGAATCTCAGGTGAATTTGCAGTTTTCAGCTGAGATTCAGTTTTTACTTCTTTAACTTTAGTTAGTGTGTAATGTTGCTGTTTGATCATAAACAACATCTGCAAAGTTACAACGCTCAAAGTTCAATGCAAAGAGAGACATTTTCTTTTACAGAAATCTACAACAAGCGGCCGCTAGGGACTACAACAAGCTTCTTCCTGGGTTGGTGACATCACTAACCCTAAAATTTACATAAACCCCGCCCCCACAAGATAATCAGAATATGCTATGTTAGATATCAGATAATGATATACAGAGATGTGATTTGTAAAATAAACAGGCGCCCATAATGACTGATACGTCACTTTACAATTTACTTTTTAATTTACAAAAAATATATCAATAATAGTTATATATTCAATCCCCTCCCACATATATATATTCAAATCATTCAATAACATATTTTACAAAGTCAGGTGTAGAATGCAGATCAAACTAGAGCAGGAGTCAGATGCAGAAAAGTAGAAAAGAAAAAATAAGCATATTTTGAGTAAAATGTAAAAAAAAAAAAAAAAAAAATTGGTACACTTACAGTGTATTCGGTGTTCTCCTGAAAGCAGTTTTCAACTGAGTGTCACTCTTCCAGACCGCAGTACTTATATCAGATCCATGGGTGGAGTATAAGCTCCAGCTCCGCCTCTCTCCACCTACTGTGGGCATGATGGGTGGAGCCACACCTTAACCCCACCCATAACCCTCCTCTCATTATCTCTGCAGCGAGCACTACTTGGCTCAAATGATAAATCACGAGATTACAAAACATTTACAAAAGGACTATAGCCTACATAGGCTATAACTATACAAATCTGCATAAATCTATGACCACCCAAAATAAAAATAAAGTACAAGAATACTTAAATACAAACAAGTACATTTGTAGTACATTCTTATATTTTTGTTGTAGTGCACTAAGATTCAATATAAGCATTAGTGGTATTTAGTTTACATGTTCATTTTAGAGTACAGTGTGCAAAACTGAGACACTTTCCATTACAAACTCACTAATTTACCCTGAAATAACAGCTCAACACGTGTTTAATGACAGTATCAACTAGTCTAGATGGATTCAGCAGTGAACACTCAGTAAAAACAGACTGATGGCAAAGGTGAGAGAGTTTAAATTTCTCCTTATAAAATGTTTTAATTCCGGATTTTGCTTGAAATAATTCTTATATGAAGCTTTAATTGCAAGAACAGTTCTAAGGTTCATGTAACCCTATTTTAGTAAATGCTACACGATGTAAGCCCACATTTACATATTGTTGGTCTAAATGTCATACTAGTTTAGTGTTGCTAACCTAAAAAAATTAACCAAAGCACAAACTATGCTTGTTTTTTATCTCAGTGCTGTTTCTTGCCATATTTTATATTTTTAAATGTTAATTTTTTCTGCAGCTTTATTATTTTGTGGTGTAGTGGACTAAACCACTCAACTGGTAAGCTCAAGGTTGCTGGTTCGATCTCCGCAGCCGTCACTAATGTGTCCTTGAGCAAGACACTTTACTCCAGGTTACTCCACGGGGATCATCCCTGTAATAAGAACACTGTAAATCTCTTTGGATAAAAGCATCTGCCAAATGCATAAATGCAAATCAATGCAAATGTGATTTTTGTAAATCCATTTGTGTCTCGGCACAAGCGCTCAATAAAGCCGCTTATTTCTTAAAGTTTACTTTTTCAAGGTACTACTATAATATAAATCCATACATACATTTCATACAATTTCTATTTGGGGGCATAAAGGGCTGATCTTGTTGAGTATGAATGCGATCTGGACATCATCTGTCATGTTGACGTTGACCTTAAAATATATGAGTGACAAGCTTATAAATAATAATAAATGATGCATTATGATTAATTTATTTAAAAATATTTTACCTTGTCAACCTTGGCTTTTTTCTGTGTATATAATCTCATACTTTGATGTTACGCAAACCCATTAAAATGTGTTTTTTTTTTTATCAGTATGATTGCTGATTGTTAAAAGGTCATAAACGGAGCTTTACGAATCGAATCAGGGATTCGGATCTCCTATCAAGCGGCTAAACTGCTGAAATCACGTGACTTTGGCGCTCCGAATCACTGATTCAATTCGTAAAGCTCCGAAACAGTGTTTTGAAATCGGCCCATCACTATATTGTTGAAAAGTTGATATTTTGGGTTTTTTTGGCACACAAAAGTATTCTCGTCACTTTATAATACTACAGTTTTTTACAGACGCTAGGACACATTTCTCAATACTTAGGTCACTTTTGGAAAACTCTTCACACAGTGAGCACAACAGAAGTCTATGTGGGCTAAACTGAGGATCAATTATCATTGCTTTGGCACAAAATGCATTCAATGACTACATCTCTCAAATTTCATCAATTCTTTTCTCACTCAGACACAACAACTGCCCAAACTCTGTGTACGTACAGGCCAATTTGCACATGCTTACATACTGTTTTCAAAACTGTTAAACTTATGTTCAAAACAATAAAATAATACAAAACTGAATCAGAAAGCAATATGCTACATTTCTACAGTAATATTGTAATGAAATATGCTGAATCTAAAGAATCAAATACTATCAAAGCAATTAGATGAAACTGAACACCTACACAAGCATTCATTTTTCAATTTCATTATCATCCATTCAAAGAGGAAAACTTCGGAATAATTTTTTACTGTAATGTAAACAAGGTTCATGTAACAAACTGCGGTGAATTATAAACAACAGACAGTGTTATTCTTGTGTTGTTAAGAAATTTTAAAAAAGAAAACATTGTACAATGATACCTGATGTTAGTGTTTTTATGTCAGTATTTTATGACTGACAAGGTGTGTTTGCTGGTGAAAACCTTTGCTAGTGTTCTGGAAGAATGAGTTGATTTGAGACATAAATGAAGTGTTTTGGTAGATTTAGTGCATTTTGAATGTGAAATGAACTGCTGTGCCAAGCTGAAAGTTGGTTAGGAGAACTGTGTGAAGAGTTTTGAAAAAGTGACCTAAGTATTGAGAAATGTGTCCTAGCGTCTGTAAAAAACTGTAAATCTTAAAATTACATGCTATAAAAACAATTGAATTGTATCTGTATCAGTGGATGGTGTGTATACAAATTATAAAAAATTATAAAACTAAATAAACAACATAAAATAATGACGAATTCTACATCATGTCTGATTCATTTCAGTAACATATATTGCAGTGAATTATAAACAGAGATGTGTCCTTGTTTTACACAAGAAAACATTGTATAATGCTACACTCGTCACATAACAACTGAATCCTTACAAAACAAGAAGTTCTGATGGATTTCTCTCTAAACACACTCATTTACCATAATGATAGTGTGCAGGGTCAACTACACTTTCATATTTTGTATTACAGACAGTTCTAGAAAAGTGACACATTTCACTAACTACACACATATTCATTTTAGTTTAACTTTCACAACCTGCAAAGGAATGAATTAGGAAACACTGACACCTAGGGGCCATGTGAGAATACTGCTGTCTGAAAATGTTCACTAATTTACCAACAGTTTATCCTTCATACATCATACTTTATGAGGGGAAAAGTAATAACATTAACCATCATAATTACTTTATGATTACTTTATAATTACTTTACTTTACATCCTTAAAAGAGTAAAACAAAAACTCCCAACAGGAATAAAACATTTTAACAAGTGTACATCATTGTATTTATTATTTTGTGCACAGACAATATATGGCAATGATTCAGACAACCATTAAGATCAGATGAATTAGCATGTGACCTACAGGTGATATACAGATATTTTGGATTTCATTCACTAAATCATCATGTATTTTGTGTACAGTCTTGTTATGAAAGCAAACACTTGGCCTTGAGTAGAGTTAAAGAGTTAGTTCAAACAAAAATGAAAATACTGTCATCATTTACTCACCCTCATGTCGTTCCAAACCTGTAAGACTTTCGTTCATCTAACCTACATACTGCCATTTTAGCTCATGGTTTGACTCATTTTCTAAAGTTATTTTCTGAGCCAATCACCTGAGATTAGTTGCAAGAAAATGGCGTCATGTCAACACTGATTGGCTCATAACACCACAGGACACAATTCAGCATAGCATATATACATACATTCCCTGAGAAGGGAACAAGATGCTGCTTCAGAAACGACTGATTCTCAGGCACTCAGGAGGTGTGGCAAAGGGACGCAGCATGTCGTTTTCTTCACAACAGATTGTGAAAGCGGTCACGGATTATGAATTTGTGTTATGATTTTGTTTTAAGCAAACTGGTTGAAAGCTTGTTCATAACGTTGAGAGAACCTTGACAGAACATTAGCCAAAGTTGTGTATCAGCTCCGATAGGAAGGATGCCCAGCCAGCAGAGCCATGTGGGGCCCAAATGGGTTTGACCTGGGCTATCTAACTGGGACCCAGCCAGTTTTGCACCCAGTTTCCATGTAGGCCCCACATGGATTTGCCCAGATGAAATGAACACTGCTTAGTGTGCACACTACAGGCTGTTAAATGAAACACAGAAACATGCTGGAGTTAATGAGATAATTAGGTGATAACGAGCAGAATCACTGAAGGACAGAGAAACAACAAGAACTACGAGTTCAGCCACAGCCTTCGATGAAATCAACTGAAGATAAAAGACATTAAATCACTGAAGATCTGATTAAACATCTCCACAAACAACATTAGCTTCACTTATTACTAACCAGACTGACTTTATTTCTGACATACATCTACAAAAGTTGTTACTGATAATTACCAGAGGTTTAAATGTTGATGATTTGTTGAAAATAAGTTTGGTTTGATGTCACCGTGATGGAGGTCAGCGCTTACTTCAGTTAGGCAGTTTGACTCTGGACTATAACTTTTAATTTTTTCTCTGGCTGTTTGTTATGGCAAGAAATAAAGAGACAATGTGGTCGGCTGTTAAATGATAACAATATAGTCATCATTTAGTGGCTTAATTCATTGATATAATGACTGAGCTTTTTATGAGTGAAATGTGTTTAAATTTGTGCTGGATCTCCTCTAGAATTACAACACTAAAAAGGTTTTAATCAGAAAATTTGAAAAACACATTGTTCACTAAACACTTCAAACCTCCTGCAAGATTGACTTACACAGACATCAAGAATCAGCGTATGATTCTCAACATGCTTCATGCTGCACGGCATTCTGGGAGCCATGGATGAGTTTTGTATGAGGCACCCAGAATGCATTGCAGCATGAAGCATGTCACCATTGTTGAGATTCATATGCTGATTCTTGATGTCTGTGTGCGAGTAAAACTCACAAGAACCCAAAATATGTAAATGGTGTGTTATAAATCGCTTGATGTTCTGATTAAATTCTATTATTCTCTTGCTGTAGAATCATAACAATAAAACAGAATTAATAACATACTACCCGCATAAACCTCCCACATAATATCAATGAGTTAAGCCAATATATGATGATTAGATTCTTATCATCAATCATCTTAAAGCATCTGATTATACTTTCTCTTGCTGTTCTCGCCATAACAAACAGACACAGCTGTCAAGAGAAAAACTAATGTTAAAAAGTCAAGAGCCTGACTAAAGCACACACTGATCGCCACAATGGTAACATCAAATCAAACTATTACTTTCAAATAAGTAATCAACATCTAAGCCTCTTCTTAATTCTTAATACGAACTTCTGTAGATGTCTGACAGAAATAAAGTCAGTCTGGTTAGTAATAAGTGAAGCTAATGTTGTTTGTGGAGTTGTTTAATCAGATCTTGAGAGATGTAATGTATTTTATCTTCAGTTGATTTCATCCAAGGCTGTGGCTGGAAGTAGTTCTTGTGTTTCTCTTTCCTTCAGTGATTCTGCTTGTTAACAGCAGGTGTTCTTCACTAATACAAAATCATTATTCAATCACTTAATTATCTCATTACCTCCAACACTGATTAAGTGTTACATTAAACAGCCTGTAGTGTGCACACTAAGCAGTGTTCATTTCATCTGGGCAAATCCATGTGGGGCCTACATGGAAACTGGGTGCAAAACTGGCTGGGTCCCAGTTAGATAGCCCAGGTCAAACCCATTTGGGCCCCACATGGCTCTGCTGGCTGGGTAAAGGGGATGTCGGATGCAAAATTCCCTTTTACATGGTGTTTGGACATCAGTGTGTGTACACAACCTCCCTATAATGGTAAAAATCCATGTTTTTTTTTTTTAAATCCTCATAAATCATAAGCATTTAGTCAGATCAAGTCGTGCTCAGATTCTTGGCAAAGTGACATCATTCTGCACAGGCCCCTCCCACGACTCTTGACGGACACTGTCGTTTTAGCATAGACACACCCTGAGTGAGCTGTAAACAGGCCTCTATTGTTTCGACCCAGAGCAGGTGTAGACAATAAAACCAACAATTCAGAAACTTTCTGTTCAAGCCTTAATTGCCGAAGTTGTTCCGGGTCTGACTCCGGCTCAAATAGGTTGTACTGATGTGTCTTTAGATACTCCTGCTCCCATACTTTTCCCAAGGGATACGCTCAATGGTTGTCAAGGCAGCGCTGCACCTGTCTTGTGTCCACACCCCACAGAAAAGAGGGGGGGGTGAACAGTAGCTCATTATCATTTAAAGTGCCACGCACCGAAACGGGTCGCTGTGAACAGAGCTGATTTTTACAAGGTAAAAAGGGTGTTGTTTTACACAACCATCGAAAATATTTACCAAGGTATGTTACAGACTTTTCAGGAATACCCTAAAGAATCATAAAAACATGTGGAAAATGTGCATCTGATGTCTTCTGGAAATAAAGTCATTTTATGTTAATCTTCTTCATTGTGCTTTTTCACCACGCTTAGCACAGTGCGACAACAAGACAGTAAAAAAGTAAGAAAACAATTTGTTTGCAGTGATAAGGAAAATAATTGTTTGTTGTGAAATGCTAAACTTGCTAAACTCAGTGTTTTCACCTCGTCATGATGTCATCCATGGCTCTGATGATGTCATTGATCCATGTTCTGGCATTCTCCATGTATTTCACAACCAGAACGGGTTTGTTATTCTCAGCAGCTTCTGTTACTAACGGGAACAGCGAAGTGACCATGCTGGAACTCGTGTCGACACACTGCGAGAAAACAATTTACAAGGTTAAGTTTCATAAAACAACCATAAAAAAAACATGTTTGGCGCACTAGTATCTATGGAAGTTTAAAAAAAAATGTAGGTACTTGAAACTTTATTTTATTTATTTTTTTCCTCACAATTGTGTTTATACCCAGATAGCAACACTGTGTCGGAAACATCAATCACCATCATGGTAACCTTAAATGAAACAAACATGAGAGTTAAACTTTTGTTAATTCTCAGTAAGAGCTTCTGTAGACGTGTGACAGAAATAAAGTCAGTCTGGTTAGTAATAAGTGAAGCTGGTAATGCTGTTTGTGGAGTTGTTGAATCAGATCTTCAGAGATTTAATGTCTTTTATCTTCAGTTGATTTCCTCTAAGGCTGTGACTGAAGTCAGTTGTAGTTCTTGTGTTTCTGCTCATCTCTTTTTTTTCTGTTTCCTTCTTTCCTTCAATGATTCTGCTTGAAAACAGGATTGTTAATGCTGAGATGACTCTATAAATAATATATAAATATTTTGTGGATCAGATAAGGTCCAGTTCTTTGCTCTTGGCTGACATTTGGCATTTCTATGGCCTGCTTGTGGTCCAGATCTGGCAAACAGGAGCGGTCCGCCCAAGTGCCATCATTCCTGCCACATGTGGGCCAGATCATCATCCCGCATGTGCCAGATGTGGGCCGGATCTGGGCCGACACAGTGTTGCTATCTGGGTATCTCACACTTGTTTTTCTCTAAAATAGTTATACACATGGCCACATACACATGCAGAATCCTGAGGGGGGGGGGGTGTCTGATTTTTTTTAGAAAAAGATACAATAACCTTTTTATAAATGTCTTATATCATGGTGGAAATAAGTTCTATAAGTATTTCGTCAATTAGGAAAGTCACAATTTCAGAAGATTCTAAACTGGATTTTGTGGGATTTGTGTTGTTTATTCTTTTCTTTCACTAATTGCATGTCAAAATTAACAGCACGGCTTTGAAACGACACGAGGGCGAGTAAATACTGACAGAATTTAGATTTTACGATGTAAAACAGAACATGATAAATTAAGTCTCACCTTCATCAGAACAGCCTCAGAGGATCTAAACAGCAGATGTGTTTCAATAGCTTGTTTTCTGATCAGATACTCCAGCTTTGGGAATTTACCCAGACATACGAATGACAGATGATAGAGGAGAGCCGTTCGCTCCGCAGATAGAAGAAGCTCCTGGATGAAGTCTGGACGTGATGTGGATCCACTGACGACAAGCTCTGAGACACCAAACCGAATATTAGTGATGTTCAACAACCTCTGAGGTTCAATCAAAATCTGTCAACATTTATTTACAGACGACATAACCTGATATTTCTGAGTTCAACATGTTCCTGGGTCAACATTTTTGTTGATCCTGGAACAACATTCAAATCAACCAATCAGATTTGAGGGACAAGTTTACAGATTATGTCAAGTTTAGGCTTAAAATCATGAATGGGTGCTTCTACATCAGTGTTATTCATCTATCATTTCCCTCTGATTTTTGGGATAACGGGTTAGGTTTAGGGGTAGGAATAGGGTTAAGACAAAATTTTCAGACTAGAATGTTGTTCCAGGATCAACAAAATATGTTGACCCAGTAACGCATCTAACTCAGCAATATCAGGACGTGCGACACAGACGTGCCTCTCAGAGTTTCTTGATCTGAAATGGAAAGTGTCTCACCTCTTCTGTCGGCCATGTTTTTTAATTGAGCGTAAACTGGTAATGCGTCCAACTGTACGGCCTCTAAAAAAATATGACAGAAGATGCGATGAAAGTAGAATCAACAGTTAAAAATGTTTACAATTTAAGGGTTCTTGAATCTCAGGTGAATTTGCAATTTTCTCAAAGTTCAATGCAAAGACAGATATTTTCTTTTACAGAAATCTACAACAAGCGGCTGGTAGGGACTACAACGAGCTTCTTCCTGGGTTAGTGACATCACTAACCCTAAAATTTACATAAACCCCGCCCCCACAAGATAATCAGAATATGCTATATCAGATATCAGATAATGATATACAGAGATGTGATTTGTAAAATATACAGGCGGCCATAATGACTGATACATCACTTTACAATTTACTTTTTAATTTACAAAAAATATATCAATAATAGTTATATATTCAATCATGCTTGCATATTTTACAATGTCAGGTGTAGAATGCAGAGCAAGCTAGAGCAGGAGTCAGATGCAGAAAAGTAGAAAAGAAAAAATATGAATATTGAGAGTAAATTGTAAAAAAAAAAAAAAATTGGTACACTTACAGTGTATTCGGTGTTCTCCTGAAAGCAGTCTTCAACTGAGTGTCACACTTCCAGACAGCAGTACTTATATCAGATCCATGGGTGGAGTATAAGCTCCAGCTCCGCCTCTCTCCACCTACTGTGGGCATGATGGGTGGAGCCACACCTTAACCCCACCCATAACCCTCCTCTCATTTTGCTCTGCAGCGAGCACTACTCGGCTCAAATGATAAATCACGAGATTACAAAACATTTACAAAAGGACTATAGCCTACATAGGCTATAACTATACAAATCTGCATAAATCTATGCCCACCCAAAATAAAAATAAAGTACAAGAATACTTAAATACAAACAAGTACATTTGTAGTACATTCTTATATTTTTGTGGTAGTGCACTAAGATTCAATTTAAGCATTAGTGGTATTTAGTTTACATGTTCATTTTAGAGTACAGTGTGCAAAGCTGAGACACTTTCCATTTCAAACTGACTAATTTACCCTGAAATAACAGCTCAACATGTGTTTAATGACAGTATCAACTAGTCTAGATGGATTCAGCAGTGAACACTCAGTAAAAACAGACTGATGGCAAAGGTGAGAGAGTTTAAATTTCTCCTTATAAAATGTTTTAATTCCAGATTTGCTTGAAATAATTCTTATATGAAGTTTTAATTGCAATAACAGTTCTAAGGGTTGTGTAACCCTATTTTAGTAAATGCTACATGATATAAGTCCACATTTCAATATTTTTGCTCTAAATGTCATACTAGTTTAGTGTTGCTAACCTAAAAATATTTAACCAAAGCACAAACTATGCTTGTTTTGTATCTCAGTGCTGTTTCTTGCCATATTTTATATTTTTACATGCTAATTTTTTCTGCAGCTTTATTATTTTGTGGTGTAGTGGACTAAACCACTCAACTGTTAAGCTCAAGGTTGCTGGTTCGATCTCCGCAGCCGTCACTAGTGTATCCTTGAGCAAGACACTTCACTCCAGGACAGGTTACTCCACGGGGATCATCCCTGTAATAAGAACACTGTAAATCTCTTTGGATAAAAGCATCTGCCAAACGCATAAATGCAAATCAATGCAAATGTGATTTTTGTAAATCCATTTGTGTCTTAAAGTTTACTTTTTTCAAGGTACTACTATAATATAAATCCATACATACATTTCATACAATTTCTATTTGGGGGCATAAAGGGCTGATCTTGTTGAGTATGAATGCAATCTGGACATCATCCGCCATGTTGACGTTGACCTTAAAATATATGAGTGACAAGCTTATAAATAATAATAAATGATGCATTGTGATTAATTTATTTAAAGATATTTAACCTTGTCAACCTTGGCTTTTTTTCTGTATATATAATCTCATACTTTGATGTTACGCAAAACCATTAAAATTTGTTTTTTTTAATCAGTATGATTGCTGATTGTTAAAGGGTCATAAACGGAGCTTTACGAATCGAATCAGTGATTCGGATATCCTATCAAACGGCTAAACTGCTGAAATCACGTGATTTTGGCGTTCTGAATCACTGATTCGATTCGTAAAGCTCCGAAGCAGTGTTTTGAAATCGGCCCATCACTATACTGTTGAAAAGTTGTTATTTTGGTTTTTTTTGCGCACAAAAGTATTCTCGTCACTTTATAATATTAAGGTAGAACCACTGAACTCATGTGAACTGTTGTAAATATGTTTTTAGAACATTAATGGATCTTGAGAGAGGAAGTACCATTGCTGTCTATAGAGGCCCATCGGATTTCATCAAAATATCTTAATTTGTGTTCTGAAGATGAACGAAGGTCTTACGGGTGTGGAACAACATGAGGGTAAATAATAAATAACAGAATTTTCATTTTTGGGTGAACTAACCCTTTAACTGTTTTGAGAACGAGTTTGGAGAAATTGAATGAGAAAAACTGTAAGTGTCTATTAGCTGATCTCTGATGAGTTTTATACATTTGTAGACGTTTAATGAGGTATTTGTAAAATTAAAAGGAATATAGTTAATAATCTCTGTTTAACTGACCCATACAAACAAAACAAGCACTGAAAACTGATAAAAGAATACATATTATACAGACTCTTAATATTTAGTGATATTAGATGATTAGTTAATTGCATCTGATAGATTATAATTTCAAGAAAACATTTGAAATGGGTTTGTAAAAGCTGTTTTTATGCATGTTTGGCAAGATTTTTTGTTGCATTCACACTGTTTTGATCAGCAGGTGTCACCAGCGTGTCGTGTTTCAAAAACTTCAAAACGGTGAATTATTTTGAGAAGCAATTTGGTTCAATAGATTCGAAGCTTTAAAAAGCTTCATTTCTTCCATCACTAGTTTTTGCAGAAAACAAAGTTGTCTTTCCTTGCCATCTCCAAATAATTTTCACAACTAGAACACTGTTTTTTTTTATGCTTTTAACTTGATGATTAATAGCCTATACTACATCTGCTCATCTTGGCACTAGCCTGGTTTAGTCAAACAGTCGGAGACTAGTCATATATTTTCTGCTGTGTAGAAGATATCAAACTGATGTCAAAATAACCACATGATCTGCAGCTTGTATTTTTTTAATTGCGGCACTCTACATGTTTAGCAGAAATGGCTTGAATGAAGAACATTTGGTGCTTGATAAAATATTAAGAGGAAGATCATTATCATAAATGCCCCTGAATGCTTGTGGTGTGTAGACTACTACAACCCTAATGTACACTGAAATATTAGAAAAGAAGACTTTTGGAATGATTAAGATACAATGAAATGTTTAATGTCTTTAGTCTTTATTGTGTGACATAGACATCAGTCATGTGACCAGACCCACCACAAGATCTATAAACCATAATGAAATGCAAAGCAATTTTAAGAGAGATATTCATAAATTGAGACATAGAATAGGGAAATAATATTCCTAACAAACACTCAGTAAAGTATATGTAGTTGAACAGTAAATGAAAGAAATGATTACAAAGCATTACAAAAATGACAAGATAAGCTGTATGCATTAATGTGTATGCCTTATAAAGAGCGTTTAAAGTGTGAATGGAAGCATCAGATCTCTGTCACTCAGGAGCCCTGAGGACTGATCTTCTTCAGCTTCTCCATGATAGACTCGTACTGCTTATTCCATTCATCCTTCGAAAGTGAAGACGGATTGACCTCCAGGAATTTATATGCGTCCCTAGACTGAATGCTGAAGATGTTCTGTGCTCTCTGACAGCATTCACCAAATCTCTTCCAGTCCTGAAAGATTAAAGACAGCATTAATCACAACACATTCACTAAAAATACATCAACATAAACTCATGATGTGTCTGAAATCACTCACTATTGCCTACAGGTGCTGGTCATATAATTAGAATATCATCAAAAAGTTGATTTATTTCACTAATTCCATTCAAAAAATGAAACTTGTATATTATATTCATTCATTACACACAGACTGATATATTTCAAATGTTTATTTCTTTTAATTTTGATGATTATAACTGACAACTGAGGAAAATCCCAAATTCAGTATCTAAGAAAATTAGAATATTGTGAAAAGGTTCAATATTGAAGACACCTGGTGCCACACTCTAATCAGCTAATTAACTCAAAACACCTGCAAAGGCCTTTAAATGGTCTCTCAGTCTAGTTCTGTAGGCTACACAATCATGGGGAAGACTGCTGACTTGACAGTTGTCCAAAAGACGACCATTGACACCTTGCACAAGGAGGGAAAGACACAAAAGGTCATTGCAAAAGAGGCTGGCTGTTCACAGAGCTCTGTGTCCAAACACATTAACAGAGAGGCGAAGGGAAGGAAAAGATGTGGTAGAAAAAAGTGTACAAGCAATAGGGATAACCACACCCTGGAGAGGATTGTGAAACAAAACCCATTCAAAAATGTGGGGGAGATTCACAAAGAGTGGACTGCAGCTGGAGTCAGTGCTTCAAGAACCACTACGCACAGACGTATGCAAGACATGGGTTTCAGCTGTCGCATTCCTTGTGTCAAGCCACTCTTGAACAACAGACAGCGTCAGAAGTGTCTCGCCTGAGCTAAAGACAAAAAGGACTGGACTGCTGCTGAGTGGTCCAAAGTTATGTTCTCTGATGAAAGTAAATTTTGCAAAAATGCCAAATCTACCAGTACCTGGTTTAAGGACCATGGTATCCCTGTTCTTAATTGGCCAGCAAACTCACCTGACCTTAACCCCATGGTAAATCTATGGGGTATTGTGAAGAGGAAGATGCGATATTCCAGACCCAACAATGCAGAAGAGCTGAAGGCCGCTCTCAGAGCAACCTGGGCTCTCATAACACCTGAGCAGTGCCACAGACTGATCGACTCCATGCCAGGCCACATTGCTGCAGTAATTCAGGCAAAAGGAGCCCCAACTAAGTATTGAGTGCTGTACATGCTCATACTTTTCATGTTCATACTTTTCAGTTGGCCAAGATTTCTAAAAATCCTTTCTTTGTATTGGTCTTAAGTACACAGCAAAAGCCCCAGTGTTAAATTAACACCCAGAGTGTACATATGAGTCCATCTTTCGGGGTGTTAAAGTAACACTGAAGCAGTGTTAAAGTTAATGAGATAATTGATTGATGATTGAGTGATGATTGACAATTAGTGGAGACACCTGATGATAATAAGCAGAATCACTGAAGAAACAACAAGAGAAAAAGAGAGAAACACAACAACTACAACTGACTTCCAGCTATTAAACATTATTACACTTATTATTAACCAGTTTGATTTGATTTCTGTCATACATCAACAAAAGTTCTTATTGAGAATTAACAGATGTTTAGATGTTAATGTTTTAATGAAAGTTTAGTTTGAAGTCACCATGATGGTGAAAAGCATTTCCTTTAGTTGGGCTCTTGACTCTCTTTATAAACATTAATTTATCTCTGGCTGCTCCAACTTTGTGTTTGTAGAGCACATTTATTATGGCCAGAGAAACTATGATCTGAGCTGTGTTTCCCAAAAGTGCTGTGAGCCAAAGTTGATCAATTTAGGTTTACAATGCTTTGGGAAGTACAGTCACAATGGTTGTGTTTTCTCATTGTGAAATGGCCAGATTAACTGGTGATATAGATGTTATATTATTTCTTTATAGTAAATCTCTGTTACCGCTTGAGATCCAGCAGAGCTTTTATAATCTGAAAGGTTTTTTTGAAACATACACAGACATCAAGAATCAGCATATGACCCTCAACAATGGTGACAATCAAACAAAGTGCTTCATGTTGCAGTGCATGATGGGAGCCACCAATCAAAACTCATCCATGGCTCCCATCATGCATTGCTGCATGAATAAATTATGCAGCTGAATTGTCCTGTAATTTTCGTAGATTGTTCATGTTTGCTTTTATTTTTCTGTTGTTTTGTTGTGACAGTAGCTTGTTTTGTGATGTTCAGAGTTGATCTGTTTGTCAGTATTTTGTATTTATTTATCGTCACCGTTCTTGAGAATCAGATGCTGATTCTTGATGTCTGTGTGTGTTTAAACACTGAAGCTTCAGTGCATAATTTATTATTCTTAAAAAAAAAGGAAAAAAGTCATACTGCTGTTGGATCTCAAGCTGTAAAATCACAGGACTACAATCATTAATACTGAAGCTACACATCAAGCACACAGTCAGAGATTTAGACTTTAAACGACATCAGGCCATCACATGATCATTATATCATCATCAAATTATATTGTGACCAGATCCTATTTTCTCTGACTATTACAAATGTGTTTTACAAACACAAAGTTGGAGCAGCCAGAGAAAAATTAGTAATAAAAGGTAAAGAGTCAAGAGCCCAACTAAAGCAAACGCTGACCTCTTTCATGGTGACTTGAAATGAAACATTCATAAAACATTAATTAACACCTTTTTTCTCTCTTACCTTCAGTGATTCTGCTTATTATCATCAGGTGTCACCACTAATTGTCAATCATCACTCAATCATCAATCAATTATCTCATTAACTTTAACACTGCTTCAGTGTTACTTTTTAACACCCGGCAAGATGGACTCATATGTACACTTTGGGTGTTAATTTAACACTGGGGATTTTACTGTGTAATATTCTAATTTTCTGAGATACTGATTTTGGGATTTTCCTCAGTTGTCAGTTATAATCATCAAAATTAAAAGAAATAAACATTTGAAATATATCAGTCTGTGTGTAATGAATGAATATAATATACAAGTTTCACTTTTTGAATGGAATTAGTGAAATAAATCAACTTTTTGATGATATTCTAATTATATGACCAGCACCTGTACATAGTAAAGGTCATGGCAACATTATTATTTTTCCATTACTTTACCTCAAAATAATTTAACCAATTTCAACTTCAAATAATGATCTGCACGGATAAATCATTTATAATAAACATTTCAATATTGCATATAAAAAACAAGATTAGTCAATTTCATGGATTTCATTTCTGTCATTAATTATTCACCCTCATGTCGTTTCACACATGTAAGACCTTCCTTCATCTTACAAATTAAGATATTTTTGATGAATTCCGAGAGATTTCTGACTTCTCCTTTTAATGATGTCTTTAGACTCTTTCTGGGCCTAAATTTTGAAATTTGGAATGACATTGCTGTGTTTAATGGGAGATCAGAAACCGTCTCAGGTTACGTATGTAACCATGGTTCCCTGAGAACAGGGAACAAGACTCTGCGCTGATTGCGCTTTGGGGAACGTCACGTGACCCAGGTGTCTGAAAGCAACTATCCAACAACTCCAATCCCTATTGGCCGGCGACAGCCTATGACGTCATACGGCGCGACCCGGAAGTATAAAGGGAGCGCCTGGAGAGACAGAAGACATCTATCGTCTTGAGGGACTGTTCTGCAGGCAGGCAGCCCGAAGCATGGCTGGAAAGCGCAGAGTCTCGTTCCCTGTTCTCAGGGAACCATGGTTACATACGTAACCTGAGACGTTCCCTTTCGAAAGGGAACTTCAACTCTGCGCTGATTGCGCTTTGGGGAAAGATATACCCACGCCGCCATGCTTGAGGAGAGTGCATGCCAAATAATATGGCTGACAAACGTCAAGCAGTTTCGAAGGAAACGCTTAGCAACTCACCCTCGGGTCACACCAGGCTGTCAGTGACAGCATTCCCTATGGCCAACAGCCCAAGCTGAGCCAACAGAGGCCTTCCAGAGATAGAAGGCCTACTAAGGCTGCTAGAGGCATCTGAAACCAACTTTTCCACAGACAAAGTGGTTTCTTTAAGGGAATGAGGCCAGGGAACCGAAGGGAACCCCATCCAGTCACTAGAGGGGAACGAAGTTACCCCTAATGCCACCAGGGAGGCTGACCTGGTCTGTCATAGGACAAACTTAGTCTTGGCCAACCCTGTTTGAGTACAGAATCTCCATAACGCATTCTTCATAGAAGAGAGCAGGTAAGAGTGACTGCAGAAAGGCAGAAGCAACTCAGACCCACGCGTAGAGACGGGCATCCTGGAGAGCAGAACTCAGCTGAGTGCTATGAACCCTCTTATTGAGGGGAGATAATCCACTCATCCTAGGATCTACTCAGTGCTTAATTAACGCACTGAGGAGGCTGTGCGCTAGAGAACCCTGATACAGGGGAGCACAAACCAGCCTGGGGCTGAATCTTAGGAGGAGGCCTGATTAAGGCCTACCACCATGATCAGCTTATGGAGCTAATCACTATTACAACATAACCCCAAAGGGGAAGTACAAAGCTCACCTAACAGGTAGACCATGCAATGGGCACGTACTCATGGAGGCCAAAGAGGAGCCTACAGCATGATAGTAACTATATGTGAAACAGAAGTATATTCAAAAAGTGGCCTGAAGGGGCCACCCTGAACACCTGTCTGGCTGCAGCAGACAGGCAACTTCAACGGCAGCATGGGAGACTGCAAAGCGCCCGTATGATAATCTACCCAACACAATCCAACGAGCAGTGTACTCAGTAAAAGCACCTTTTTACTCTTTCAAGCAAGAGGAGTACAACATACGCCGACACATAGTCGAGGAAGGCCCGTGCGGGCCCATCACCTCAACAGACACGTGGGCATCAGCTCGTGGCAGTGTTCCTAGGCACCGAAGAACGATAAATAACCGACACCAAGGAGGTTAAATATCATCTGGGCACCCGGCCAACCAGAAGTGTATATAAAGGTTCTCAGAGAGAAATACAAATCAACATATACCACTATGTTGAAAAAGGGCGGCCCATAGGGCCTAGCAACCTTTAGACATATGGCATAAGTCCAGTGGCCATCTCTAGGAGCATGAATAGATCCACCTTAGACCTCTAGGTGGCTATTAGCTCAACAAGCGTAAGATCAGGCTCAGGGAGACGGATGCAGTTCAAACCAAACCTCAGTAAGGTTTAACCACAGCATACATCCTGAGGGGCTAGCCACTCAACCCACATGGAAAAAACCTATATAAACATATATGTTTCAATATAGGTTTTAATATAGGTTTTTAATATATGTGACATATATAAAATTGGCCGTTTTCCTATATTATATGTATATATATATGCGCCTATATGTTCACCTATAATAGTACAATTAAAATTCATAGCTGCTAGGCAACATAAATAAAAGTCCAAAATGTAGAAATGTACATTATTTATTTACTCAAGATCAATCAAATAGTATAAAACATTGCGTTTGCATTGCATTTGGTGGATGTAACGGTGAATGTGTGGATGTGTATGAGCTGTGATGTGAATCTGGAAGTGACTTGAAATTGAAAAAAAAGTTTGACAAAATAAAAATTAAAAACCATTTTGTTATACATTTCCTTCTTTTCCACTATCTTCATACAAGAAAGAATTGACCTTGTAAATGTTTCTGGAAAACGTGTAGATATCATAGTTAATATATCATGTTAATATATTGCCATTAAATTCCATAACATGCCAATTACATGTGATACCAATTTCACGTGTTCGCACATACAAGTTCTTGCATAATTTTTTTCGTTAATTCTTAGTTTTTGCCTTGATAATAGAAAATATGAGCTAGGCATCATGTATGACAGTCAAAAATGAGATATGAGCTACAAAATGACCAGATCCTGCCATTAGCTATATAGAAGACATATCTTGTATGTATAGGGCTTATATGTGGATATGAAGAAGCAATACAGGAGACCTATATTTCCTGTATATGCACATATATGCACCTCAATTTTGCCTATATGTGGCATATATACGCATATATGCAGCATATATATTATCATATATGTGCATATATGCAGCATATATGTGCATATACACTGCATATAGGTTTCATATATGCACATATATCCACATATAGGTTCTTTCCATGTGGGCTAATGCTCCTTTTTTACATAAAAAGGATGGAATCCAAGGCTCTTTTAAGCCTAAAAGATCCTCTTACTATCAAACAGAAACAGCGGGCTGACATGAATAATCACTATGGGCCCAGCCATCAGTCTGACCATAAGAAGCATCTGAGCATGAATATGTTTATATACATATACATATGCAATAAACATACATATATATATACATACACACATATATATACATACAGGAGGCGGAAGAGGAAGAGGAGAGGGTAGATATAAATCGCCCTATGTAGCTGGGGAATCGATACAAACGCAACAGTGTTTACAATCGATCACCCACCTCACTCTTGCTTCTTCCTCCTCCCGTCTGTCTGGGTTCAGATACAAATCTGGACGGCTAGGGGTTTTTCCATGCCCTCCCGATCTCAAACGAGGAGATCAGAAGGGAATGGAAAGTCATGGAAGCCGCTGCATTAATGGACAGAAAGGAATCGCTCGTCGAGCCATCCGCACGCGGCCCCTTTCTTAACGCGCTCTCACGGCAGCTGCAGCCCGCCGAGAAGCGCGTCCCAAACACACAGCAGCTCCACACACACACAACAGCCAGAGGAGCGCTCGCGCCGGACACGATGACATCAAACAGAAACGAACTCATCTGCGAGCCCTATGATCGCAGCCACCGTATTGCCTCAGCAAACGGGGCCAGTACCATAAGGCACAGATGCAGACACTTCTTCCCTCGGGAAGAGTGTCAAACGAGAACGGAGCGTCCCGAAAAGGGAGACGCTCACAGTAAACAACAGACAAACACAGACAGCGCCCTCAAGCACTGTGTAGGCTCGCTCCTCTCCAGACAGAAAAACGCCCAGAAAATGTGAATATAAGTGTCAAACCCGGGGACACGAATAAACACATCCTCTTGAACGTTAGTAAGGCATATAAAAAAAACCCTACCGGAGTTGGAATAGTCGTAATCAGACAGAACAGGACCGAAAGATGAAAAGATGCCTTCTGTCTCTCCAGGCGCTCCCTTTATACTTCCGGGTCGCGCTGTATGACGTCATAGGCTGTCGCCGGCCAATAGGGATTGGAGTTGTTGGATAGTTGCTTTCAGACACCTGGGTCACGTGACGTTCCCCAAAGCGCAATCAGCGCAGAGTTGAAGTTCCCTTTCGAAAGGGAAACAACAAGAACTACGACTTCAGCCACAGCCTTCTATGAAATCAACTGAAGATAAAAGACATTAAATCACTGAAGATCTGATTAAACTCTCCACAAGCATCTCCACAAACAGCATTACCAGCTTCACTTATTACTAACCAGACTGACTTTATTTCTGACATACATCTACAAAAGTTGTTATTGAGAATTACCAGAGGTTTAGATGTTGATGATTTGTTGAAAATAAGTTTGGTTTGATGTCACCGTGATCGAGGTCAGCGCTTACTTCAGTTAGGCAGTTTGACTCTTGACTGTTTTAGTGTTTTTTTGGTTGCTCTAACAAACTATCTTTACTCAATCACACTTCAGTTACTGCTAATGTGTTTGACAGAAACACTAAAAAAAAAGAAGTTAAATGTAGAAAAGCTGATCTTCTGCAGAATCACAGTGCTGCTGTAATCAATAATGTCAATCTAACTCAGAGATTGGGCTCTAGATGAGTTCAGTGATTCAGATCAAATAATGATTATGTGAAAACATAACCAACACCACCTGACTATCTTTTAACTTTGCTTTTCTGGTCGGTTTTAATGCAGTTAAAATTGCCCAAATAAAATCTAATATTACAAAGTCAAGGGTCAAGAGCTCAACTAAAACAAACTCTGACCTCGATGATGGTGTCTTAAAAATTGTGATTTTCTCCTTTGGTGATTCAGGTGATCAGGTGTCTTCAATAATGGTCAATTATCACTCAATTAATCACTTATTTATCTCATTAATGCTTCAGCGGGTGGAAAAAAAATATGGCAGGACTTTTACTTTCTGAGCCCTGGACTTTCCACCTCTGCCGCGAACGGACCCGTATCGGCATCCACTTGCGCGCAGTGACGGATCTGTAATGAAGGCTGATCGCAGTCCCCGCCTTGGCTCCGCGCTGCATCCGCTCCGCATCCGCAATTAAAACCTTACCTCTGCGGCGGGTCCGTTTGGGACCCGCAAATTGATACAACCGTTACAGTAAAGGTGTGTGCGCGGATCTGACATGGGTCCGCTCAGGATCCGCTGATTAACAGTAGAGTTTATGGCGCCACCCGGATGCGGACCTGATCCTCTGGGCTGCGCCAAAACGAATGTGACAGTCATGCGGATTTGGCGACTTGAATGCGGATCTGCCTAGGAGTCCCCTGCTGCGTGGGTAGAAGCATTCGCTCAACGTCTAACTAACCTGTTTTGCTTCTTCAATGGAGTTCAGAAACTCCTCCTTCAGCTCAGGAATCAGTTCCTCCCCAACAAAGGTCTTCTGTTTCAGTGTCGCCAGCATGACACCCACTTTCTCCCAGTAATTTTTAAGATCAACCAGAATTTCTCGGATTTGATGAAGACACTTCTGGACTTCCATCAGATGGACAGGATCTGGAATCGCACCTGAACAAACAACATACAACAGATTCTGATTTATGAGAGGTCATTGGGAGCCTTCAGGCTGTGATGAACATGTAAACAGCATGATGTGCACACTGATGCATTTACTGTATGTTTATAATGATAATTTAAAAGCACAGAGAGACTCTCACCATTTTGTAATTTGCAACTGGCCAACTTCATCTGAAGATCAGTCTGTCTGATTTTGATGTCCCACTCTCGGTCTCGAGGACCATTATTTTCAGAGACAATTTTTCTCAGCTCCAGTTCAAGCTTGGCCAGAACATTCTCCAGAGCCTTCATCTCATCTGAGTGTCCCTGTAGTTTTTCTTCTGTCTCTTTCTGTTCAGCAAACACATCACTGATGCATATGTTCACTCTTTGGTTTTGATGTTCATACCTGAATAATATGAGGCATGTACAGTGATATAGTCTGGATTTCACAAACACAACAACACAGAGACCCTGGCAAACTGTTTTGACTTTTATTCATTCCCAGGATATGAATTCTTGATAACAATTCAGTCAACTAAACTAGTTAAAATGCTAATTCTTGATATCAGGAATTAGATTTCAAGTAGTAAAAAGTATTCTTGATATCTAGAATTTATATCCTGGGAAAGGCAATAGGCATATGACAAGCCATTTTTACATTGATATAAACAACTCAATTCTCACTAGTTAAAATGTTAATTCTTGATATCAGAAATTAGATTTCTTCTAGTAACAATCACAGTTTTTGTTATCAGGAATTACATTTTCACAAGTAAAAATGGTAATTCTGTATATTTCTAAATGTATTTAACAAGTTACATTTGGCATATCTGAAAATGCATTTCTGATATCAATATAATTTCAGAAATCTAAAATGGCATTCTTACTAGTAACAATCAAATTCATGTTATCAGAATTAACATTGTCACTAGTGACAATCAAATTATTGATATCAAATAAACATTTCTACTAGTAGCAATTCAATTGCTTTTTAACAGATATTTTTCATGCTTAAACAGCAACATAAAAAATCTATAATCAGTATTTTTGACTTATTTTACAGTAAAATTGTATCTTTAAAACAAGATACATTTACTTAAGAACAAAGATAATAGCTTAAATTTTGTAGTTCTCTTTGTTTTCTCCCAGTATCTGCCTGAGTTTCAGTTTTCTGTTGTCGGTTCTTGTTAATGCTAACACTAAGTTTGGTTATGTAAGTCTTCTGGAAATAAAGTCAGTTTATGTTAATCTTCATTGTGCTTTTTCACACACCACGCTTAGCACAGTGCGACAACAAGACAGTAAAAAAGTAAGAAAATCATTTGTTTGCAGTGTACTGGTTAAGAGAATGATTGTTTGTTGTGAAATGCTGAACTTCATCAGTGTTTTCACCTCTTCACCATGTCATCCACGACTCTGATGATGTCATTGATCCATGTTTTGGCTTTCATCAGGTATGCCAAAACCAAAAGTGGTTTGTTCTTCTCAACAGCTTTTATCAATATCGGGGACAGCGAGGTGACCAGGTTGGAACTTGTGCCGACACACTGCGAGAAAACAGTTTTAAGGGTAAGTTTTATAAAATAACTGTAAAAAAAAAACTGTAAAAAAAAAAAAAACAGTATGTATGGAAGCTTATTTCCACCTAGAATAAAAAAATGTAGGTACTTGTAAGTTTTTAAACAAAATTCTGACATTTTTCCCCAGATAGCAACTTTGTGTCAGCCAGAGGTGGAGATTCCAGGGGTCAGAAAGTAAAAGTCCTGCCATATTTTTATTCCACCCACTGAAGCATTAATGAGATAAATAAGCGATTAATTGAGTGATGATTGAGCATTATTGAAGACACCTGATGATAACAAGCAGAATCACCAAAGGAGAAAATCACAATTTTTAAGTTACCATCATCGAGGTCAGGGTTTGTTTTAGTTGAGCTCTTGATCCTTGACTTTTTAATATTCGATTTTATTTGGGCAGTTTTAACTGCATTAAAACCAAACAGACAAGCAAAGTTAAAAGATGATTAGGTGTTGTTGGTTATGTCTTTACATAAACATTATTTGATCTGAATCACTGAACTCATTTAGAGCCCAATCTCTGAGTTAGATTTACATTTAGATTTAACTTGATTACAACAGCACTGTGATTCCACAGCACAAGATCAGCTTTTACAATACATTTTTTTTTTTTAAGAGTTCTGATTTAAAAAAAAAAAAAAAGCAGAGCTCATTTAAACACACAGACATCAAGAATCATCCTGTGAATCTCAACAGTGGTGGCAATCATAAAGCATGTTGCAGTGCATTCTGGGAGCCACCAATCAAAATTCATCCATGGCTCCCATCATGCATTGCTGCATGAATAAATTATGAGCTTAATTGTCTTAGTAATTTCATTTATTCTCACTATTAAAATTTTGCTGTTTTTCTGTGACTTTTTAGTAGCTTGTTTTCTAATGTTCAGAGTTGATCTGTTGATCAGAATATGTTGCTTGTCACCGTTGTTGAGATTCACAGGCTGATACTTGATGTTTGTGTGTGCCTAAAATAATTTTTTTTTTTTTTGTAATAAGGACAACTTTTTTTAAAAAAAAAATTCTGTATTGTATAAGCTGATCTTCTGCAGAATCACAGTGCTGCTGTAATCAATAATGTAAAACTAACTCAGTGATTCAGATCAAATAATGATTTTGAGAAAACATAACCAACACCTGATCATCTTTTAACTTTGCTTGGCTGGTTGGTTTTAATGCAGTTAAAACTGTTCAAACAAAATCTAATACTAAAAAGGCAAGGGTCAAGAGCTCAACTAAAACAAACCCTGACCTCGATGATGGTAACTTAAAAATTGTGATTTTCTCCTTTGGTGATTCTGCTTGTTATCATCAGGTGTCTTCAATAATGCTCAATCATCACTCAATTAATCGCTTATTTATCTCATTAATGCTTCAGTGGGTGGAATAAAAATATGGCAGGACTTTTACTTTCTGACCCCTGGAATCTCCACCTCTGGGCATCAGCTCGTGGCAGTGTTATCGAGGTTCAGGCTAGACAGACCAACTACCAAGGAGGTCATTAGCCAGCGACATAAGACCCTTTACTGTGAATAAATAAAAACTGAAAGGGAAAGAGCCAGCATGCTTACAAGGAGGCCCTCAAGCCTACCCATCACACGTGGCGTCAGCTAGCGGCCACTAAAGTTCTAGGAGCAAAATAGAACCGAGTAACAGACAGGGTAGCTATTTAGCTCGACTAGAGCTAAAGGAAACCAAGATCAAGGCAGCAAATGCATAAAACCAGACCAAAAACTGGTTTTAGTACAAAAGCTCACCTGGAGAGGCAAGCCACTTCAGAAATGTACTCGGTAAAAGCACCTTTTACTCTCTAAGCGAGAGGAGTACAAAGCCAAACTCCCGCATCACACAGAGGAGGCCTGCGAAGGCCTACAACCCGTGTACACGCGGCGTCAGCTAGTGGCATCAAGACCCATCCATGGTGATTAGTCGTATAGAAACCCACACGAAGCTGTGCCAATATGCAGACAGAAAGGAGGCCCTGACGGGGGCCTACAACCTCTATGAACACATGGCATCAACCAGTGGTAGCTTCATGACTAGGGCCAGCCCGCAAGCAAGGTACTTGAAAACCCTCGGGTATAAGTACACACTACGCCACAGAACTCAACGAAAGGCCCAACATAGGGTCTATTCGAACAGAGGTGGACTCTCTACACTCGACCAGAGTGTGCAATCCACCAGGTGATGCACTCAGTGAAACACATACCCTAACCGGGGAGTACAACAAAACACCACGTTCATAGATAGAGGCTAATCACAGCCTGCTATCACAGAAACAGGCGTTAACCTGTGGCAGCACATGAGTAAGCTCACACATGTATATAGGGCTAAAGCTTAGAACCCAAAGCAAACATGAATGCTTTGTAATACATGCCATCCAGACAGGATAAATGTTTCACACAACAGAACTGGAATCTGTAATGAACCACAGAGAACGAAAGCTAGAATATTTGGCATCGTAATCTGAAACTTGAATATAATTCAAGGGGCTCATGTGAAGACATTATAGGCATGATAAAAGTTCTAAATAGTGGGGCCTAGCAGCACTGCATAACTCATCTTCTCGAAGATAAGGGCCTACCACCTGGGAGAAACAGCACCAGGAAGGCTAATAACAGCCTATAACCTTAGCTGTTAACCTCAGCCATAGCACCTATATTTACACATCGAAGGGGAAATGGGCATGTGGCCCGCAACTCCCTCAGGAGGAGGCCAGAACTAGGAACTATACAACCTCACAGGGATAGTAATAACAAGGGTGATGTAACAAACAAACACCTAAACCTAGCTCTAGCCTAGCCGCTAGCTAAAGCCTAGAGGGCCAAGCAAAGCTTGGGCTTCATTTTGAAACCTTCAAATATGAGGAAAAAATGAAGCACTGCAAGCAAACAGTGTCGGGCGGCCGATAAGCCAACCTGTACACAAATAACTGAAGCAACGAGTGCTAACTCAAACCAAACTAAAGTATTAGCTGAGAAGCTATTCTAACATAGGAGGCTACAAAATAGCGGCCATAAAGCGGCCTGCATGTTTTGAGAATTAGCCAACCTAGTGCTACAGTTATTTTGCCCAAAAGAACCCCTTTTAACTTCACTGACTACATGCTCAGGAAAGCTATACAGGAAAGACAAGGTCCACACTTTTTATAAGTATAAATATATACCCAGCTTACCTTCCTGCGGCTCGCAGAACGAAGATTTCCCTCCTTATTTAAATGCATGAAGAAGGATGAAATCAAAAGTTCTTTTAAGCCTAAAAGCACTTTCACTATCAAGCCAGAAGGCGGCCTTTAGAAAATATCATCAAAAGGCCAGCCGACAGCCTAACTGTAAAAGAAGCACCTGAGCAAGAAGAAAGAACTCAAACTCAGGAGGCGGAAGAAGAAAGGGTGAGGGCAAATGCAATGTTGCCCTCGCAATGAGAGGGAATTGATCACAGATGCTATTGGTGTACGTGACCAGAGGTGGAGATTCCAGGGGTCAGAAAGTAAAAGTCCTGCCATATTTTTATTCCACCCACTGAAGCATTAATGAGATAAATAAGCGATTAATTGAGTGATGATTGAGCATTATTGAAGACATCTGATGATAACATGCAGAATCACCAAAGGAGAAAATCACAATTTTTAAGTTACCATCATCGAGGTCAGGGTTTGTTTTAGTTTAGCTCTTGACCCTTGCCTTTTTAGTATTAGATTTTGTTTGGGCAGTTTTAACTGCATTAAAACCAACCAGACAAGCAAAGTTAAAAGATGATCAGGTGTTGGTTATGTTTTCTCAAAATCATTATTTGATCTGAATCACTGAGCTCATTTAGAGCCCAATCTCTGAGTTAGATTTACATTATTGATTACAGCAGCACTGTGATTCTGCAGAAGATCAGCTTATACAATACAGAATTTTTTTTAAAAAAAAAATTGTCCTTATCACAAAAAAAAAAAAAAAGTTTTTTTAGGCACACACAAACATCAAGTATCAGCCTGTGAATCTCAACAACGGTGACAAGCAACATATTCTGATCAACAGATCAACTCTGAACATTAGAAAACAAGCTACTAAAAAGTCACAGAAAAACAGCAAAATTTTAATAGTGAGAATAAATGAAATTACTAAGACAATTAAGCTCATAATTTATTCATGCAGCAATGCATGATGGGAGCCATGGATGAATTTTGATTGGTGGCTCCCAGAATGCACTGCAACATGCTTTATGATGGCCACCACTGTTGAGATTCACAGGATGATTCTTGATGTCTGTGTGTTTAAATGAGCTCTGCTTTTTTTTTTTAAATCAGAACTCTTTAAAAAAAAAAAAAAAAAAATGTATTGTATAAGCTGATCTTGTGCTGCAGAATCACAGTGCTGCTGTAATCGATAATGTAAATCTAACTCAGAGATTGGGCTCTAAATGAGTTCAGCGATTCAGATCAAATAATGTTTATGTAAAAACATAACCAACAACACCTGATCATCTTTTAACTTTGCTTGTCTGTTTGGTTTTAACGCAGTTAAAACAGCCCAAACAAAATCTAATATTAAAAAGTCAAGGATCAAGAGCTCAACTAAAACAAACCCTGACCTCGATGATGGTAACTTAAAAATTGTGATTTTCGCCTTTGGTGATTCTGCTTGTTATCATCAGGTGTCTTCAATAATGCTCAATCATCACTCAATTAATCACTTATTTATCTCATTAATGCTTCAGTGGGTGGAATAAAAATATGGCAGGACTTTTACTTTCTGACCCCTGGAATCTCCACCTCTGTACGTGACCAATCACCTCCTCAGACCTGCTTCTTCCTCCTCAAGTCCAGCCGTCTCTGCGCCTGCTCTGAAAAGAGGGGTGCTTGAGCGGCCATATTGGACCTCTGGCCCTGTCTCAGAGCCTCAGCTCAAGATGGGCCAGCCTCCTGAAAAACTACATGCTCAGAAAAACTATACAGGAAAACAAGGTCTTATTTTAAAGACATAAAATAGACCCATCTCATATTCCTGCGGCTAAAAGACCGAAGATCCCAATACTCTTTTTTACATAAAAAGCAAAGAATCTAGAGTTCTTTTAAGCCTAAAAGATCCTCTCATCATCAAACAGAAAAGCGGGCCAACAAAAATAATTACTATGGGCCCAGCCATCAGTCTGATCATAAGAAGTATCTGAGCATGATATAAATATATATGCATGCATATAAATACATACATTCTATACATGTATATATTCACACACACCACACATATATATATATATATATATATATATATAAATATATATATATATATGGGAGGTGAAAGAAGAAGAAGAGGAGAGGGTAGATATAAATCACCCTTTAAATAGCTGGGGGATCGATTATAAACGCAACAGTGTTTACAATCGATCACCCATCTCACTCTCGCTTCTTCATCCTCCCGTCTGTCTGGCCCAGATCCAAATCTGAATGGCCAGGGGGGTTTCCATGCCCTCCCGATCTCAAACACGGAGATCAGTAGAGAATGGAAAGTCTATGGGAGCCGCAACATTCATGGACAGAAAGGAACCGTTCATTGAGTCGTCCGCGCACGGCCCCTTTCTTAACGCGCTCTCACGGCAGCCACAGCCTGCCGAAAAAAGCGCGTCCCAAAAACACAGCAGCTCACATACCCAGCGGCCAGAGGAGTGCTCGCTATCGGACGCAGTGACATCAAACACGGATGTCACCGTCATCCAACTCACAACTTCATAAGCCCCAGGGAAGCCGAGAGAAATATAATCCTTTCAGACTTCCCAACGAGCTCATTTGCAAGCCCTATGCCTGCAGCCACCGTATTGCCTCAGCACACACGGGGCTACAGCACCAGGCACAGATGCAGACACCTCCTCCCTCAGGAAGAGTGTCAGATGAGAACGGAGCATCCAAACAGGGGAGACGCTCACAATGAGCAATAGACAAACACACATAGACGCCACCCTCAAGCATCATCTATGCGTTCGCTCCTCTCCAGCCAGAAAAATGTACATCAAGTGTCAAACCTCTGGGACACACGGATGAACACATCCTCCTGGACGATTGCAGATATAAAAGGAGTAATTCCCTACCGGAGTTTGTGAAACAATGGCACGAACAAAACAGTCCCGAAAAGATGATAAGATGTCCGACTGCTTCCTCGGCAGAGGTGGAGATTCCAGGGGTCAGAAAGTAAAAGTCCTGCCATATTTTTATTCCACCCACTGAAGCATTAATGAGATAAATAAGCGATTAATTGAGTGATGATTGAGCATTATTGAAGACACCTGATGATAACAAGCAGAATCACCAAAGGAGAAAATCACAATTTTTAAGTAACCATCATCGAGGTCAGGGTTTGTTTTAGTTGAGCTCTTGATCCTTGACTTTTTAATATTAGATTTTGTTTGGGCAGTTTTAACTGCATTAAAACCAAACAGACAAGCAAAGTTAAAAGAGTTCTGATTTTAAAAAAAAAAAAAAAAAAAAAAAACAGAGCTCATTTAAACACACAGACATCAAGAATCATCCTGTGAATCTCAACAGTGGTGGCAATCATAAAGCATGTTGCAGTGCATTCTGGGAGCCACCAATCAAAATTCATCCATGGCTCCCATCATGCATTGCTGCATGAATAAATTATGAGCTTAATTGTCTTAGTAATTTCATTTATTCTCACTATTAAAATTTTGCTGTTTTTCTGTGACTTTTTAGTAGCTTGTTTTCTAATGTTCAGAGTTGATCTGTTGATCAGAATATGTTGCTTGTCACCGTTGTTGAGATTCACAGGCTGATACTTGATGTTTGTGTGTGCCTAAAATAATTTTTTTTTTTTTTTTGTGATAAGGACAACTTTTTTTAAAAAAAAAAATTCTGTATTGTATAAGCTGATCTTCTGCAGAATCACAGTGCTGCTGTAATCAATAATGTAAAACTAACTCAGAGACTCAGTGATTCAGATCAAATAATGATTTTGAGAAAACATAACCAACACCTGATCATCTTTTAACTTTGCTTGTCTGGTTGGTTGTAATGCAGTTAAAACTGCCCAAACAAAATCTAATATTAAAAAGTCAAGGATCAAGAGTTCAACTAAAACAAACCCTGACCTCGATGATGGTAACTTAAAAATTGTGATTTTCTCCTTTGGTGATTCTGCTTGTTATCATCAGGTGTCTTCAATAATGCTCAATCATCACTCAATTAATCACTTATTTATCTCATTAATGCTTCAGTGGGTGGAATAAAAATATGGCAGGACTTTTACTTTCTGACCCCTGGAATCTCCACCTCTGTTCCTCGGGCGCTCCCTTTATACGTCACGGTTCGCGCAGTTCGATGTCATAGGCTGTCACTGGCCAATAGGATTGGAGTTGTGTGATTCTTGGCATTTCGAACACGGGTCACGAGTGGCGTTCCCCATAGCGCGATTTCAGCGCAGAGTTGAGTTCCCTTTCGAAAGGGAACTGACTGTCCCTGCTAGAAGTCATATAATGTGTCGTGGTTGGATCTTCCAACAGGACAATGATCCAAAACAAACATCAAAATCATCACAAAATGTGTCACTGAGCACAAAATGAAGCTTCTGGACTGGGATGGCCATGGCAGTGAAGTGAAGAGAAGAAGCACCAACATAGAGCTGGAATCTGAAGGATCTGCATGAAGGAATGGTTTCTGATCTCTTGTCAGGTGTTCTCCAAACTCATCAAGCATTATAGAAGAAGACTCAGAGCTGTTATCTTGGCAAAAGGAGGTTGCAAAAAGTATTGAATAAAAGGGTATGATTAATTGTGAGCAGTGTGTATTAGAGAAAAATATTTCCCCCATATAAATTATTATTCTCCAATGAAAGGTTGGATCTTTGTAGATTTTTAAATAAAAGATCAAAAGTATTAATGATGCAGATTTATTTTCACAGCCTTCTTTGGTCATATTTACCAAGGGTATAAATAATTTTGAGCACGACTGTATGTTAGACCCTATACCGACTAAGCTATTGAAAGAGATGCTTCCAGAGGTCATAGATCCTCTTCTTAATATTGTTAATTCATCTTTATCACTAGGATATGTACCGAAAACTTTTAAGCTGGCTATTATTAAACCTCTTATTAAAAAACCACAACTTGATCCTAGAGAATTAGTCAATTACAGGCCGATTTCAAATCTCATTTTTCTGTCAAAAATACTAGAAAAGGCAGTTTCATCACAACTATGTTCCTTTTTAGAAAGAAATAGTATCTGTGAGGATTTCCAGTCAGGATTTAGACCGTACCATAGTACTGAGACTGCTCTCATTAGAGTTACTAATGATTTGCTCTTATCATCAGATCGTGGTTGTATCTCTCTATTAGTGTTACTGGATATTAGAGCTGCATTTGACACTATTGATCACAATATTCTTCTAAATAGACTCGAAAACTATGTTGGCATTAGTGGAATTGCATTGGCATGGTTCAAATCATACTTATCTGACCGTTATCAGTTTGTAGTAGTAAACGATGAGATGTCATATCAATCACAAGTTCAATATGGAGTACCGCAAGGCTCAGTACTAGGACCGTTGCTTTTCACTCTGTACATGCTACCCTTGGGAGATATCATTAGGAAGCATGGCGTTAGTTTTCATTGTTACGCTGATGATACTCAGCTCTATATTTCTTCACGCCCTGACGAAACTTACCAATTCGTTAAATTAACAGAATGTATAGCTGATATAAAAAACTGGATGACCAGTAATTTCCTACTACTAAATTCAGAAAAAACAGAGATTCTAATTTTTGGACCAAAAACTACTTCACGCAGTAACCTATACTGTCTAACACTTGATGGCTGCTCTGTTAAGTCTTCGTCGTCAGTTAGGAACCTGGGTGTGCTCTTTGATACCAATCTTTCATTTGAAGGCCATGTTACTAGCATCTGTAAAACCGCATTCTTCCATCTTAAAAATATATCTAAACTACGACATATGCTCTCAATGAAGAATGCAGAACAGTTAGTTCATGCGTTCATGACCTCAAGGCAAGATTACTGTAACGCTCTACTGGGTGGTTGTTCCTCCCGCTTGATAAATAAACTACAGCTCGTACAAAATGCAGCAGCTAGAGTTCTTACTAGAACTAGGAAGTATGACCATATTAGCCCAGTTCTGTCATCACTGCATTGGCTTCCTGTTAAACATCGTATAGATTTTAAAATCTTGCTAATTACTTGCAAAGCACTAAATGGTTTAGCAGCCGGAACCGGGAACACTTCCTATAACACCAGATGTACTCATTACATCAGAAGAAGAATGGCATCTACGCTAATATTAGTCTTTCTGTTTATCCCGAGGTTTACCGTAGTCAACCGGATCTGGGCCGTATCCAGCTGAGACCGAGGACCTGCGCCTTGACATGACCACAACGCAGCCCTGAAGTATCAGCAGAGATCGAGTCGACTAGATCATCCATTGTGAAGGCCTCATCGACACGACAGCCAGTGCCACAGTTCCTCAACAGACCGTCCATACCGGCGTGATGAATACGATCCTCAACTGGATGGAACTGAAATAAATACTTTGATCCTATCAGACTTATGATAGCAACCTGAATCGTAATAAAGCACTGTTCGCCAGAGGAGAACTGGCCCCCCGACTAAGCCTGGTTTCTCCCAAGGTTTTTTTTCTCCATTTTAACACCTGTTTGCCACCTGATGTCACCTGTTGGAGTTTGGGTTCCTTGCCGCTGTCGCCTTTGGCTTGCTTAGTTGGGGACACTTGACATTTGACTTGACATTTGATATTCAACAGTATTCTTGACATTTATTCAACAGTGCTTCTGATCTGCCTGCATTGACACTATTCTTTAAGAGCTGCTGTGCAGCCACAATTATACACCAGTTATCAATGTAAAGCTGCTTTGACACAATCTAATTTGTAAAAAGCGCTATATAAATAAAGGCGACTTGACTTGACTATTTCTTTGCTCTTGGCTGACATGTGGCATTTCTATGGCCTGCTTGTGGCCCAGATCTAGCAAACAGGAGTGGTCTGCCCAAGTGCCATCCTTCCTGCCAGATGTGGCCCAGATTATCATTCCGCATGTGCCAGATGTGGGCTGGACTGGGCCGACACAAAGTTACTGTTTGGGTTACTTGTCTTCATGTTTTTTGACATACAATATGTGAAAAAAAAAAGAAAAGAAAAACTGCAAATCCCAGAAGAAATTGTGACTAATCTTCTTTCGATTTCAACCATGACATAAGACATTTAAAAAAAGGATTCCCACTGAGCAAATTACGTCCAGAAGACGTCTTTTTTTGAAAAGACGTCCACTGAGGGGCCAGAATGAAAGTTTTTATGACGTCTTTTTTTGACGTCTTCTGGACATCCGATATAGACGAACACGCAGAATCACCAAAGGAGAAAAATCACAATTTTTAAGCCACCATCGTGGAGATGAGTGTTTGCTTTAGTTGGGCTCTTGACCCTTGCCTTATTAATTTTAGAGTTTGTTTGGGCAGTTAACTGAGTCATAACAGCCAGACAAGTAAAGAGACATGATCAGGTGTTGGTTATGGTCTCACATAACCATTAATTGACCTGAATCACTGAACTCATGAAGAGCCCAATCTCTGAGTTAGATTTACGTTATTGATTACAGCAGCACTGTGATTCTACAGCAGAAGATCAGCTTTATCAATATAATATAAAGGATTTCACATGATAAAAAAAAAATTTCTCTTAGACACACACAGACATCAAGAATCAGCCTGTGAATCGCAATGACGGTGACAAGCAACATATTCTGATAAAAAGATCAACTCTGAACATTAGAAAACAAGCTACTAAAAAGTCACATAAACAGAACAAAATAAAATATGAGAATAAAGGAAATTACTAAAACAATTAAGCTCATAATTTATTCATGCAGCAATGCATGATGGGAGCCATGGATGAATTTTGATTGGTGGCTCCCAGAATGCACTGCAACATGCTTTTTGATGGTCACCACTGTTGAGATTCACAGGCTGATTCTTGATGTCTGTGTGTGCCTAAAACAAATACTTTTTTTTTTGTTCAACACACCTTTTCTGAAATCATTTGAATCATATTGTAAAAGCTGATTTACTGCTGTAGAATCACAGTGCTGCTGTAATCAATAATGTAAATCTAACTCAGAGATTGGGCTCTTCATGAGCTCAGTGATTCAGGTCAAATAATGATTATGTGAGAACATAACCAACACCTGATCATGTCTCTTTACTTGTCTGGCTGTTATGACTCAGTTTACTGCCCAAACAAACTCTAATATTAATAAGGCAAGGGTCAAGAGCCCAACTAAAGCAAACACTCATCTCCACGATGGTGGCTTAAAAATTGTGATTTTTCTCCTTTGGTGATTCTGCGTGTTCGTCTATATCGGATGTCCAGAAGACGTCAAAAAAAGACGTCATAAAAACTTTCATTCTGGCCCCTCAGTGGACGTCTTTTCAACCTGAGACAAGACCTCAAAAAGACGTCTTCTGGACGTAATTTGCTCAGTGGGTTATTGCAGCTTTTTCTAAAAAAAGTCAGACTTTTTTTTCCTCAGGATTCTGCATGTGTATGCGGTCAGGTTTAACTATTTTAGAGAAAAACAAATGTGAGATAATGACAGAATTTAGATTTTACGACATGTAAAGCAGAACATGATCAATTATTCTCACCTTCAGCAGAACAGCCTCAGAGGATCCGAACAGCATTTGTGTTTCAATAGCTTGGTCTCTGATCTTACGCTCCAGCTTTGGGAAGCCTCCCAGACACAAGAATGACAGATGATAGAAGAGAGCCGTTCGCTCTGCAGATGGAAGAAGGTCCTGGATGAACTCTGGATCCAATGTGGAGTCACTGATGACAACCTCTGAGACACCAAACTGAACATTAGTGATGTTCAACAACCTCTAGTGTTCAATCATGGGTGAAATGTGCCATAACTTTTATGTATATATGTGCCAGACTTATTTCCTCTCAGAGTTTCTTGCTCTGTTTAAAATTAAAAGTGTCTCACCTGTGAAATAGGCCATGTTTTTTAATTGAGTGTAGACTGGTAGTGCGTCTAACTCTATGCCCTCTAAAAAAAATGACAGATGATGTGATGAAAGTAGAATCAACAATTATGTTTAAAATTTAAGGGGTGGATTTACAATCATCTCTTCTTATGTTATTTAATCTGTAGAAGGCAGTTAGACAAAGAGTCTTCTTGATTTAGTACATCTATTCAGATAATGGCCAATTTCCAAACTTCAGTTTCAGCTAAGATCCATGAATCTCAGTTGAATTTGCAGTTTTCACCTGAGATTCAGTTTTACATAAGTGAGTTTCTGTCTGGTCTCAGAACCATCACTGGTTTAGAACGTTCTCTAAACATTCAGTGTTGGTTCTGGGAACATTAAACACGCCCAGTTTTCTTGACGTTACAGGAATGTTTTTATAAATTTTTATAAAATATAATTTCTGCATTAATAAAGCAGATCAACAAAAAGTTGCAACGTATATAACATAAGCATGCTCCGGCCTGGATCGTTAAGAGCAATGTGAGGTGGGGAGTTGGGACTCGGTTCAAGGCTAAGATTGGCTACAATGCTCAAAGCTGCAACAATATACCTCAACACTAATTATATCAAATAATGCTATACAGATATGAATCGTAAAATATACAGCCGCCCATAATGACTGCAACATCACTTTACAATTTACTTTTTAATTTACAAAAAATATATCAATAATAGTTATATATTATATTCAATCATGCTAAGATATTTTACAATGTCAGGTGTAGAATGCAGAGCAAGCTAGAGCAGGAGTCAGATGCAGAAAAGTAGAAAAGAAAACATATGCATATTGTGAGTAAAATGTAAAAAAATAAAATAATTGGTACACTTACAGTGTATTCGGTGTTCTCCTGAAAGCAGTCTTCAACTGAGTGTCACACTTCCAGACAGCAGTACTTATATCAGATCCATGGGTGGAGTATAAGCTCCAGCTCCGCCTCTCTCCACCTAATGTGGGCATGATGGGTGGAGCCACACCCTAACCCCACCCATCTCATTTATTTATTTATTTCAGAGGTGTATAATCCAGGGCTCAGAAAGTAAAAGTCCTGCCATATTTTTTATTCCACCCACTGAAGCATTAATGAGATAAATAAGTGATTAATTGAGTGATGATTGAGCATTATTGAAGACACCTGATGATAACAAGCAGAATCACCAAAGGAGAAAATCACAATTTTTAAGTTACCATCATCGAGGTCAGGGTTTGTTTTAGTTGAGCTCTTGACCCTTGACCTTTTAATATTAGGTTTTGTTTGGGCAGTTTTAACTGCATTAACACCCACCAGACAAGGTTAAAAGTTGATCAGGTGGTATTGGTTATGTCTTCATGTAATCATTATTTGATCTGAGTCACTAAATTCATTTAGAGCCCAATCTCTGAGTTAGATTTACATTATTGATTACAGCAGCACTGTGATTCTACAGCACAAGATCAGCTTTATCAATAAAAAATTTAAGTTGTTGTCACAAACAAAAAAACAAGTCTCATTTAAACACACAGACATCAAGAATCATCCTGTGAATCTCAACAGTGGTGAGAATAATAAAGCATGTTACAGTGCATTCTGGGAGCCACCAATCAAAATTCATCCATGCCTCCCATCATGCATTGCTGCATGAATAAATTATGAGCTTAACTGTCTTAGTAATTTCCTTTATTCTCACTATTTAAATTTTGCTGTTTTTCTGTGACTTTTTAGTAGCTTGTTTTCTAATGTTCAGAGTTAAACAAGGAAGTTTTCAGCTCTAAAACTTACAGCATATTCTTATAGTATGATGACCTCTTATATGTCAAAAGCTCAAGGAAAATTTGATTTCTCATGTCATCACCCCTTTAACAGCAATTATCTTCCACAATTATCAATCATCACTCAATTAATTATCTCATTAACTCCAAGACTGATTCAGTGTTACATTTAACAGCCTGTATAGTGTTCACTCTGAACAGTGTTCATTTCATCTGGGCTAAACCATGTGGGCCTACATGGGCATCCTGCCAATGGGATTGTGACAGTTAAGAGGTTAAATGCAAGACTGCGTGGATACTGTGATATAAATTTCCAACAACATAAAAAAACTGGAATGAAGAAAATGTTAATAGTGCTTGCAGTGGCAAAATTCGGCACTCGGTGGCTTCACTCTCAGAAAAAAAAATACATAATTGTACCTTTAGGGGTATAATGGTACTAAGGTACAAATTTGTACCCTTGTGATTTGAACCTTAAGAGACCAGTTTTGTACCTTTGGTGACAATTTTGTACCTTTATTTAACAGTACAAAAATTGACCCTTCAAAAAGGGTACAAAATTGGCTTTGACAGCGTACAATCGTTGACTATAATGAGATATATATATTTTACACACACACATGCTGAATTAAATTGCCGGGTGTTAAAAAGTAACACTGAAGCAGTGTTAAAGTTAATGAGATAATTGATTGATGATTGAGTGATGATTGATAATTAGTGGTGGGTGTAGGGTGTTTCTAGGCAATTGCTATGGTACTCTGGGTGGTTGTTAGGCGGTTGCTAGGGTGTTCTGGGTGGTTGCTAAAGTGTTGCTAGGTAGTTGCTATGGTAACCTGGGTCGTTGCTAGGCAGTTGCTAAGAAAAGTTGCTTTTAATGGTCAAACGACTACATTAAAGTGGTTTAAGCAGCTGTTTTTCTGTATTTTTGCTACATTTAAGATGTGCAAATTTACTACATTTAGTAGGCTATTAATCATCAAGTTAAAAGCATTTTAAAATAAATAAAAATTTCTAGTTGTGAAAATTATTTGGAGATGGCAAGGAAAAACAACTCAAAACTCTGAAATGACTAGTCAGACTAATTTTGTTTTCTGCAAAAACTACTGATGGGAGAAATGAAGCTTTTCAAAGCTTTGAATCAATTGAACCAAATTGGTTCTCAAAATGATTCAGTTTCAAAGCATTCGAAAAACGACACTCTGGTGACACCTGCTGGTCAAAACAGTGTAAATACAACAAAAACTCTTGCCAAACATGCATAAAAACAGCTTTTACAAACCTATTTCAAATGTTTTATTGAAAGTATAATCTATCAGATGCAATTAACTAATCATCTAATATCATTAAATATTAAGTGTCTGTATAATATGTATTCTTTTATCAGTTTTCAGGGCTTGTTTTGTTTACTCTATGGATGGGTCAGTTAAACTGAGACTATTAACTACTCTTAATAAATACAAATACCTCATTAAAACATCTACAAATGTATAAAACTCATCAGAGATCAGCTAATAGACACTTACAGTTTTTCTCATTCGATTTCTCCAACACTGTGTAATTGTCCTAAACAGATTGTAAGTTTTCATTCATTACACACACCGTTGCAAATCATGTGAACCATTTTCTCAAAACACCACACACAAAATCCTCATGTGTTTTCATAACAGTTCATACATCCAACCAAAACGTTAATATAGCAAGAAAGAACAAATCACAGCTATTTTTATTGGCTTTACACAAATATTTATGTACCATTTGTAATATTTAATAATACACACAACACAGGAAATGTGGTTTTTCCAAATGTTTATGCATTTATCTATGTAATAGGGAAATTTTAAGGGGTGTAATGAGAAGGAAAGGAATGTTTTGAGCGGCAAGTTTTATTTTTGTTCCCAGAATATTCACCTAAAAAGTTAGGATAACATTATTTAAAAACATTGTAAAAATGTTTTGTGATAGCATTGTTAGAACACTATCCCCTGACATCTTTATAACTTTTTAGAGGGAAGTTTCCCATCGGGCACTGGATGTGGACTCCAACGTCAAATTTTGATCATAAATGAAATGCAGGTAGATGTCTAAACACAAAATTGTTTTTATGTCAAGCTCCAATGTCATTAAACAACTCCAAAACCAGCATTACCAGCTTCACATTACAAACCCGATTGATTTGATTTCTGTCATGTGTGTATAAAAGTTCTTATTGAGATAAAAAGAGATTTAGATGCTGATGTCATTTGAAAGTAATAGTTTGGTTTGAAGTCACCATTATGGAGAACAGTGTTTGCATTAGTTGGGTAGTTTGACTTAACTTTATAATGTTAGTTTTTCTTTGGTTGCTGTAACTGTTTATTATGGCAAGTACAACAAAAGAAAGATATTTAGATAATGTTAGCTATGTGTTGATGATAATGATTCTCTCATCACATAGAGGTTTGATAATCTGACTTCAGCCAACTTAATCCACGGTATGAATTTCACATTATTTGTTATAACAACTCTGTGATTCTATAGTATTGGATCTATCAGCGTTTTTAAATCAGATAACATCAATTATTAAAATAAAAAACATGCACACAAAAATTATAAATTCTTCAAGTATCGAGACACACTCAAACATCAAGAATCAGCGTATGATTCTCAACAATGGTGACATGCTTCATGCAGAAATGCATTCTTGGTGCAACATACAAAACTCATCCATGGCTCCCAGAATGCATTGCGGCATGAAGGATGTCACCATTGTTGAGATTCATATGCCGATTCTTGATGTCTCTGTGTGTTTAAGTGGCTCAGTAGTTCAAAATAGTTTGTGTACAGTGTGGTTTTTTTTTTAAAGAAAATTTTGCTGATTGTTTGATTAAAACACTGCTGGTTGTCATGCTGTAGTACAATATCAGCACAATCAAAAAGATTAAATTAATGTTATAAATTAGACTTTGGATGAAGCCAGTTGATCAGACCGCTATGATGACCATATATTTATCATCAACATCATCTGATCACAATTGTTTTAGCTGTTCTTTACATTATAAACACAGTTATAACATCCAATCAAAAACTAACGTCTCAATGTCAGGTCAAACTGCCCAACTAAAGCAAACACTGATCTATATAATGGTGACAGCAAATCTAACTATTATTTTAATAAAACATCAACATCTAAACATCTTTTCATTCTCAACAAGAACTTTTGTACACTACAGAAATAAAGTTGATCTGGTTTAAGTGAAGCTGTTTTTTGAGTTGCTTAATAATGTTGAGCTTGACATCAAACAAAGGTTGGGTTTTCACTTTCAACCAAAATTTGAAGTCTAAGCAACATTTGAGTCCACATCCAGCAGCCAATGGAAAGTTTTCAGCTAAACACTTCATACGAATGTTAGGTGATAATGTTCTATCAGCGTTATCACTAAACATTTTTAGAATGTTTTTATAGAATGTTTTCCTACCTTTTAGCAGAACGTTCTGGGAACAAAAATAAAACTTGCCACTGAAAACATTCCCAGAACATTACAAATTTCTAGCTGGGAATTATCTCATTAACTTTAACACTGCTTCAGTGTTACTTTTTAACACCCGGCAAGATGGAGTACCATTGTACCCCTAAAGGTACAAATATGTACTTTTTTTTCTGAGAGTGTGCTGCATGTTGTTTTATTTAACAGATGGTGACTGTGTAGTTGCTGATGCAGTGAAAATTTCTTTATTTAAGAATGTTTTTGCTGATTTCTAATAATGATTTCTAATAAGTTAATAATAACATAATTATAATGTTATAATAATAACATTATTAGCATTCAATAAATATTAGTTTGTAAATTTAAATGGCAGTCAGACAATTTGGGGCGGTTTGAAATGAGATAACACAAGTTTTAATTTAGTGCATGGTATCTTTACAGTAACATACTGTAGATTACAGTAAATAACTGTACAATCAACAGCCATGTTTACCACTGTGTGGCATCCCCTCTTCTTTTTATAACAGTCTGCAAACGTCTGGGGACTGAGGTGACAAGTTGCTCAAGTTTAGGAATAGGAATGTTGTCCCATTCTTGTCTAATACAGTCTTCTAGTTGCTCAACTGTCTTAGGTCTTCTTTGTCGCATCTTCCTCTTTATGATGCACCAAATGTTTTCTATGGGTGAAAGATCTGGACTGCAGGCTGGCCATTTCAATACCCGGATCCTTCTTCTACGCAGCCATGATGTTGTAATTGATGCAGTATGTGGTCTGGCATTGTCATGTTGGAAAATACAAGGTCTTCCCTGAAAGAGACGACGTCTGGATGGGAGCATATGTTGTTCTAGAACAGGGGTGGGGAACGTTGATCCTGGAGGGCCATTGTCCTGCAGAGTTTACCTCCAACCCTGAAAAAAACACTCACCTGCCTGTAACTTTAGTAATCCTGAAGACCTTGATTAGCTTCAGGTGTGTTTAATTAGGGTTGGAGCTAAAGTCTGCAGGACAATGGCCCTCCAGGGTCAACGTTCCCCACCCCTGTCCTAGAACTTGGATATACCTTTCAGCATTGATGGTGCCTTTCCAGATGTGTAAGCTGCCCATGCCACACGCACTCATGCAACCCCATACCATCAGAGATGCAGCTTCTGAACTGAGCGCTGATAACAACTTGGGTTGTCCTTGTCCTCTTTAGTCCGGATGACATGGCGTCCCAGTTTTCCAAAAAGAACTTCAAATTTTGATTCGTTGCTTTCCATTACAGTAGCATTCCTGTATGTGATGCAGTGCCGTCTAAGGGCCCGAAGATCACGGGCATCCAGTATGGTTTTCCGGCATTGACCCTTACGCACAGAGATTGTTCCAGATTCTCTGAATCTTTGGATGATATTATGCACTGTAGATGATGATAACTTCAAACTCTTTGCAGTTTTTCTCTGAGAAACTCCTTTCTGATATTGCTCCACTATTTTCCGCCGCAGCATTGGGGGAATTGGTGATCCTCTGCCCATCTTGACTTCTGAGAGACACTGCCACTCTGAGAGGCTCTTTTTTTATACCCAATCATGTTGCCAATTGACCTAATAAGTTGCAAATTGGTCCTCCAGCTGTTCCTTATATGTACATTTAACTTTTCCGGCCTCTTATTACTACCTGTCCCAACTTTTTTGGAATGTGTAGCTCTCATGAAATCCAAAATGAGCCAATATTTGGCATGACATTTCAAAATCTCTCACTTTCAACATTTGATATGTTATCTATATTCTATTGTGAATAAAATATAAGTTTATGAGATTTGTAAATTATTGCATTCCTTTTTTATTCACAATTTGTACAGTGTCCCAACTTTTTTGGAATCGGGTTTGTATATTTCATGTATATTTTAAATTGTATGCTCAAATTGTCATTGTAACAGTGCAATGAAAGTATATTTTAACAGTAACACTTTACAATAAGTTTCATTAGTTAAACATTAGTTAATATATTAACTAACATGAACTAACCACGAACACTACATTTGTTTCTGTATTTACTAATCTTCGTTAACGTTAGTTTATGAAAATACAATTGTTCATCATTTCTTCATGTACGTTCACAGTGTATTAACTAATGATGTTAACAAGATATTAATAATGTATTAGTAAATGTTGAAATGAACATCAACAAAGATTAATAAATGCTGTAGAAGTGCAGTTCATTATTAGTTCATGTTAACTAATGAAACTTATTGTAAAGTGTTACCAATATCTTTAAGTTGTAGTAGCCTATATTTTAAGCTACATTTGAGTATAATTTTTACGTTTTCTCATTCATGCTTGGAATTCACTTACTCACATTATTTGGGCATTTCTTTCAGAAAGTGTCTAAATGAATGACTAATGTGTTTAAGACAATTTTTACCATTTTTAAATATATTGGCTATTGTAATTGTGATTCAAGTCTAAATAATATGTTTAACAAGTTGACACTGGCAGAGAAGAATCATGTTAGTCACACAAATCCATAATAAATACCAACAGCAGGTACACGTAAGAAAATGTGAGTTGTGTTGATTATTAAATAAAACATTAAAAAGCGGAAAGTGCATTGCTCATTCTTGGGAAAACAACTGACCATGATAGCACTGATAACTGCAACAAAATATTAAATAGCCTGTGCGAATACCGGGGAAAAAGTCAGATATGCCCAGATTTGTAAACCATACCCACAAATTCATAATCCGTGCACGCTTTCACAATCTGTTGTATTAATATTCAGTTCTTGTGAATAATTGTGAAAGTAGGTAGAGTTTTTTTTTGTTTTGTTTTTTGTTTTTTTGCAGAAACTGAATATAACACAACAACAGATTGCGAAAGCGGTCACAGATTATGAATTTGTGGGTCCGGATTAATATTCAGATATAGATCTGATATTCAGTTCTTGTGAATAACTATTCCAGGTGATGAAGTATACACAGCCAGCCACTTTTCTTACAGGAACTGAATATTACACATCACCTGTTCTCACAGTTTTGCAAATTGTACTCACAGACAGAAGAGTCCGAGAAAAATGCTGAGATACAAACATTGGTTAATAGCTTCACCAGCTCAAAGGAAGAAACAGTGACGGAGACACACCCATGATGGGATCAACATTTTCAAAATAGTGACGAACATTTCACACACAGTAAAATCCCCAGTGTTAAATTAACACCCAAAGTGTACATATGAGTCCATCTTGTTAAAAAGTAACACTGAAGCAATGTTAAAGTTAATGAGATAATTGATTGATGATTGAGTGATTGACAATTAGTGGAGACACCTGATGATAATAAGCAGAATCACTGAAGAAACAACAAGAGAAAAAGAGAGAGACACAACAACTACAACTGACTTCCAGCCATTAAACATTATTACACTTGATATTAACCAGTTTGATTTGATTTCTGTCATACATCAACAAAAGTTCTTATTGAGAATTAACAGACGTTTAGACGTTAATGTTTTAATGAAAGTTTAGTTTGAAGTCACCATGATGGTGAAAAGCATTTGCTTTAGCTGGGCTCTTGACTCTATTTATTAACATTGGTTTATCTCTGGCTGCACCAACTTTGTGTTTGTAGAGCACATTTGTTATGGCCAGAGAAACTATGATCTGAGCTGTGTTTCCAAAAAGTGCTGTGAGCCCAAATTCCTCAATTTAGGTTTACAATGCTTTGGGAAGCACAGTTATAATGGTTGTGTTTTGTCATTGTGAAATGATTAGATTCATTGGTGAGTATTAACTAATGTTATATTATTCATATCTGATTCATGATGTCTGTGTGAGTCTAAAAGACTCTGCTCAAAATTCTGTCTGTATAATGAATTAATTGGTTTAGCCCAGATGAAATGAACACTCTTCAGTGTGCATATACAGGCTGTTAAATGTAACACTGAATCGTTGTTGGAGTTAATGAGATAATTATGTAATTAATTAAGTAATGATTGAGCATTATTGAAGATAGCTGCTGTTAACAAACAGAATCAACAAAGGAAAGAGAAACAACAAGAACAGAAAAATAAAAACACTAGAACTACAACTGAGATCTCAGCAGATGAGGATTAAACAACTCCATATAGAGCATTACCAGCTTCACTTAATACTAACCAGACTGACTTTATGTCTGTTATACGTCTACAGAAGCTCTTACTGAGAATTAAGAATTAAGAGTTTTTTGTTGTTGGTTTTTTATTGAAATTTGTTTGGGTTTTTACTTTGTTTACTCAGTGTTTACTTTAGTTGGGTATAGTTTAACTTGTCTTTGTAACGTTAGAGTTTCTCTGAGTTTGTTATTGCAAGCTAGCAAGAGAAATGCTGTGGCTGCTTCATGATAAGAATATAATCATTGTGTAGTGGCTTAAGTCACTGATCTTACAACTGAGTGTAATATGAGTAGTATCTTACTAACTTTGTTTTATTGTGATTCCTGTAAAGATACAGCACAGTATTAATCAGAAAATCTGAACGAGTTTTAAACAGATTGTACACTTTAAACTACAGTGAGATTTACTCACAAATGTACATCAAGAATCAGTCTATGAATCTCAACAATGGTGACATGCTTAATGCCGCAATGCATTCTGGGGGCCATGGATGTGTTTTGCATGATACACCCATAATGCACTGTGGAATGAAGTATGCCACCAGTGTTGAGATTCATACGCTGATTCTAGATGTCCTTTCAATATTTTGTGAGAATATGATGGTAGCATAATTTTTTTGCCCAATAAGAACTTTTTTAACAGTATTTCATTCTAACATTTACAATAACAGTACATTGAATTACAATGTTAAATTGTAATTTTTTTATGTGATATTACAGGAAACTTTTGGCAACTGAGTTGCAGTAAATATACAGCAAATTATAATAAATTACAGCATTTTACTGTAATAATGCCACTATAATCACAAAAGCACTGTTGTATAAATACAGTACTTTATTATATTAAAAAAAAAACAAAAAAAACAGTATATTACTTTAAATTTACAGCGATTAGTTGCCAGGAATTCCCTGTAAAATTACAATACATTTTTAACAGTGCAGCATTAAAATCATATTCATTATCAGAAGAAAACAAGGAAATATTTTGTAATTTGTATAATGTGACAATTTTTGTGTAACCAGTGACATCAAAAGTAGTTTGAGATGACAAAATATTTGCTGCAGAGTGCAGAAACTTAAACCTATGACTTAAAACATAAAAAAATATATTATTATTATTAAAAAAGATTATTTAAAATAAAGACAAAAGTCAATAATGATGTTATCAAACTTTATTCAGAAAACAATTCATCCGTTTTAACCTTTCATATCTATTCAACAAGAGTCTTTTTACTAAAGCTCATAAAGTTTATATATGAGTATATATAAGAGTGTTTTAGACGTTAAGTAGAAGAAAACACAGAACTCACAAGTACAGTATGTAAATGGCTAAACATCATCAGCAGGTTACCAGCATCATGAGACAGAAATCAAATAGGATGATGTACTTGTGTGTGTCAGGGCTCTGATCATTGACAAATGGCAGGTGTAACAGAGGATGTCACACATTGTGGAGGATCTATATTTTCCAGTTGTTTCTTTACACTTTCGTACTCTTTTTCCCACTCCTCCTTGGAGAGAGAGGAAGGATTGACCTCCAGAAACTTGTAGGCATCTTTGGTTTGGAGCTTAAAGATGACAGATGCTTTCTTACAGCCTGCACCAAAAATGCTCCAAGCCTGTGGAAATAAAACATTTACACATTTAACTTTTAGATGAAACCTTAGTATATATTAGAATATCTAATATGGAAAAAGTTTTTATAATCATGTAAACATGAATTTTACCTGTTCAGCCTTTTTGATTGTTTGTAGAAATTCACATTTAAGGACGGTAAGGTCATCAATAAGATCTTCTCCAACAAAGGTCTTTTGTTTCAGGTAGTCCAGTGCTCCAGCAACACTCTCCCAGAAGTATTTAAGCTGAATCAGAATTGCATGAATTTTTGACAAGCTACTCTGAACTTCTTTTAGATGGATGGGGTCGGGGATGGAACCTGCAGAGGGGAAATAAATGTTTCAACAAGCCACACGTTTGCTCCCTTCTCAAACTACACTTGAATCTTGGCACAGTCTTACTGTAAGTATGACTTTTCATAGAGGTATACTTTAAAACAGACTCACCTAGGTCAAAACTGGCTTTGGTAGCCTTCATCTGCCAATCAATGAGCTGGAGTTGGATCTGCCACTCCTTTTGTTTCAGAGCAGTTTTATCAGCGATTAAGATATTCAATTCAACTTCAAGAGCCTTCATTTGTGCAACATTTTCAGGATCATGTACAGCATCATAAATGCTTTTAACAATTAGCCCGATGAATGGAACGAGTGCAGAGAAGATGCCGAGGCCTTTACTTGTTTTGGTTATGGATTTGGCAAATTCTTGAATCTGTTGGGTTTTGCTGTTTATCCTTTTCTCAGTTTTAGCAAGCTCTTCTGTGGTTTTTTTGAGTTCAGATTTCAGATCATTCAGTGTTTTTTCAGTCTGCTTCAACTCGTTGTCTTGTACTGTAATCTTTTTATCTGTATCATCTTTTTCCTTGATAACATCACTGGCGGACGATGCTACATCTTGGCTGTGTGTACCATACCTATACAATGTTGAAGAAGTGAAATTAACATTTATAACATTGGGCTGGTGCAACTAAAGTTTAACTGAAAACATGTTTATACTTTTGCCTGATTATAGCAGAAGAATAATTCAATTACTCAAGGAATTCTGAAAAATGTTTTCATGAGGAAAATGTTCTTACTTCTCCACTATCTTCTCCACATGAGTGATAATGTCTTGGATCCAGACTTTTGCTTTTTCTAGGAATTGAACTGCCAAAACAGCCTTATTTTTCTCCACAGCTTTCACCAACATGGGAAACAGCGACTCAACCAGGTTTTGACTGGTCAAAATACACTGAGAGAAGGAAGAGACACAAGATCAAGTATCTCAGACTTTACAAAAATGACAATGATGGTGACGAAACATTCAGAAACATTCAGAACTCTTATTGTCTGTTTTTGTCCTGTAAATCTTGCTGTTCATAATGCTGCTGTGTTAACTTTTGTTATAATTTAAGTTAAAATGTAAAGAAAATGTAAGAAATGCATATCAAACCAAGACGTGTACAAACTCTTAAAGATTTTGCCAAAAATATCAGTAAAAAAAAAAAAATAATAATAATTTGATATTGTAAAAAATTATGTATTTACTTTCAGTTAAGGGAGAGACTATCATAACTAATTTTGCTAAATACAATCTCTAGCTAAAAGACAGACTATATGCATTTACCTTTATTATTTGGTGAATTTAGAAATTGCAATTCTAGGTGGCAGATGAAAATACTGAAATCAAGAGAAATCTGAAACATACTTTCAACAGAGTTGCATCAGAGGAGCCAAACAGAAGCTGGGTTTCCACAGCCCGACTCCGGATGATTCTCTCCAGGCTTGGAAATTTGGCCAGGCACAGGTAAGAGAGATGGTAGAGAAGGGCTGTCTTCTCGGCAGCAGGGAGAAGATCTTGTACAAACTCTGGGCTCCATTGGGTCACAGCCACTGGTGAAAAAAAGAAAAAGAAAAAAAAACATTTTCATTTTCATATATTTTCAAAGACTAAAAAGAGATCACATTGATGGCTAGTATAGTTTTTAAATCTGTTTGATGAAATAAGCTAATACTTGCTTTTGCTATCAGCCATCCTTAGTCAGTTTAGCTACACAAAAAATTGTGCAACTGGGAGAACTGTTTTGTAGAAAATACAGTATGTAACTAGAAGGATATCTGAAAATTATTATGAAAATATTAAGTGAAAGACTTACCTTTGTTTTAGCAAGTGATAGAGAGAACGGGATATCTGGTGCTTTTATATTATATATCCACCCTGTCTCCTCCCTCAGAGAGAATGAAAACCTGTTATGTTCTCCTGTTCCCACCTGCAACATTCCTGTTCTGTCCCGCTCCCGCCTGCAAAAATGTATGAATAGATTTTTCTGTACATCCATGAAATTTCAAGTTACATTTTGCCTAGCCACAACCTACACATCCCAGCATAAACTGATAAATTATTTGTTATTAAACCCAGATTACAAAGAAAAATAAGGGTGGAATTAAGGAATGATTATTAACCTATATATATATATATATATATATATATATATATATATATATATATATATATATATATATATATATATATATATCAGCCAACAGAAATAAAATAAAATAAAATTATAAACAAAATATTCTTTTAACATAGGCTATAGCCTACACTGTAAAAAAAAATATGCTGTAAAATAATGGTAATCCTCTGGCAGCTGTATTTGCCAGTAATGTACTGTTAATTTACAGCCCTAAATGTACAGCTTTACTTTTTTACAGTATGTTACCATAATACCACCATAGAAATAAACTCATTTTGTTTGGGAAACCGATTGCTTTAAACAGTTTGAGTTTAAAAACTAGTTTTTATACAGTGTATAAATGATTAGTACTGTGAACTTATTTCATTTGAGTCAACTGAAAATTAATATTCTTAACTGCAAACATAATGTAATAGCAAAATAATTAAAAACATGACTTTAAAGAAGATGATACACGTGGCAACTTTTTGAGCAATGTTGCTGGGCAATGTTACTGTCAACGGGCAACCTGATGAGATAAAGGGCAACTAATTAACGGACAGTTTGCAGCAACTAATCAGAGAGGAGCAAATTTATTGCCAACCTAATAAATACTTTATTATAAACACTTATTAGGCACTTTATTTCAACTTTTCAAATATTTTCTTCATTTTTATTAAAAATAAATGCCTTTCAGATCTGATTTGTGATAGGAAAGGGGGGAAGGGGGTAGGAGGTGTCTGTGTTCAGGCCAATTACCAAGCTCTGAGCCCTCTCCCCGGACAGCACGCCAAATACGTTTACCAATTAATTTATCTAACTTATTTGTAAGTGTCAACTCGTGAAATGTATTTTTGACTGAAGAAAGAAACATCTTGGATGACATAGGGGTTAGTAAATTATCAGGAAAATTTTATTTGAAAGTGGACTAATCCTTTAATATGCACTAACTGTTACGATTGCTGGTATACTAAGCACACGACGAGGTGATAGAGTCAAAATAAGTCTTTACTTGGAAGGAAACAGGAATCCACAGCAACATAGTACAAACAATACCGGACAACACAAGACTAGAAACACAGGGTTAATATACACGGGATAACAAGGAGGGTAATTGGAAACAGCTGGGTGTGATGATGGTAGTGATCAGTTGCCATGGTGACTAACTGGTGGCGGGAAATGGAACAACAACAAGTCCAAATGAGTCCAGAACAGAGTGTACATGTAACACTAACATGTATTCTTTCAACATCTATTCAGATTGCCATATCAAACAATCGACTAACCTGTGGAAAGGTGAAATAAAGACAGGACAAAAATGTGCATGTGATCAGCTCCAGTCTTGCTGGGTTATGATGATCAACTAGTGATGTCCGGTTCATGAACAAATCATTCTTTTTAACCAGTTCCCATTCAGTCGGTCACGTTCGACGTACGTCGGACAGACCGACGAATAGGATTCTCGCTAGAGAGGCCAATCTACTTTGAGTGTAACTAAAACGAGCCAATGCACATTGGCATGCAATCATAGGCATCAGCTGCTCTCCTCGCAGCGTGGGTATATAATGAGCAGCAAGTGCGTTGCATCTTCAGCTTTTCGCTTTGGAGCCGAACGGTGTTTGTTCCTGTTCTCTGCAAGCAAGTGTCTGCTAAAAGACGAGTCAAGCTTTTTGGTTGAACTTCTCTTTTTTCCAAGTGCGGGCGAACAGCACAGCAGCAGGGTCGAAGTCCTCTCTTTATTTTCTGTTTTTTGTTTCGTTTGCCATTATTGAGCAAATGGTTGTTTTGACAGCGTCAAAAGGCTGTTCTCATGGCCGGTTCAGTGCGCTTTTGAGCACTGAAAAGCCGTTTTTACGGCTGGTAAGAGTGAGCACCTTCAAAGAGAGAGAGCACATGACAGGCTGCACACAATCCCTGTCTGTGTTGCGGCGGCCATTCCCCTGCGTGCTTCAGCACTTTAAAAGAGTAAAGTCCCTAAAAGAGCTTACACAAGTAGAGCTTGCATCTTTTTAAAGATGACATTCTACTTGTGTGCTTCTGGATGCGGTCGTTTCCTGTCCTCACTGACGGCCACGATCATTGTTTCACCTGTCTGGGCGCGTGCTGAAATGATGCTCGTGGGTGTTTCATGTTTTCGTATGAGAACATGATCACGTCGACATGCTGGTCGTGACTCTTCTTTCCTCGGGAAGCTTGAGTCCCCTCTGTTGTTGGCCAGCTGCCGCTTGTGTGTAAAAGCACAGCTGCCCGACACTCTGGGAGACCGTGGAGATCAGTGAGAGCAAAACTCTCGCTCCTGCGTGCCGTGTGCCGTCGAGCTGTTGGGCTGCAGCGCGGGTTGTCGCGGTAACCCAGCGCTCTCTCCGCGCTCTAGATGCGCAGTTCCCTTGCCTAATCTCCATTGTAGCGCCCTCTCTGGTGCACCAGAAGAGGTCTACTTTGCTGATATGGCTTGGGTGACATGAGGTTGAGGAGTTCCTTCGGGGAACCAACCCCCTAGGGCCCCTCCCTCTCTAGCGCATTGCAAGCTGTGCAGTTTCTGGATTGGATTGCTGGTCCTTCTCATAGGGGAACCTAGCATTTCATTCAGAGCTCCAGCTGAGGATCAGACGTCGATTGCAGCATCAGAGAGAGTGCTGTTATGCTCTGGAAATGAGGGTGACGCTGCCCACTGTAATGGTGTGTGCTTATGCTGACTCAGAGTTTACAGCCATGCTTTTCCAAATATCCCGGATGTGCATGGAAAACTTGGCAGTATGGAGGTATATTGGTGCCATAAATATGGAACGCCAAGAGTGCCAAAATCTGCATAAGTTTTTCCTCTCTCACTGGCCTCTTGCATGGGGTGGCTGTACACAGACCACACCCACCCTGCATGTGAGGCCAAGGCACTCTTTATGCATGAGGGTAGTTCTGAGCCGGGGTTGAGCTGTGCTTGTTGACTAACCGTGATCAAGTCACGGCGCAGGCCCTCGGCCAGACGATGTCCACCTCAGTGGTCCAGAAGCCCCCTGGCTTACCTTGTGAGGTGTGAGAGGTTGTCAAGCTAAATGCTTTCTCAATGCTCCCATCTCACGTGGTGGCCTTTTCGGTGACACTGTCGAGGACTGAGCCCAGCAGATCTCCTCAGTTAGTAGCAGACTGGGGAGCTTCCCATGACAAACCATTGAGTTCCTCTTGGGCCGCTCCTCAGTCTGCTCGTCGCCAAGGGTGTCGTCCCCTGCAAAAAAACTCCGGCCCAGCCTGCTCTACTGTGTCTATTGCGGGGAGATGACACCTCCCGTCTCTGCTGCTGTTTAAGTGGTTGGTGAGAAAATCACCCCTGAGACGGGCGACCTAGAGATGGGTGGGGCTGCTCTTTCCACCCCCTGGAGGAGGGCCGGGTGGTAAATCCTTTTATTGGGTTTGTTTCTGTTCTGCCGCTGGCCCAACAGCTAGCGGTACCCAAACTTCCAAAAAAAAAAAAAAAAAAGGAGCAGTTCCTCCATCTCCAGGTCTGAAGAGGGCTCTCATCCCCCTCTTCTTTTGCCAGCGGACAGCAGCGAGCAGCGGGTAGCCAAAGCCTTGACTGCTCCCTCTGTCCACCCGTGGAACCAGGTAAGTGTTGCCCAGCACACTGTGATGCCGCTTCGGGCCGCCTCGCAAAGAGCCCCCCGAGCCGCGTCCCTGTGTTCCACCTCACTGCCCCACTGCCGGTGGTCCCTTTGGTCCTGCTTGTACGGTCTCTGCGAGCCTGATAAGCGCTCCCTATTCCATCTCGCTGGCTCATTCGGACCATCAGGCTCGGCTATGCGATTCAGTTCGCCCGGCGTCCCTCCAAGTTCAGGGGCGTCCTCTTCACTACAGTGAAAGATGTCGATGCCCCTATCTTGCATGCGGAGATCGCAGTCCTACTGGCGAAGGATGCGATAGAGCCGGCCCCTCCAGCCGATATGAGGTCAGGGTTCTACAGTCCCTAATTCATTGTACCCAAGAAGAGTGGTGGGTTACGACCTATCCTGGATCTGCGAGTCTTGAATTGGAGCCTTCACAAGCTACTGTTCAAGATGCTCACGCAGAAACGCATTTTCGAATGCATCCGTCCCCAGGACTGGTTTGCAGCGATCGACCTGAAGGATGCGTACTTTCATGTCTCGATTCTTCCGCGACACAGGCCATTCCTGCAGTTCACGTTCGAAGGACAAGCATATCAGTACAGAGTCCTACCCTTCGGGCTGGCCCTGTCTCCCCGTGTCTTCACGAAAGACGCGGAGTGAGCCCTTGTTCCCATGAGAGAACAGGGTGTTCGCATCCTCAACTATCTCAACGACTGGCTCATTCTAGCACAGTCTCGGGATCAGTTGTGCGAACTCAGGGATTTGGTGCTCAGACACCTCAGTCAGTTGGGGCTTCAGGTCAACTGGGAAAAGAGCAAACTCGCCTCGGTGCAGAGGATCTCTTTTCTCGGTATGGAGTTGGATTCGGTCAAACAGATAGCACGCCTCACAGAGCAACATGCTCAGTCGGTGTTGAACTGCCTGAATACATTGTACATTGTACTGGTCCATACGGACAACACTGCGACTCTTGCGTACATCAACCATCAAGGTGGTCTACTCTCTCGTCACATGTCGCAACTCGTCTGAGGTCGTTTCGCGGCATTTATGTTCCCGGTGTGCTCAACCGTGTGGCAGACGAACTCTCATGAGCTGCGCTGCCAGGAGAGTGGCGACTCCACCCCCAGGTGGTCCAGCTGATCTGGAGAGAGTTCAGAGAGACCTGTTTGCCTCACCAGAAACCTCTCACTGCCAGTTGTTTTACTCTCTGACCGAGGGAACACTCGGGACAGACACACTGGCACACAGTTGGCCCCGGGGCCTGCGCAGATATGCGTTTCCCCCAGTGAGCCTACTTGCACAGACACTGTGCAAAGTCAGGGAGGACGAGGAGCAGGTCCTGCTAGTTGCGCCCTATTGGCCCAACTGGACCTGGTTACCAGAACTCTCACTCCTTGCGACAGCCCCTCCCTGGCCCATTCCTCTGAGGAAGGACCTTCTTTCTCAGAGACAGGGCACTCTTTGGCACCCTGGGACCATGTCTGGTCCCTGGACGGGACGCAGAGGTTCTAGGTGACTTACCCCCTGAGGTACCTAACACCATCACTTCGGCACGTGCACCGTCTACAAGACGTGCTTACGCCTCGAAGTGGAACCTGTTCGAGCACTTCAGATTGCTCCCTTTGAGCCCTTGCAATCAGCAGACTTAAAGATTCTGTCTCTGAAGACTTTGCTGCTGGTTGCATTGGCCTCCATCAAGAGGGTAGGGGACCTGCAGTCATTTTCGGTCAACGAATCATGCCTAGAGTTTGGGCCGGGTGACAGCCACGTGGTACTGAGACCCCGGCCTGGCTATGTGCCCAAGGTTCCTACCACTCCCTTCAGGGACCAGGTAGTGAGCCTGCAAGCGCTGCCCTCGGAGGAGGCAGACCCAGCCCTGGCTTTGCTCTGTCCAGTTGCGACTGTACATAGACAGAACTCAAAGCTTCAGGACCTCAGACCAGCTCTTTGTCTGTTACGGAGGCCAGCAGAAGGGAAAGGCTGTCTCCAAGCAGAGGATGGCCCACTGGATAGTGGATGCCATCGCCCTGGCTTACCAAGCTCAGGGCATGCCCTGCCCACTCAGGTTGCATGCTCACTCCATGAGATGTGTAGCATCCTCCTGGGCGCTGGCTCGTGGCACCTCGCTAACAGACATTTGTAGAGCTGCGGGCTGGGCGACACCTAACACGTTCGCTAGATACTATAGCCTTCGTGTCGAGTCGGTCTCCTCCCATGTTCTCACCTCAGGTCAGAGGCACAGAGAGGCCCCGGCTTAGTGTCGGCTTGCTGCACTACATGCGCTCTTTTGCTCCAGAGAGTCCCTACGGGCAGACCCTGTTGAGTCCTCCGGTTACTCTTCGGCAGCCGACATGGCGGAGCGTCTGGCGCCAGGCCTATACTCCATTGCATCCTTGAGAACCGGATTTAGGCTAGGTTCCATATGTGACCCTACGGGGATCCCATATGGTTTTTTCCACGGTTGCTCCTAAACAAAGCCCGTGTCTTTCCCTCTGGGAGAACCCATCTCTCATCGAGTTGGAGTCACCCCAGTTCTTCCATATGTTGTACAACCTACAAGGTTAGTCCATATGTACTTCTCCACATAACTCCTTCGGGGAAGGATGTGGCTTCCGCAGCGTTCCTTTTCTAACGAAAGGTTACGCTTTCCCAGCGTTATCCAATAGTCTCACTGAATGGGTTTGGGAACAGCAGTGATCGACTCTCTCTGTGTTAGCCCTGTCCCACCGTCCTCAGTCAAGGGGGTTCAGGTGGCTTACAACAGAGCGCTGGAAGAGGGCAGCTCCTGTGGTGCTTTGGTAGGGATTCCTATTCGTCGGTCTGTCCGACGTACGTCGAACGTGACCGACTGAATGGGAACGTCTCGGTTACAAAGGTAACCCTCATTCCCTGAAGGAGGGAATGGAGACGTACGTCCCGTCGCCACAGTCGCTGTACCCCGCTGATGCTGCCACCTAACCTGTTCAGCTCCTCAGCGAAAACCTGAAGATGCAACCCACCTGCTGCTCATTATATACCCACGCTGTGAGGAGAGCAGCTGATGCATATGATTGCATGCCAATGTGCATTGGCTCGTTTTAGTTACACTCAAAGTAGATTGGCCTCTCTAGCGAGATTCCTATTCGTCGGTCTGTCCAACGTACGTCTCCGTTCCCTCCTTCAGGGAACGAGGGTTACCTTTGTAACCGAGACGTTCTTTTCAGTGAACCGGTCGATCCAGTTCACCAAATCGGACTGAATCGTTCCAAACAGTTTGCATCTCCAGTAAGCAAACACTAATCCACAAATTACTGAAGTTACTCACTTTTTGAAGTGCCTTACACTACCTCTCGAAATAAACCAACATCCTGGAGTTATTCAGTTACTCCAGCAGTACACTGACTTAAACAGCTGTGAAGAGAGAACTGATGATGATGAGCACGAGCAGCAGAGCAGCTGATATGAGTGCGCATTCACGGCGCACACAAATGAACATACACGGCCTGTCACCGTTCTTGTTCTCGAGTAGAATCGGTTGCAACAGTTTTCGGATCATCAGTACTCAACCGAGAACCGCTTCTTTCGGAGATGTCCGATTTGAGAACCGATGAGCTGATGATTTAATTTTTCAAGAGAATGAAAAGTACATTAGTCAAATTTTGTTGAACATCGGAAAGTGTGATAATATAAAACATACTGGAATTATGTTTATGACTTAATTCAAAAAGTTATTTCTGTTGTTTCCAAATACACCATAACAGATTAATAGCATACAAAATACTGTACATAATAAACTACATGCCAACATGAACATAATATTTTGTACATAGATCAAACTATCAAATGTTCAGAAATAGTTCTACAAATTTATTTTTCCATATTGTCATAAATTTTTCCATATTACATGTCATATAATAGGCTTGTTAATGCTGAGATGACTCTATAAATAATATATAAGATTTTGTGGATCAGATAAGGTCCAGTTTTGGTTTATTTCTTTGCTCTTGGCTGACATGTGGCATTTCTATGGCCTGCTTGTGGTCCAGATCTGGTAAACAGGAGCAGTCCACCCAAGTGGATAAAGTTAAACTTGTGACCTTGATAAAAAGATTTAATTTCCACACATGATCTCAAGGCCACGACATATTGTGATGAAACTAAGTCAACCGAACAGAATATCTTTGTTTTCTTAAGAAGGTGTTGACATATTTGATTGATGGCAGTTTGATGACTAGCTGATGAAATCAGTGAAAAAAACCCTGAAATGCTGGTTTTTTAATTGCCTGCATATTATCGTAATAATCATAACAGAATTGTGGCCCAAACTACTTAGTTTAGTGGCACGCATACACTGGTATATAGGCAAGGCAAGGCAAGGCAAGGCAATTTTATTTGTATAGCACATTTCATACACAATGGTAATTCAAAGTGCTTTACATAAAAAAGAATAATAAAAATAGAACATAAGGAATAGAAATAACAGTAAAAGTCAGAATAACAAGATGATACATAAAAGATATAAAATACATTAAAAATGAAATAAAAACAGGAAAAGGAATTAAAAGAATAAAAAGATAATACGTATAAAATAAAGTGCAAACAGTTCGGACATAGCACAGTGCTCAATCAGCAAATGCATAGATAAAAAGATGTGTTTTGAGTCTGGATTTGAATGTGGCTACTGTTGGAGCACACCTGATCTCTTCTGGAAGCTGGTTCCAGCTGCGGCTGGCATAACAGCTAAAAGCAGACTCTCCCTGCTTTGAGTGAACCCTTGGTATTTCTAAATGACTTGATCCTGATGATCTGTGTGATCTGTTAGGTTTATATTCTATGAGCATATCTGCAATGTATTGAGGTCCTAGACCATTGAGTGATTTATAAACAAGTAACAGTACTTTAAAGTCACCCTTACGAAAAACTAGTATACTTCAAGTTCATTTGATCAAGTATACTAAAGTAATGTTCAAGTATAATATCAATGTACTAGTAGTAAACTTGTAAGTGTACTATTTTAATACCGCTTGGGACTAAATTGGCCCAATTGAAGTATACGTTTAAGTGTACTATAAGTGTAACAGTAGTAAACTTTAACTAGTTCACAGCTACGTTTCTCATTTGTACTGCATCTGTACTAAAAGTGAACTTATACTAGTATACTAGTAGTTTACTATTTTAATACTAATAGTAGCTACATTTTTAGTATCCGAAAGTACACTTTGAAATATACTCTCAGTAAACTGCTAGTTTAGTGCAAGTATACTTTTAAGTTTTCTTTAAGTGAACATGACATCACACTTATAGTTTACTTTTTATATATTATTTTTGCACTTTAAGCATACTTCTATGTTCCTACACAGCAAAAACTGCAGTGTTAAACTAGATAAAAAAGTTTGAGGACAAACTTTAAGTTGGCTTGAAAAAGCATAGCCAGAAAGTTTGAGAAGTTTTAAAAGTTTGAAGTTTGAAAGTTTAAGTTTTATTAGATAGATAGATAGTCACAGATGGATACTATGGAGTTTTTATAGAGTTATTAGCATGTTCTTAGCCCACTTTAGCACTTAGCTAATCACTATTAGCATTCACTGCTAGCATGTTGGAAGTCCAGATTGCTAGCATGAGTCAAAAAGCCAACCCCCATGTCTCTACGATGTACTGATGCAGAGATATAGATTTTGCAAAACGGTTGCTAGGGTACTCTGTTTGGTTGCTAGGGAGTGGCTTGGCAGCTACCAGTGATGATACTCCAAAGGCTGCTTGACAATATAAACCAACCCCCATGTCTGTACGATGTTCTGATGCAGAGATATAGATTTTGCAAAACGGTTGCTAGGGTACTCTGTTTGGTTGCTAGGGAGTGGCTTGCCAGCTACCAATGATGATACTCCAAAGGCTGCTTGACAATATAAACCAACCCCCATGTCTGGACGATGTTCTGATGCAGAGATACAGATTTTGCAAAACGGTTACTAGGGTACTGTTTGGTTGCTAGGAATTGACTTGCCAGCTACCAATGATGATACTCCAAAGGCTGCTTGACAATATAAACCAACCCCCATGTCTGGACGATGTTCTGATGCAGAGATACAGATTTTGCAAAACGGTTACTAGGGTACTGTTTGGTTGCTAGGAATTGACTTGCCAGCTACCAATGATGATACTCCAAAGGCTGCTTGACAATATAAACCAACCCCCATGTCTGTACGATGTTCTGATGCAGAGATATAGATTTTGCAAAATGGTTGCTAGGGTACTCTGTTTGGTTACTACGGTGTTGCTATGCGGTTGCTAGGGTACTCGAGGTGGTTGCTAAGGTGTTGCTATGCGGTTGCTAGGGTACTCGGGGTGGTTGCTAGGGTGTTGCTATGCGGTTGCTAGGGTACTCGGGTGGTTGTTAAGGTGTTGCTATGCGGTTGCTAGGGTACTCGGGGTGGTTGCTAAGGTGTTGCTATGCGGTTGCTAGGGTACTCGGGGTGGTTGCTAGGGTGTTGCTATGCGGTTGCTAGGGTACTCGGGTGGTTGTTAAGGTGTTGCTATGCGGTTGCTAGGGTACTCGGGGTGGTTGCTAGGGTGTTGCTATGCGGTTGCTAGGGTACTCGGGGTGGTTGCTAGGGTGTTGCTATGCGGTTGCTAGGGTACTCGGGGTGGTTGCCATGGTGTTGCTATGCGGTTGCTAGGGTACTCGGGGTGGTTGCCATGGTGTTGCTATGCGGTTGCTATTGTATCCAGGCTGGTTGCTAGGATGATGCCAGGGTGATTTGTGTGGTTGCTATGCAGTTGCCATGGTGTTCTGGGTGGTTGCTAGGTTGTTTTGGGTGGTTGCTAGGTTGTTTTGGGTGGTTGCTATGAGAGTTGATCATAGATAGATAGATAGAGTTTATGAATTTGAATGAGTTGATAGATAGATGATAGATAGAGAGATAGATGAGAAGTGATAGATGAGAAGAGAGATAGATGAGAAGTGATAGATGAGAAGATAGATAGATTGATAGATGAGAAGTGATAGATAGATAGAGAAATAGCTAGATTTAGTTTGATAGATAGATTAGAAAGAGAAATAGATAGATTTAGTTTGATATAGATTAGAAAAAGAAATAGATAGATAGATAGATTTAGTTTGATAGATAGATAGATTAGAAAGAGAAATAGATAGATAGATTTAGTTTGATAGATAGATAGATAGATTTAGTTTGATAGATAGATAGATAGATTTAGTTTGATAGATAGATAGATTTAGTTTGATAGATAGATAGATTTAGTTTGATAGATAGATAGATAGATAGATAGATAGATAGATAGATAGATAGATAGATAGATAAGACATATTAGATAGAATGGAAGTTTGAATGAGTCTCAATGGATTAGAAATAGTACATAGAATGGCAGCTAATGGAGTCTGATGAGCCTCTCCAACTGTCAAAATTTGAATTTTGACAGTTGGAGTTTGAATAGTCTTGGCTCATTTGAACATTCCGTCAATGAAAGTCAATGGGATTTTTCCAAGTTTTGATCAGCTTTTTTAGGAAAACCGTAAGTCTGATCAGTCTGAAAAGATATAGCACACTAAGTCAGAATAGTCTGAAGGTCTGGTCCGAGTTTGGTGGTTGTAGCTTGAACAGTCTAGGAGGAGATGCATTTAGAAATTTAGTCTAAGAAGAATAATAATAATAATAAGCTTAAGTAGTAGATCAGTAAGTTGGCTTTTTCAAGCCAACTTAATTAACTCTCCAGGGAGTACATGTGAGACCATACTCAAGAGTGTTAAAGTTAATGAGATAATTAAGTGATTAACAGTGATGATTGAGCATTATTGAAGACACCTGATGATAACAAGCAGAATCACCAAAGGAGAAAATCACAATTTTTAAGCCACCATCATGGAGATGAGGGTTTGCTTTAGTTGGGCTCTTGACCCTTGACTTTTTAAAATAAAATTTTGTTTGGGCTGTTCTAACTGAGTTATAACATCCAGACAAACAAGTGGAAAAAATGGTCAGGTGATGTTGGTTATGTTTTTACATAATCATCATTTGGTCTGAATATCTGAACTCATTTAGAGCCCAATCTCTGAGTTAGATTGACGTTATTGATTACAGCAGCACAAGCTCTGCTTTATCAACAAAATCTGAAGAATTTCACAAACAGTTGTTCTGAGCAAAAAAATAATATATATATATTTCTCTTAGGCACACACAGACATCAAGAATCAGCCTGTGAATCTCAAGGACGGTGACAAGCAACATATTCTGATCAACAGATCAACTCTGAACATTAGAAAACAAGCTACTAAAAAGTCACATAAACGGAACAAAATAAAATATGAGAATAAGGGAAAATTACTAAGACAGTTCAGCTCATAATTTATTCATGCAGCAATGCATGATGGGAGCCATGGATGAATTTTGATTGGTGGCTCCCAGAATGCACTGCAACATGCTTTATTATTCTCACCATTGTTGAGATTCACAGGCTGATTCTTGATGTCTGTGTGTGCCTAAAAGAAAGACTTTTTTTTTTTGCTCAGAACAACCGTTTGTGAAATCCTTCAGATTATATTGATAAAGTGGATCTTCTGCTGTAGAATCACAGTGCTGCTGTAATCAATAATGTCAACCTAACTCAGAGATTGGACTCTAAATGAGTTCAGTGACTCAGATCAGATAATGATTACGTGAAAACATAACCAACACCACCTAATCATTTTTTCCATTTGTTTGTCTGGATGTTATAACTCAGTTAAAACAACCCAAACAAAATTTTATTTTAAAAAGTCAAGAGTCAAGAGCCCAACTAAAGCAAACCCTCATCTCCACGATGGTGGCTTAAAAAATGTGATTTTCTCCTTTGGTGATTCTGCTTGTTATCATCAGGTGTCTTCAATAATGCTCAATCATCACTGTTAATCACTTAATTATCTTATTAACTTTAACACTCTTGAGTATGGTCTCACATGTACTCCCTGGAGAGTTAATTTAACACTGCAGTTTTTGCTGTGTAGGAACATAGAAGTATGCTTAAAGTGCAAAAATAATATATAAAAAGTAAACTATAAGTGTGATGTCATGTTCACTTACAGAAAACTTAAACGTATACTTGCACTAAACTAGCAGTTTACTGAGAGTATATTTCAAAGTGTACTTTCGTATACTAAAAATGTAGCTACTACTAGTATTAAAATAGTAAACTACTAGTATACTAGTATAAGTTCACTTTTAGTACAGATGCAGTACAAATGTGAACTAGTTAAAGTTTACTACTGTTACACTTATAGTACACTTAAACGTATACTTCAATTGGGCCAATTTAGTCCCAAGCGGTATTAAAATAGTACACTTACAAGTTTACTACTAGTACATTGATATTATACTTACTACATAAAGTATACTTGAACATTACTTTAGTATACTTGATCAAATGAACTTGAAGTATACTAGTTTTTCGTAAGGGCAATTCTAAATGCAACTGGAAGCCAGTGCAAGGACCTGAGGACTGGTGTGATGTGTTCATGTTTTCGGGTTCTGCTCAGAATCCTGGCAGCAGCGTTCTGTACGAGCTGCAGCTGTCTTATGGTCTTTTTGGGAAGACCAGTGAGGAGCCCATTACAATAATCCACCCGGCTGGTGATGAAAGCATGAACAAGTTTCTCTAAGTCTTGACTGGAGACAAAGCATCTAATTCTTGCAATATTTTTGAGATGATAATATGCTGATTTAGTTATTGTCTTTACATGGCTACTGAAACTCAGGTCTGACTCCAAAATCACACCAAGATTCCTGACTTGATTTTTAGTTGTTTGACCCCTAGAGTGAAGGTACATGTTCACTTTGAGAACTTCATCTTTGTTTCCAAACGCAATGATTTCAGTTTTGTCTTTGTTTAACTGAAGGAAGTTTAGACACATCCAATTTTTAATTTCATCAATGCATTGGCACAGGGAGTCAATGGGGCTGTAGTCATTAGGTGATAGTGCTAGGTAAATCTGGGTGTCATCTGCATAGCTGTGATATGCAATTTGGTTCTTTCTCATTATTTGGCTCAGTGGCAGCATATATAGGTTGAACAGGAGGGGTGCGAGAATTGAACCTTGAGGGACTCCGCATGTCATGGATGTCCACTCAGACTTATGGTCACCGATACTCACATAATAACCTCTCCCTTCTAAGTATGACCTGAACCATTTAAGGACCATCCCAGAAAGCCCAACCCAGTTTTCCAGCCTGTCAAGAAGAATGTTGTGATCGACAGTGTCAAACGCAGCACTGAGGTCGAGTAGAACCAGCACTGATAATTTACCTGTATCTGTGTTAAGGCGAATATCATTTATTATCTTTATGAGTGCTGGTAAGTCCATGTACATGTTGAGTCAGATCAAAAGTATTCAAAACAGTTATGATTTCTTTTGCCATATTGGATTCTGCATTTTCTATGTGGATGTTAAAGTCCCCAGTAATAGCAAAACAGCCAAACTCAGAGGAAATTGCTGATAACAGTTCTGTAAAGTCCTCCACAAAGGCTGGAGAGTATTTTGGAGGCCTGTAGATAACTATAAGTAGAATGCGAGGAGCACCTTTTAACACAATACCCAAGTATTCGAAAGACAAGTAATCACCAAATGACACTTGCTTGCATTGATAGACATCTTTAAATAGAGCAGCAACACCTCCACCTCTCCTAACAGCTCTGCAGACACTCATAAAAGTAAAGTTAGGAGGGGCTGTTTCATTCAGGATTGTTGCACTGCAGCGGTCTTCAAGCCATGTTTCATTTAGAAGAATAAAATCTAGGTTGTTTGTGGTTATTAAGTCATTGACTAGAAGTGATTTATTTTTAAGTGAGCGGATGTTTAAAAGTGCTAACTTAACAGTCTTACTTTCTGTCTCTACAGTAATGTTAGTTTGACGTGTAATAGGCAGCAGATTAAATGGGTTTGCCAAACGGTTTGAGAAGGCCTTAGGCTTTCTATAACGTAATAAAACAGAAATAGAGAAAGCTGGAGGGGATGCTGGAGAAAGGGATAACGTGTCCGGTGAGAGGGGCTGTTGCTCTGGTGTTACCGGAGGCTGTAATATGTTGTCCTGGCTTCCCTGGCTGTTTTCCCGAAAGTCGTCCTTGGTTGCTGAATCTTGGAGCAGTTCTAACACGTCACTGTCTCTCTGTGAGCTCTGTGGGCAGGGCTCAGTCAGGATTGTGTGCGTGAGCAGAGGTTGTTGTGGCTGTGTGGTGTTATCATTGACCTTGTGGGATGTGTCAACCGCATGTCCATTCAGGTGCTGAAATGAAGTCCTGTGGTCAGTTGTACTCTGTCCAGGTGTGTTTGTGCCATTCAGGTTGAGTGGATTTGCACACACTGCTGAAGGATGATGGAGGCAGAAGTAGATATTGTCCTTTAGCACTCTTGAGCCCAGTTTGTTTGGGTGCAGGCCATCATGAGTGAACAGTTGTCTCTGACTCCAGAACAGATTGAAGTTGTCGATGAAATTCAGTCCTTTTACGTTGCAGGTTTTTTGCAGCCATGTGTTAAGACCAAGCAACCGTGTAAATCTATTTGTTCCTCTTGCTGGGAGTGGTCCACTGATGAACGACTGAACTTTTAGTCTTTTAAGCATTTCAAAAAGTTAATTAAAAACTTAAGGAGTTCTGACTGCTCCTTCCGAATATCATTTTTCCCCACATGAATGATTAGTCGATTTGCAGTCTTATATTTCATCAGAATGCTCTTAAGTTCCCTGTTTACATCAGAAACTGTTGCTTGTGGAAGGCAGCATGTAGTTGTATCCCTGCTGCTAATGTTTCTGATAATAGAGTCACCCACTATCAGAGTCCTGGGCTCGGCTGCTCTCTGAGCTGAGTGCCGCTGACTGTTCAACCTTGAGCGGCAGTTAGCATCGGTGTTAGCTGCTGGCTGATTTGATCTGTGTCTGATCATGTTTGGGGATTCCTCACCCACATTCATTAACATTTCAAATCTGTTCTCAAGATGTATTGGCGGTGGTAGGGAGCTATTGTTTGGGGTAGAGGATGCTACTGCATTAATATGTGATACTCGTGACCATCTGATGTCTCGAGTGCCTTTGGGTCTCGCTCCCTGTGTGTGCCATCGATTAATATGTTGATCAATTTCGGCACTCAGCACAGTCTGTTTAGGGGCATTAGATTCATGGGACTCACCGACTGTGTGCTGAGGACGTCCATGTCGACGCTCTGTTGTGTGTTCCTTCGGGTTTGGTAGTCCCGCAAGTAACTTTGTTTCAAGAACTGCAATCCTTTGTAGAAGTCTGTGGCAGTTTGTGCAGCAGGTAGATTCTTCAACCAGAGGAGGCATATTATTTCTAATCCTTTTGGATGTAAGCAGCTGTGTTTTCCCTTCTCCGGAATGTAAGCTGATGGCTGCCGTCAGTGGGAGGCTGGTTGGATAAAAATTCCCCTTTTTTGTAGCAATTCTTCCAGTTAAAAAGATTGTTGGTGCCAAGATTTGTCGTTTGAGCACTGTGCCTATTTGCTGTAGTTAAAATTAGGAGATAAAATATCAAAGCAATAGAGCAAAGCCTTATATGCACTTCATGGCAGCCCACATGTATAACAGCTAGATCTGCCTGGGGCCCAGATAGCAACTTTGTGTCGGCCCAGATCCGGCCCATATCTGAACCAGAATGATGATGAATGATGATCTGGGCCACATGTGGCGGGAATGATGGCACTTGGGCAGACTGCTCCTGTTTGCCAGATGTGGGCCACAAGCAGGCCATAGAAATGCCACATGTTAGTCAAGAGCAAAGAAATAAACCAGAACTGGACAATATCTGAGCCACAAAATCTTATATATTATTTATAGAGTCATCTCAGCATTAACAAGCCTGTAATCAAGCAGAACACTGGTATATAGGCACATATGTAGACGTCTGACAGAAATAAAGTCAGTTTGGTTAGTAATAAGTGAAGCTGGTAATGCTGTTTGTGGAGTTGTTTAATCAGATCTTCAGAGGTTTAATGTCTTTTGTCTTCAGTTGATTTCCTCTAAGGCTCTGACTGAAGAAAGTTGTAGTTCTTGTTTTTCTTCTCATCTCTTTTTTCTTCCGTCCTTCAGTGATTCTAATTGATAACAGGCTTGTTAATGCTGAGATGACTCTATAAATAATATATAAGATTTTGTGGATCAGATAAGATCCAGTTTTGGTTTATTTCTTTGCTCTTGGCTGAAATGTGGCATTTCTACAGCCTGCTTGTGACCCAGATCTGGCAAACAGGAGCGGTCCACCCAAGTTGATAAAGTTAAACTTGTGACCTTGATAAAAAGATTTAATTTCCACACATGATCTCAAGGCCACGACATATTGTGATGAAACTAATTCAACCGAACAGAATATCTTTGTTTTCTTAAGAAGGTGTTGACATATCTGATTGATGGCAGTTTGATGACTAGCTAATGAAATCAGTGAAAAAAACCCTGAAATGTTAGTTTTTTAACTGCCTGCATATTATCATAATAATCATAACAGCATTGTGGCTCAAACTACTTAGTGGCACGCATACACTGGTATATACACTCTCAGAAAAAAAAAAGTACAAAATTGTACCTTTAGGGGTACAATGGCTTGTCACTGGGGCTGTACCCTCAAGGGTACAAATTTGTACCATTGTGATTTGTACCTTAAGAGACCAGTTTTGTACCTTTGGTGACAATTTTGTACCTTTATTTAACAGTACAAAAATTGACCCTTCAAAAAGGGTACAAAATTGGCTTTGACAGCGTACAATCGTTGACTATAATGAGATATATATATTTTACACACACACACACACACACGCTGAATTAAAATCAGAATTTATTAAATCCTTTTCATTTTCACATTTTACAACATTTAATTTAAAACACATTTTTAAACATTCCATATGAGTCCATCTTGCCGGGTGTTAAAAAGTAACACTGAGGCTACGTTTACACATGGGCGGCTATTTTCATAAACGGACATTTCAACCTCTCCGGTTTCAAAAATAACATCGTGCACACATGTCAGTTTTCAGAAAAGTTTTCATTTACACGTACCCGTGTACATATGACGTCAAGAGTGTAACAAGCAGTTCAAGCCCACGTAAGCCAATCAGAATCCCGAAAAAAAATCCAGAATTCCTCTTGAAGTGATTCGAAGTTGTTGCAAAATTACTGATTTCCGAGCACTCATTCGTCTCTGCTCCTCAACATAATGGAGCAGCTGTATTTGCAAATGCAAACACACGAGAAGAGTTTGCACCAACATAAATGCGACTGCTACTCTAAACACTTCCATGATCACATGTAAACATAGGTCGCACTTTTGACATAGGTGCGAGCTCTGGCGCATACTGTGACGTTGGCTGCCTAAACACCCGTTTGTGTCAGTTTACATGCAAACGTACAAACGAAGATTTTCAAAATCTCCACTCTGGCCAGAGTTTTTAAAAAGACTCGTTTTCAGAGGCAAATTCTCCGTTTGCGTGTAAACGAAGGGCGCAAACGAAGGGAAATGTCTCTGTTTTTCAAAATAACCATGTACGTGTAAACGGGGCCTGAAGCAGTGTTAAAGTTAATGAGATAATTGATTGATGATTGAGTGGTGATTGACAATTAGTGGTGACACCTGATGTTAATCCTTCACCATGGCAAATACGTTCAAGATATCCAATATTCCTTTGCAATTCAACAACTTCAATGTTTTAACAACAAGTTAAAAAAGTTTGGTGTAAATTGTATAAACCCTGTAGGAGGAGGAGTATGAAATTCATAGCCTGTTTTTTCAAAAACATTACATTCAAACCAAAATAGCTGACTTCCTGTGTACTGAGTTTGGTGACTGTAGGGAAAACTAACCCCCCGCTTTTGTCAAAAGGTGGCGCTACTGAGCCCCTCTACCACGCCCATTTCTATGGCTTTGTCCATGTCTACTGTATGACAATATTGATGTCTGTGTTGAGTTTCATCCAATATGAAGCATGTTAAGAGCCTCAAAAACACTAAAAAATATTATTAAAGTTTGACGTGTTGCCATGGCAACAATATTTAAAATATCAAAAATTCTGTCACAGGTCTACATCTGCTGTGTACTGACATTACACTGATGAAGTTTGAAGCAAATCGGGTAAAAATAAGAGGGTGATCTCAAAGCATTTCAAAAGTGATACACTTCCTGCTGCCAGTTGGTGGCGCTATAACTTTGACTCACAATAGTCACATCCATGTGATCGAACTACTACAACCAATGCACTTGTGAAGTTTCATAAACATCAATCAATGTATGCAGACATTATAACAAATTTCCTGTTTCTCTTTTCTCGCCATAAATTCGTTGCCTCACCACAGCCAAACCTTTTGAGATATCAAAAATCCGCTGGCAATTTTTCATCATCAGTGTCTTGACTTCATGCTGACCGAGTTTGGTGGTGATCAGATTAATCGCCTAGGAGGAGTATATCAAATTCCAGAGCATGCGTTTTTCAAACAACCCATAATAGCTGACTTCCTGTTGGTGTGGCGTTTAACTTAGAGCACGAAAGTTGTTCGGCCCGATGAGGTCTATATGTGTACCGAGTTTCATACTAATACATGCAAGTGTGTTCAATATATGGACAAAGTTTTCGGACTTTTTTCAAGGGGGCGCTCTCGAGCCCCCCTGCCACGCCTGGGTACCATCTTCTGCCCGGCCCTGATGGCCGCAGATTCCGATGTGTGTGCCAATTTTCAAGAGTTTTTGAGCATGTTAAGGCCCTCAAAAAGCCCCGGAAGACGGAAAAAAAATAAAAATAATAAAAAATATAGCTGCGAGCAGTGATGACGGGCCAAAGCTCGGTGGCACCGCCACCCCTGTGGCTTCAGGGCAACTGTGCATGGCGGGCAATGGACATTTAAAACAGTTAAGCATAAAAGGACTGTCAAATTCACTCCACATTTACTGCACTACAAGGTAGCACTATAGAGCCCCTCCTCCCTGCCCGTTTCTAAGGCTTTGCCCATGTCTACTGGCTAACAAACCTGATGTGTGTGCGGAGTTTCAAACAATTTGAAGCATGCTAAGAGTCTCAAAAGCATTCAAAACCAATATAAAAGTTTGATGCGTTGCCAAGGCAACTGTGTTTGAGATATCACAATTCTTTTCAAAGGTCTACATCTGACATGTTTTGACATTATTTAAATGAAGTTTGAAGCAAATAGGGTAAACATAAGATGGTGATCTCAAAGCATGCTGAAAGTAACACATTTCCTGCTGCCAGTTGGTGGCGCTATAACTTTGACTCACAATAGTCACATCTATGTGATCAGCCTTGTAGAACGAAGACACAGCCAAAGATTCATCAAAATCAATTAATGTATGCAGAAGTTATAACACTTTGTTTCCCTTTTCTTGCTATTAATTCGTTGCCTCGCCACGGCCAAACCATTTGAGATATCCAAAATCTGTTTGCAATTAAACAACTTCAATGTATTAGCACCAAGTAAAAAAAGTTTGGTGTAAATTGTATAAACCCTGTTGGAGTAGTAGTATTAAATTCAAAGCCTGTTTTTTCAAAAAATTAACATTCAAACAAAAATAGCTGACTTCCTGTTGGTCGGAGCTAATGAATGTAAATTAGAAAATTGTCCGGCTTGATGAGAACAATATGTGTACCGAGTTTGGTGACTGTAGGAAAAAACTAACCCCCCCACTTTTGTCAAAAGGTGGCGCTACTGAGCCCCTCCACCATGCCCATTTCTATGGCTTTGTCCATGTCTACTGGTTGACAATATTGATGTGTGTATCAAGTTTCATGCAATTTGAAGGATGTTAAGAGCCTCAAAAACACTCAAGAATATTATTAAAGTTTGATGTGTTGCCATGGCAACAATATTTAAAATATCAAAAATCCTGTCACAGGTCTACATCTGCTGTGTATTGACATTACACTGATGAAGTTTGAAGCAAATCAGGTAAACATGACAGAATGAACTCAATGCATTTTGAAAGTGACACACTTCCTGCTGCCAGTTGGTGGCGCTATAACTTTGACTCACAATAGTCACATCCATGTGATCGGCCTCTTACAACGAACACACTGCTGAAGTTTCATCAAGATCAGTTAATGTATGCAGAAGTTATAACACACTTCCTGTTTCCATTATTCGCCATAAATTCGTGTCCTCGCCACAGCCAAACCTTTTGAGATATCAAAAATCCGCTGGCAATTTAGCATCATCAGTGTCTTGACTTCATGCTGACCGAGTTTGGTGGGGATTGGATGAATTCTCTAGGAGGAGTACTTCGCATTCCACAGCATGCGTTTCCAAACAACCCATAATAGCCGACTTCCTGTTGGGCTGGCGTAAAACTTAGAGTACGAAAGTTGTTCGGCCCGATGAGATCTATATGTGTACCGAGTTTCATATTATTACATGCAAGCGTGTTTGATCTATGGACCAAGTTTTGGGACCCCGTTCAAGGGGGCGCTGTTGAGCCCCCCTGCCACGCCCGGGTACCAGCTTCTGTCCGGCTGTAATGGCCGCGGGTTCTGACCCGTGTGCAAAATTTCAAGAGTTTTTGAGCATGTTAAGGGCCCCAAAAACCCCCAAAACTTAGCAAAAAATTAATAATATTTATAATAATCCTAAAGAAAACAATAGGGCCTTCAGCCTCTTACAGGGCTTTGGCCCTAATAAACGGAGCAATTCCAATAGGGTCCTGACACCATCGGTGCTCGGGCCCTAAATATAGCTGCGAGCAGCGAAGGCGGGCCCAAACCGGTGGCACCGCCACCCCGGTGGCACCGCCACCCCGGTGGCTTCATGGCAACTGTGCACAGCGGGCAATAGTCAGTTAAAATGGTTAAACATCAAAGGACTATGTCAAATTCACTCTACATTTACTGCAATATAAGGTGGCGCTATTGAGCCCCTCCTCCCTGCCCGTTTCTAAGGCTTTGTCCATGTCTACTGGCTAACAATCCTGACATGTGTGTGGAGTTTCAAACAATTTGAAGCATGCTAAGAGTCTCAAAAGCATCTAAAATGAATATTAAATTTTAATGCTTTGCCAGGACAACTGTGTTTGAGATATCACAATTTTTTTCAAAGATCTACATGTGCCATGTTTTAACATTATTCAAATGAAGTTTAAAGCAAATCGGGTAAAAATAAGATGGTGATCTCAAAGCATGCTGAAAGTGACACATTTCCTGCTGCCAGTTGGTGGCGCTATAACTTTGACTCACAATAGTCACATCCATGTGATCAGACTCCTATAACGAACACACTGCTGAAGTTTCATAAACATCAATTAATGTATGCAGACATTATAACAAATTTCCTGTTTCCCTTTTCTCGCCATAAATTCGTTGCCTCACCACGGCCAAACCGTTAGAAATATCAAAAATCCGCTGGCAATTTTTCATCATCAGTGTCTTGACTTCATGCTGACCGAGTTTGGTGGTGATCGGATTAATCGCCTAGGAAAAGTATATCAAATTCCAGAGCATGCATTTTTCAAACAACTTGCACTCGCTTGGGCCCTAATAAACGGAGCAATTCCAATAGGGTCCTCACACCATCGGTGCTCGGGCCCTAACTACACCTTGTGTTTGAGAAAGTGACTAACATGGCTATTTTGTGATATTTAAACAGATTGAGGTCTATATCCCAGCCAGCAGAGCCATGTGGGGCCCAAATGGGTTTGACCTGGGCTACCTAACTGGGACCCAGCCAGTTTTGCACCCAGGTTCCATGGAGGCCCCACATGGATTTGCCCAGATGAACTGAACACTGCTCAGTGTGCACACTACAGGCTGTTAAATGAAACACAGAAACATGCTGGAGTTAATGAGATAATTAGGTGATAATGAGCAGAATCACTGAAGGACAGAGAAACAACAAGAACTACGACTTCAGTCACAGCCTTCGATGAAATCAACTGAAGATAAAAGACATTAAATCACTGAAGATCTGATTAAACATCTCCACAAACAGCATTACCAGCTTCACTTATTACTAACCAGACTGACTTTATTTCTGACATTCATCTACAAAAGTTGTTATTGATAATTACCAGAGGTTTAGATGTTGATGATTTGTTGAAAATAAGTTTGGTTTGATGTCACCGTGATCGAGGTCAGCGCTTACTTCAGTTAGGCAGTTTGACTCTTGACTATAACTTTTAATTTTTTCTCTGGCTGTTTGTTATGGCAAGAAAAACAAGAAACAATGTGGTCGGCTGTTAAATGATAACAATATAGTCATCATTTAGTGGCTTAATTCATTGATATAATGACTGAGCTTTTTATGAGCAAAATGTGTTTAAATTTGTGCTGGATCTCCTCTAGAATTACAACACTAAAAATGTTTTAATCAGAAAATTTGAAAAAAAACACTGTTCACTAAACACTTCAAACCTCCTGCAAGATCCACTTACACAGACATCAAGAATCAGCGTATGAATCTCAACAATGGTGACATGCTTCATGCTGCAATGCATTCTGGGAGCCATGGATGAGTTTTGTATGAGGCACCCAGAATGCATTGCACCATGAAGCATGTCACCATTGTTGAGATTCATATGCTGATTCTTGATGTCTGTGTGCGAGTAAAACTCACAGGAGCCCAAAATATGTAAATGGTGTGTTATAAATCGTGTGATGTTCTGATTAAATTCTATTATTCTCTTGCTGTAGAATCATAACAATAAAACAGAATTAATAACATACTACCCGTATAAACCGCCCACATAATATCAATGAGTTAAGCCAATATATGATGATTATATTCTCATCATCAATCAGCTTACAGCATCTGATTATATTTTCTCTTGCTGTTCTCGCCATAACAAACAGACACAGCTGTCAAGAGAAAAACTAATGTTAAAAAGTCAAGAGCCTGACTAAAGCACACACTGATCGCCACAATGGTAACATCAAATCAAACTATTACTTTCAAATAAGTAATCAACATCTAAGCCTCTTCTTAATTCTTAATACAAACTTCTGTAGATGTCTGACAGAAATAAAGTCAGTCTGGTTAGAAATAAGTGAAGCTAATGTTGTTTGTGGAGTTGTTTAATCAGATCTTGAGAGATGTAATGTATTTTATCTTCAGTTGATTTCATCCAAGGCTGTGGCTGGAAGTAGTTCTTGTGTTTCTCTTTTCCTTCAGTGATTCTGCTTGTTAACAGCAGGTGTTCTTCACTAATACAAAATCATTATTCAATCACTTAATTATCTCATTACCTCCAACACTGATTAAGTGTTACATTTAACAGCCTGTAGTGTGCACACTAAGCAGTGTTCATTTCATCTGGGCAAATCCATGTGGGGCCTACATGGAAACTGGGTGCAAAACTGGCTGGGTCCCAGTTAGATAGCCCAGGTCAAACCCATTTGGGCCCCACATGGCTCTGCTGGCTGGGCTGCCATTTTAGCTCATGGTTTGACTCATTTTCTAAAGTTATTTTCTGAGCCAATCACCTGAGATGAGTTGCAAGAAAATGGCGCCATGTCAACACTGATTGGCTCATAACACCACAGGACACAATTCAGCATAACATATATACATATTACATTTAAATGGCAGACAAATTACAAAATTCTGTTTTTGCAGAGGGCAAAGTTATTTCAGAGTTTTAAGTCTCCTTTCCTTGCTATCTCCAAATAATTTTCACAATTAGAATGTGTAACCCTTGTTCCCTGAGAAGGGAACAAGATGCTGATTCAGAAATGACACTTCACGTCGTTCTCAGGCACTCAGGAGGTGTGGCAAAGGGACGCAGCATCTCGTTTTCTTCTCAGGGAACAAGGGTTACAGTCGTAAACCGAGACGTTCCCTTTCGAGGGAACTTGCGCTGCATCGGAACATCACTTTGGGGAATGAAATTCCCACTGCGCCACACCGACTAGAGTCTACCCTGGTGTGAAGCTTGTCAAAGCACAACTCAGGACAAGATGACTTAAGAACCCGGCATGGATGGAAGATCCAAGCTGTAATATCTTATGAAAGTGTGTGGGGAGGCCCAGCCAGCTGCATCAAAGACCTGAAGGGAAGCCCCTGATAACAGCGCCTTGAAGAATGCCACTCCGCTAGTCGGGGAGTGAGTTGCACGCCTCATATGCCTCCACAATGTTTAGAGGCAGGGGAACCCTTCTTAAGTGACCCAAAGTACACAAGTAGCTGGTCTGATTTCCTCCAACCTGAAGACCGATACGTATGTAGGCCTCCAAGGTTCTAACAGGGCATAATAAATGTAGCTTCTCATGATCACCCGACACATGTGGTGGAGGATGAAAAGCCTTCAGAATAACAGACCATGCCACATTTGATGGCACCTTGGGTACATAGCCCTCCCAGGAGGCTAGTGGGAGCAACGGAAAGAGCCTGCAGGTCCACAACTCTTTTAAGGGACCTAATAGCCAGCAGGAAGGCCATTTTGAAAGAGAGAAACTTCTCCGCCACCTTGTCAATGGGTTCGAAGGGTGCCAGGGAAAACCCTTCAAGAACCACTGCCAAGTCCAAAACAGGAACCCTGACTTGGACAACAGGCCTCCGAGCACCACGAAGGAAACAAATAATAAATGGGTGGAGGAACTCCAGCACTGAAGCAACTGGGTCCAACTGTTGTTCTGTGCACCATAAAGCAAACACATTCCACTTTAGGGCATAAAGTTTCCTCGTGGAGGGAGCTCTAAAGTTTATAATGGTCTCAACACTGCAGAGGTCTCATGTACAGCAGGCCAAAAGGTATTACGCTGGACGCTGCTGCCAGAAGCCATAGCTCTCTCTGAAAGTGTTTGACTGTGATGGCTTGGCCTAGCTTGATGTTGGTGACTGTAGTCAAGATGGTCTCTATACGAGCAGGAGAAAACTGTGCTGCATCATAATACAGTCCAATGTCACTCCCAGGAATGAAGTTCTCTACTGGGGAGACAGTGACTATTCTTGACGTCTAGTCTCAACCCCATGCACCATATATGGTGAAGAACGATATCTCAATGCCGAACTGCCATCTCCTCCAACTGAGCTAAAAATTGCTAGTAAATTGTGGCACTCTACGTGTTTAGCAAAAATGTCTTGAATGAAGAACATTTGGTCCTGGATAAAAATATTAAGAGGAAGATCATTATCAGAAATGCATTTGAATGCTTGTGCTGTGTAGACTACTACAACCCTGTTTTTGGATGCACCGCTCATTTTAAACTGTCCGAAAGCGGAACTGTGGTGACCCCTGATGCACACTGAAACATTAGAAAAAGACTTTTTGATTGATTTGTATACAATGAAATGTTTAATGTCTTTTGTCTTTATTGTGTGACAGACAGTCATGTGGCCAGACCACAAGATCTATAAACCATAATGAAATGCAAAGCAATTTTGACAGAGATAAATTGAGACTAATTTAATATTCCTAACATCAACTCACTAAAGTATATATGTATTTGGAACTGTAATTGAAAGTGCAAGAACAGTTGTAAAGATTACAAAGCATTACAAAAATGACAAGATAAGCTTAAGTTAAAAATGACAAGATAAGCATTAATATGTGTATGCCTTCAAAAGAGCATTTAAAGTGTGAAAGAAGCATCAGATTCTTCTCCATGATAGACTTGTGTCCTTAGACTGAAGGCTGTGCTCTCTGACAGCATTCACCAAATCTCTTCCAGTACTAAAAAGATTAAATCACACCAGCATTAGTCACAACACATTTACTGTAATAAAGTGACAAAATCATGTTGGCCGAAATCACTCACTATTCCCTGCATCTGTAAAAGTCATGGCAACAAGTCATGGCAAACTATTTTTTTTTTATTTAACTTAAAATAATTTAACCAATTACAATGTCACTAGTGATCTGCATGAATGAATTATTTATATCAACAGTGCAATATTCCATAAAAAAAAAAAAAAAAAAACAAGAATCGTTGATTTCATGGTGAATTTAATGTTGAGTGAAAACGTTCTCATAACAACATTCTTGTAACGTCTTTATTATGTTATTTGTACATGACTGATGTTCTCATAATGTTGCAAGAAAAATTTCTTACACTCTTGGAAAGGATGTGCTAAAACTGACTCAAACTGTGTTAAATTCTTATACATCAATGGGTGAGTTTAGAGACAACACTTGTTGTATTAACTCTGACACATTCACTGAGTCAATGATTTTAACACAGTGAATGTGTCAGGAAGAGTAACCAGAGGTGTAGTCAAGACCATTCAAGAGAGAAGTTAATGAAATAATTAAGTCATTAATCAAGCACTAGTGATGAACACCTGCTGTTATCAGGCAGAATCATTGAAGGGAAGAGAAAAACAACAACAAAATAAAACACTTGTGCTACTTCTTTTCTTCTTAATACAAACTTCTGTAGATGTCTGACAGAAATAAAGTCAGTCTGGTTAGTAATAAGTGAAGCTAATGTTGTTTGTGGAGTTGTTTAATCAGATCTTGAGAGATGTAATGTATTTTATCTTCAGTTGATTTCATCCAAGGCTGTGGCTGGAAGTAGTTCTTGTGTTTCTCTTTCCTTCAGTGATTCTGCTTGTTAACAGCAGGTGTTCTTCACTAATACAAAATCATTATTCAATCACTTAATTATCTCATTACCTCCAACACTGATTAAGTGTTACATTAAACAGCCTGTAGTGTGCACACTAAGCAGTGTTCATTTCATCTGGGCAAATCCATGTGGGGCCTCCATGGAAACTGGGTGCAAAACTGGCTGGGTCCCAGTTAGATAGCCCAGGTCAAACCCATTTGGGCCCCACATGGCTCTGCTGGCTGGGAAGTTAAAGAAGGTAAACAATGCAGATATAAAATGGCAAATATATGACATATGAGAGATGGTAGTCAGTAACGGTAGTGCAAATAAGTCTCAATGACAGTAGTGCAAGTGAACAGTAGGTCAAATAAACATATTTATGAAATAGACATTCTCAACTATATTTCTTGAATGTAAAAGAAAAAAACAAACAGTAAAAAATACAGAAATAATACTCATCTATTGGTGTGGCCAAGAACTGGCAGTGCGTCTCAAACAGCTCCCGAATTAATTTTATGCCTGCCGTTTTTCGGTGTGCACACTCACATTGGTGCCCTTTGTTTAGTCTGCGATATTCATCCCGGTGTGTACAGGCCTTAAGATGAAATCAACTGAAGATAAAAGACTTTAAATCTCTGAAGATCTGATTAAACAACTCCACAAACAGCATTACCAGCTTCACTTATTACTAAATAATACAAACAAATGATGAAGTATGGGTTGTTAAATATTAGATCACTTTATTCAAAATCACTTATTGTAATGATATTATCACAGACAATAATCTAGATGTGCTGTCTTTGACAGAAACCTGGCTAAAACCGGACGATTACATTAGTTTAAATGAGGCTAGCCCTCAAGGTTATGATTATCGACACAATCCTCGACAGAAAGGCAAACGGGGAGGTGTTGCTGTAATTTATAGTAATATTAGATGGTAATAATGTCACATGGAATTGATATTGATGCCGTTGAAATTCTGCAGCAGAGTGACGAAATCTCAGATCATTATCTAATCTCGTGTATACTACATTTAGTCAAAGCAGCTAAACTGCCTCGCTGCCATAAACCATCACTTCTACCACTAAAGATTGCTTTATAAATAATCTTCCTGATGAGTTTCATCGCCTTAGCATACCAGACAGCTTAGAAGACCTTGATGTTGCAACAGAAACTATTGCCTCTGTCTTTTCCAGCACATTAGACTCAGTTGCTTCTTTGCATTTAAAAAAGATTAAGGAAATTAATCCAATGCTGTGGTACAATGAGCACACTCGAGCCCTTAAGAGAGCAGCCAAAAAAATGGAGCGCAGCTGGAAGAAAAGAAGTATTTCGCATTTCGTGGAGAGAGAGAATGATTGAGTAAAACTGATTGATGATTTTCAAAACGTTTAGAAGAAAATAAATACAACCCTAGGTATTTATTTGATACAGTGGCTAAATTAACAAGAAAGAAAGCTTCAACTTCTGATGTTTCCAAAGAGCACAGCAGTAATGACTTTATGAACTTCTTTACTTGCAAGATTGATATTAGAGAAAAAATTATAACCATGCAACCGTCTACTAAAGTATCGTGTCAGACAGTGCATTAGATAGATAGATAATCCAATAACGCTACACATAAAACAGATTATTATTTTTTAATAAAAAAAAAAAAAAAAAAAAAAAACAGCCAGCATACCAACGTTCAACCCCCCCAATGTTGAAACCAAATCTACACCCTTGGCTATACGACACAGAAATGTGATCTTCACAAATGTTTACACTAAACAAGTTACTAAACTAGTATGACATGAAGATCAACAATATGTAAATGTGGGCTTACATTGTGTAGCATTTACTAAAATAGGGTTACATGAACCTTAGAACTGTTCTTGCAATGGAAACTTCATATAAGAATTATTTCAAGCAAAATCATTAAAACATTTTATGAGGAGAAATTTAAACTCTCTCACCTTTGCCATCAGTCTGTTTTTACTGAGTGTTCACTGCTGAATCCATCTGACTGTGATTAAACACGTGTTGAGCTGTTATTTAAGGGTAAATTAGTAAGTTTGTAATGGAAAGTGTCTCAGCTTTGCAATCAGCATGTTTTTAACGAGCGCACACTGTACTCTAAAATGAACATGTAAACTAAATACCACTAATGCTTAAATTGATTTCTAGTGCACTACCACAAACATATATAGTTTCCCAGGTGAGAAAAGTGCTCTGAAATACATTTCATTTCAGTATTTAGTCCTAAAAATCTATTTAATATTAGTGGTATTTAGTATACATTTTCACTGAAATATTACTGAAGTAGAAATATACTTTTAATCAGTGTATTTATTGTGTATAACATTTACAATTTCTACTTTTCTGCATCTGATGCCTGCTCTACAGTGGCATAGCAAGTCAGCCCCGGTGTCAGACACAGACGAGGACACAGATGAGGTAAGTGCAACAGTGTTTATTAACAGAGGTTTCAGACACAGGTGATAACACAGGTAGAGAATCTTGAAACGTAGAACTGACAACTGGTGTGATATTGATAACTTTCCTTGGCAGAAGAAGATGATGACACAGATGATGACGAAGGACTCAGGACTGGAGACGAAGACGATGAAGACAACAGGTAGGTACAATGTTCAGGTAAGACGAGGTCGAGTGACGTGTAGGGATCGGTGCAAGACCAGACAATGAGTGAATGGGACTGGCGTGCTTATATGTGGCTCTGGTGATGATGCACAGGTGTTCAGTATTCCGGTGATTGTGAACGAGTGGGCGTGGCGTAAGTGTTCATGTCAGAAGGTGCAGATAGTGTAACCGTGACACCCGGGCCCATATGCAAAAATTTTTTTTATGGGTCCCCCTTGGCTTCATGGACTTTAATATGAATAAGATATCACTAACATGCAAACAAAAATGTAAAAAAAACACATTTCTAAAACAACAGCACTACAGTAGGCCTATTTTGCACTTTTGACTTTGCGGATCTATTTCGAAAATGTAAAAAAACGGCTTTTCAACACAGTCTACGCTTGAATTCGACCGATTCGACTTTGGAATTTCAGAATGATCATAGCATCATTTCAGATGCGATGAGTCCGAAGATTATTCCAATTATGAATGAATTATTCTGTCACAGACTTTTTTTAATGCATGTTTTATTCCTAATAAATTTACTAGAAGTTTCTTCTCTAAATTTGTTTCCATCATGTTTTATGTGCATTTTATTTTGTTATACCTTGCTACGCCACTGCTGCTCTAGCTTGCTTGAACTTGTTTGTGTGTTTTGTGATGGTTGTTCATGAGTCTCTTGTTTGTTCTGAGCAGTTAAACTGAACTCTGTTCTTCAGAAATATCCTCCAGCTCCTGCAGATTCTTCAGTTTTCAAGCATTTTTGGAAACACGATGCATTAAGAGACAGGGGGGCGAAAAGTTTTGAATTTGAAGATCAAGTTTGTCTGTTCAGGACAAACAAGAGACTCACAAAACAACACAAAACATAAAAACAGTCGTGGATCATCAGGTAACCAAGGGTTGACACAATTTTGAATGGGGTCCTTCAGCTTTTTTTTTTTTTTTGTGGACCATATGTAAATATCTTTTATGTAAAATATCTTACTCAGGTCAGTCCCAAAAAACATAACATGCATATTGTATGATCCTCTTATTTTGTTAAAATTATTCAAATTTTCACAGATTCTGCAAGGGTTTCACAAACTTTCAAGCAGTACCTTACATGTATGTTGAGCACATGAACGCAATGGCCCATCAGAGGCATTTTAGAGTCGCCATAAAAAATAGATGTATTCAGAATAAGCACAAGCTTTATACTTTCACAAATCCCCTCATAACCAGCAAAGTCTAAACGCAAAGTAAATAGGAGATTATGACAAGTTTATGACAAGTGTTTTCGAGAGCTCATGTTAGCACATAGTTTTAGCAGAGACAAAACTAGTTTTAACTACAGTTATAACTTGTGTTGGCATCTTGCTTTTATGACATGCTATTGCATTTGTTTTAAGTAACATTACTGTATTGCAATAACATGGCCCCATTGTGTGTTCTCGGGGGCGGGGTTTATGTAAATTTAAGGGTTAGTGATGTAACAAACCCAGGAAGAAGCTCGTTGTAGTCCCTACCAGCTGTTTGTTGTAGATTTCTGTAAAAGAAAATATCTCTCTTTGCATTGAACTTTGAGCGTCGTAACTTTGCAGATGTTGTTTATGATCAAACAGCAACATTACACACTAATTAAAGTTAAAAAAGTAAAAACTGAATCTCAGCTGAAAACTGCAAATTCACCTGAGATTCAAGAACCCTTAAATTATAAAAATTTTAAACTGTTGATTCTACTTTCATCGCATCTTCTGTCATATTTTTTTAGAGGCCGTACAGTTGGACGCATTACCAGTTTACACTCAATTAAAAAACATGGCCGACAGCAGAGGTGAGACACTTTCAAACATTTCAAACAGATCGAGAAAATCTGAGAGTCACGTATATAAATAAATGTTATGACACATTTCACCCATGACTGAACCCCAGAGGTTGTTGAACGTCACTAATGTTCGGTTCGGTGTCTCAGAGGTTGACATCAGTGAATCCTCATGGAGTCCAGAGTTCATCCAGGAGCTTCTCCCATCTGCGGAGCGAACGGCTCTCCTCCATCATCTGTCATTCTTGTGTCTGGGAGGCTTCCCAAAGCTGGAGTATCTGATCAGAGAACAAGCTAGTGAAACACAAATGCTGTTTAGATCCTCTGAGGCTGTTCTGATGAAGGTGAGACTAAATGTATCATGTTCTGCTTTACTTCTATCTAAAATCTGTCATTATTTAATTGCCCTCATGTCATTTCAAAACAATGCTGTTAATTTTGACATGCAATTAGTGAAAGAAAAGAAAAAACAACACAAATCCCACAAAATCCAGTTTAGATGCTTCTGAAATTGTGACTTTCCTAATTGACGAAATACTCATGGAACCTTATTTCCACCATGATATAAGACATTTAAAAAAGGTTATTGCAGCTTTTTCTAAAAAAATAATAATATTTTTTTCCACTCAGGATTCTGCATGTGTATGCGGTCAGGTGTATTAGTATTTTAGAGAAAAACAAACATGAGATGTAAACACAATTGTGACGGGAAAAAATATTAGAATTTTGTTTAAAAGTTTCAAGTACCTACATTTTTTTTTTTTATTCTGAGGTGGAAATAAGCTTCCGTAGATACTAGTGCAGCAAAAATGTTTTTACGGTTGTTTTATAAAACTTAACCTTGTAAATTGTTTTCTCGCAGTGTGTCGACACGAGTTCAAGCATTTCACAACAAACAATCAGTTTCTTAACCAGTACACTGCAATATAGGACTGTTTACAGCTCACTCAGGGTGTGTCTATGCTAAAACGACAGTGTCCGTCAAGAGTCGTGGGAGGGGCCTGTGCAGAATGATGTCACTTCGCCAAGAATCTGAGAACGACTTGATCTGACAAAGTGCTTATGATTTATGGGGATTTAAAAAAAACGCACACACTGCCAACACACCATGTAAAAGTGAATTTTGCATTGGATTTCTCCTTTAACAAGAACTGACAACAGAAGACTGAAACTCAGGCAGATTTATACTGGGAGAAAAGAAAGAGAACTAATTAGGCAACAGCTGAAAACATGAACTAATCAAATCAGGAACTATGGGGACAAATTAATGAGCAAAATCTGACAGGGTGCTGGAGAAAACAGTCCAAACAGAATGAACAATGAAATATTTAATCAGTCCTAAATCAAGACATGAATGTCAATTTTTTAGATGTTTTAAAATGATTGGAGTTTGTGCTTTAAACAAGGCAAAATGTGTAGCAAGGTTTACACTTAAACAAGTTTTAAGTTTTATTATCTTACATAATTTGCTTCTAAATTGAATTTAACTTTATTTTAAAGACAAGATTTGTTTAGAAAATTTTCACTGTAAAACAAGTCAAAAATACTTATAATAGATTACTTTAAAAAAAAAATAATAAAAAAATATTTTTTAGTGTGTAATGTTGCTGTTTAAGCATGAAAAATGACACCCCTGATTTTTAGTGAGAGTCACATGGGCCGCTGAGAGATGACAGTTACTCGCTCTCTTCCTCTCATACACTTCCTTCTTCTCACAGCAGTCCACGCCCATTTAAGATGCATTTTTCAAAAAGATTGTGAAGAGAATGTTCTTTTTATATCATCAATAATGACACTTTGTGAGAATGTGACCTGCTTTACATGTGAGAGGAAAAGGCTGCTTAAATTATGCCTAATGTTAATTTTGATCAGTATTTTTGTAATCATTGTTTTAATCAGTGTAAAACACAACCGCCTTGACGATCATCAAAGGGACACAACAGAACTGTGAGTACAATCTTCTGACTGCCAGATTTTTGTCTGAGGTAAAATTGGATCACAATAGTCATTAATCAGCTGTCGGTGAACATGTCAAACTAACGGTCAAAGACTTCAGATTTTAGCCAAGAATCGTTAGGATTTGTTTGCTAAATTTGTTTCAGACGGATAAATTGTGGCCAAAATGTGTGTGTGTACAGCAAAATGTAAAAATGTACAGTGTGAGCCAGGCTTTAAATGGAAATATATGTTGAGAGAACGACATACTTTTCTCGAGTTATTCACATTGCGTTGGTTTCTGTCAGGTTTTTTGTTTCTCTGCTAAGAGCAGGACAGCGGCCAATTGGTTTGTCTTCTGTATTGACAGGCCGAAGCGAGTCTCTCTCACACAACGTTTAACTGCTGAAAATGAAAATGAAAGTTCACCGTCACATCCTGAAGCTCAACTCACAGTGTGCTTCTCATTTCTTATCTGTGCACCCTCGTTTCTTTTCCTCGTGTCTCTGCTCCACCCCTGTAGGATGTGAGGGGAGGAAAGAAAACAAGGACAGAGGAATTGAAATAAATGTAATTTGTTTATTGGAATGTCCTTGATCCTCAAGCTTCTCTTCATAGCGTCATCAGCCTGTATATTGTTAGTTTGGTTATTTTAAAAAATTAATAATAAATATTAATAAAGCAAGATGCCCCATTAAAATATGTGAGATGTAAAGTTTATTTAAGTAAAATAAACTGCAAAAATAAAGCATACATAGGTTATTGTTACAGATTTGAAGGGGAGGAGAATTTAGTGCGTCAGGTTTCTGCGAAGGATACATCTATGATTAATTCAGAATCTTAAAAAAAAATTATAAAAAGGTTGCCGACCCCTGGGTTAGATTAAGACATTTAGTGCGATTAAAAAATATTAGTAAATGGCTGAATCTGAAATCACTCTCTATACCCTCAAATTGGGCATTATTTTATGGAACGGCCATTTGTAGTGTCCGAAACTATAGTGTTATGAAGTGCACTAATTCTATCCCACAATGCACCGAAATAACGAGTGTACAGCCAACATACGCTCAACGACTGTCAGAATTCACTCACTCATTTTCATTCACTCCTTCAAGTGAACTGTAGGCTATTAGAGTACTAACGTAGGGAACAGTGATTGAGGGTTTAGGGCTGATTTCTCAGTGCTTGTGTTGTGTTTGGTCAGTGCCATCAATTCACTAAAGTGGACGTCACAAAAAATTATTTAACCCTGTGTTTTTCTACAGCCTTCTTTGCGTTTTTGGAAATAAATTCTGTAAAACGTCCTGCTCACCCTTGTTCATTTATTAGTAATGAATTAGATCAAAAGGTCACATGAAACAAAAATTAATTCAACTGTATCCAAACTTTTAACAAGGCCAGAGAAAAATGTTTATGCACAATGTGCAGTGCATGTGCTGTGACACATAACATATTAGGCAAGGCAAGGCAAGGCAATTTTATTTGTATAGCACATTTCATACACAATGGTAATTCAAAGTGCTTTACATAAAGAAGAATAAAAATAGAACATAAGGAATAGAAATAACAGTAAAAACAGATAATTTTGCTATTTGGATTTCAAATGCATTAAAAGTCAGAATAACAAGATGATACATAAAAGATATAAAATACATTAAAAATGAAATAAAAACAGGAAAAGGAATTAAAAGAATAAAAAGATAATATGTATAAAATAAAGTGCAAACAGTTCGGACATAGCACAGTGCTCAATCAGCAAATGTATAGATAAAAAGATGTGTTTTGAGTCTGGATTTGAATGTGGCTTCTGTTGGAGCACACCTGATCTCTTCTGGAAGCTGGTTCCAGCTGTGGCTGGCGTAACAGCTAAAAGCAGACTCTCCTTGCTTTGAGTGAACCCATGGTATTTCTAAATGGCTTGATCCTGATGATCTGAGTGATCTGTTAGGTTTATATTCTATGAGCATATCTGCAATGTATTGAGGTCCTAGACCGTTGAGTGATTTATAAACAAGCAACAGTACTTTAAAATCAATTCTAAATGCAACTGGAAGCCAGCGCAAGGACCTGAGGACTGGTGTGATGTGTTCATGTTTTCGGGTTTTGCTCAGAATCCTGGCAGCAGCGTTCTGTACGAGCTGCAGCTGTCTTATGGTCTTTTTGGGAAGACCAGTGAGGAGTCCATTACAATAATCCACCCGGCTGGTGATGAAAGCATGAACAAGTCTCTAAGTCTTGACTGGAGACAAAGCATCTAATTCTTGCAATATTTTTGAGATGATAATATGCTGATTTAGTTATTGTCTTTACATGGCTACTGAAACTCAGGTCTGACTCCAAAATCACACCAAGATTCCTGACTTGATTTTTAGTTGATTGACCCCTAGAGTGAAGGTACATGTTCACTTTGAGAACTTCATCTGTTTCCAAACGCAATAATTTCAGTTTTGTCTTTGTTTAACTGAAGGAAGTTTAGGCACATCCAATTTTTAATTTCATCAATGCATTGGCACAGGGAGTCAATGGGGCTGTAGTCGTTGGGTGATAGGGCTAGGTTAAACTTGGGTGTCATCTGCATAGCTGTAATTTGCAATATTATCATGTGATGTCATCATACGCAATATGTTGTCTTTCTTTTGTGCTTCTAGAGACTCTAAAAGTCCATCTACACTCTGTAAAAACACGGATGGCAAAGGTGAGTTTAAATTTCCAACTGAAAATGTATTAATTCTAACTCTTATATGAAGGTTTTAATTCAAAGAACAGTTATAAGGGTCTTGTATTCCTAAATGCTACATGAAGTAGGCCTAGATTTACATAACGTTGCTCTGTGTCATACTACAGTAGCACTTATATTATGATATAACACATATTTTTACAGCATTTCTGAAACTACACATTGGTGTGAATGTACAATATCAAATATGCATCATTAATTCAATGCATTTCCAAGAAAGAATCCAAATGTATATGAAAGATATGACTGTCACGGGTTTAGTCACAGTCTGTTTGTTTTGGTTGTCATCTGTCACATGTGCTCCTTTGTTCTGTTTTTTCCCGCCACCATCTGTCACCATGGACACTAACAAGATCATCACAGCTGTTTGTCATTTTGATTAATTCCTCTGTGTATTTAAGTTCCTGTTTCCCTGTGTTCATGGTCCGGTCTCATCTGTCCTGAACTGTGTTGCGGTTCTGCCTGTACCTGTTGGATTTCTCTAGTAAAGACTTATTTGTATGAATCTCCTTCAATCATTAACAGGTGCATATAACTAATCCCAATTAAATATACAATCAATTAATGAATCATTCCTAAAAAAATGTCAAATAAAACATGACAAGAATAAATACACAACAACATCATCCAACATTTGTCAATAGAAACATCAACATCAAAAGGCAAAAAAAAAAAAAAAACATTTACAGAAAACAGCTTAGATCAAAGTGGACATTCAGACCGTAAGGAGCAACAAATATTAATTTATGTATCCAGCTTCACGTTTGAGTAAAATACGATCAAGATCCCCAACTCTCCTCGGTAAAGGAGTTTTCAGCTCGCGAGTTGTTTTACTGACATATGATTTCCCACATGGGCATTTTGTAAGATAAATGACTGCTTTAGTTTTTCAGCTTATTCCTTTCATAGGGATAGGTTTCCCAGTGTGCGGATGTTTAAACAAGGTACATTGGTAGGTATAGCTATAAATTAAATGTGTTGCCATCGATAGTTACCTTCAGGAATTGGTGTTAATATAGTTTGTGTTGTGACAGGTTGGCGATACATAAATTAAGAACTCTTGCTCCTTACGGTCTGATCTAATCTGTGATCTGTGACCGACTTTAATCTAAGCTGTTTTCTATAAATGTTTTTTTTTTGTTTTTTTTGCCTTTTGATGTTGGTGATGTTTCTGTTGGATGATGTTGTTGTGTATTTATTCTTGTCATGTACTATTTGACAAAGCAGTTTTAGAATGATTAAATTATTGATTGTATATTTAATTGGGATTAATTATATGCACCTGTTAATGATTGTCTATGTCAGGTGTAGGGAAGGACGAGGACTCAATGCAGGGAAGAGGGCTTTTTATTAATAATAAAAAATAAAACATAAACACAACAAAAACTACCCCGTGGGGGAAAACAGACTTAACAAAAAACAAGACATGACTTGACTTGACTTGACTTACTAAAAACACCAGGGAAAGTATGACAACGAACCAGCACAGGACTGCAAACACAAGGAGAATAAATAGGAGAGCAAACAAGGCAGGTAACAAGGGAGGACAGGTGGGGCAAATCAACCAATAATGAGGTAACAAGGTGGGCGGGGTCAAGACAATAGACGTGAGAGCACATGGCACAAAGAAACACATGACAAGCCATGTGCTCACACCAAAACAAAACAAAGACACAAGCACATGGCCAATGAAGACAAATCACAAGCCATGTGCTTACACAAGACGAGACATGAACACGTGACTATGAAAACTCATAAGCCACGTGTTCACACAAAACAAGACAACATGAGAGCACGCAGCCCGTGAAACACAGACTGCGTGCTGCACAAGACAACACCACAACATGAAAGCACGCGGCAGGTGGAAATCACCGCGTGCTACACAAAACATGAGACAAGAGCGCACGGCAAGTGAACATACACACAAACCGTGCGCTCACAATAAAGACAGGACTGGGAGCGCGAGTGTCCGAATCCCGACACGAAACCGAAACCAAACTAGACACGAGTGCCGGGATCCGAACGCCACGCTCCCAACATGAAACAAGGCACGCAGACAAGAGAGCACACAGCCCCGAGAACCCTCGAGACCGTACGCTCACACAAAAACCCGACAAGAACGGGAGTGTCAGAGCTCTGTCACAAAACCAAGAAATAAACAAGACTGAAGTGACAGAACCCTGACACTACCCCCCCTCTAAAGGGACGCCACCTGGCGTCCCTACGAGGGACACAAGACAAACATGACAACATACACGACACAAGACAAAAAACACCAACAAGACAACATGACAGAACATCAGAATACAAAGACAAAGAGGGGAGGGAGGGAGGGGAGCCAAGTCAGCCAGCAAAACAAAAACAGAATGTCTTAAGGAAACCAGGGAGGGACGGGAGGGTTGAGCCAGGGAGGCTCAGGCAGGTCTGGGGTCCCAGCTGAGGGCCAGGGAGGAGCTGGAGGGACAGACCAGGGTGGGACCGGCGGGACAGACCAGGGCGGGACCGGCGGGACAGACCAGGACGGGACCGGCGGGACAGACCAGGGCGGGACCGGCGGGACAGACCAGGGCGGGACAGACCAGGGGGGCTTCAGCTGGTCTGGGGTCCTGGCTAAGGACCAGGGCGGTACTGGAGGGACCATCCAGGCAGGCTCCAGCAGGGCAGACAGCTTGGCAGGCGCTGGCAGGGCAGACAGCTTGGCAGGCGGCGGCAGGGCAAGGCGCTCGAGTGGCGCTGGCAGGGCAGACCACTTAGCTGGCGGCGGCAGGGCAGACAGCTGGGGTGGCGCCGGCAGGGCAGACAGCTGGGGTGGCGCCGGCAGGGCAAGGCGCTCGGGTGGCGCCGGCAGGGCAGACAGCTGGGGTGGCGCCGGCAGGGCAGACAGCTGGGGTGGCGCCGGCAGGGCAAGGCGCTCGGGTGGCGCCGGCAGGGCAGACAGCTGGGGTGGCGCCGGCAGGGCAAGGCGCTCGGGTGGCGCCGGCAGGGCAGACAGCTGGGGTGGCGCCGGCAGGGCAGACAGCTGGGGTGGCGCCGGCAGGGCAAGGCGCTCGGGTGGCGCCGGCAGGGCAAGGCGCTCGGGTGGCGCCGGCAGGGCAGACAGCTGGGGTGGCGCCGGCAGGGCAGACAGCTGGGGTGGCGCCGGCAGGGCAAGGCGCTCGAGTGGCGCCGGCGGTGGCGCCGGCAGGGCAGACAGCTGGGGTGGCGCCGGCAGGGCAAGGCGCTCGGGTGGCGCCGGCAGGGCAAGGCGCTCGGGTGGCGCCGGCAGGGCAAGGCGCTTTGGCGGCACAAGAATGGCCTCTGGGGTTGGAGCGGGCTCACGGGTTGGACCGGGCTCTGGAGCGGGCTCTGGAGCGGACTCACGGGCTGGAGCGGGCTCTGGAGTGGCCTCCGGGCCATGAGGGACGGAGGAAGCCTTCCTCCTCCTCTTCCTCCTCTTGTGAGGGTGAGGCAGTGGCACTGTGCCTCCCTCCTCTGTGGGTGCTGCAGCTTTTTTGGTCGGCTCTGGGGTGGCCTCCGGGCCTACAGCAAGCTCTGGGGTGGCCTCCGGGCCTGAAGCGGGCTCTGGGGTGGCCTCCGGGCCTGAAGCGGGCTCTGGGGTGGCCTCCGGGCCTGAAGCGGGCTCTGGGGTGGCCTCCGGGCCTGAAGCGGGCTCTGGGGTGGCCTCCGGGCCTGAAGCGGGCTCTGGGGTGGCCTCCGGGCCTGAAGCGGGCTCTGGGGTGGCCTCCGGGCCTGAAGCGGGCTCTGGGGTGGCCTCCGGGCCTGAAGCGGGCTCTGGGGTGGCCTCCGGGCCTGAAGCGGGCTCTGGGGTGGCCTCCGGGCCTGAAGCGGGCTCTGGGGTGGCTTCCGGGCCTGAAGCGGGCTCTGGGGTGGCCTCCGGGCCTACAGCGGGCTCTGGGGTGGCCTCCGGGCCTACAGCGGGCTCTGGGATCACCAGACTTGCCGGGTCGGAGGAAGCCTTCCTTCTCCTCCTCCGCTTATGTCGGTGAGGCACTGGTATGGAGATAGCTGCCTCTGAGGAAACAGCAGCATTAACAATCGCCTCTGGGGAGACTGCAGCATTCTTTCCCGGGCAAACAAGAAAGTCCACAAAAGCCTCAAAGTTCAGGTGGTCCAGCCCTCTCATTCTCCACCAGTTGAGGGGCTCATCAAGGGCATAATTAAATAGGTCCTTGAGAGCTGGATCGTTGAACCCCAGTCCTTCTGCAGCACCGCTGAACTTGATAGCAAACTCCCTCAAGTCAATCCCCTGTTGACGGAGGGAGCTCAAGTATTTAAACTGGAGAATGCGATCATAGAGAGGGCTAGAGAGAGTGGAGGCTGGTGGATGGCAGAAGCTCTTCTTCCGCTGAGTCCTCATAATGGCTGGTTCGTTCTGTCAGGTGTAGGGAAGGACGAGGACTCAATAATGCAGGGAAGAGGGCTTTTTATTAATAATAAAAAATAAAACATAAACACAACAAAAACTACCCCGTGGGGGAAAACAGACTTAACAAAAAACAAGACATGACTTGACTTGACTTGACTTGACTTACTAAAAACACCAGGGAAAGTATGACAACGAACCAGCACAGGACTGCAAACACAAGGAGAATAAATAGGAGAGCAAACAAGGCAGGTAACAAGGGAGGACAGGTGGGGCAAATCAACCAATAATGAGGTAACAAGGTGGGCGGGGTCAAGACAATAGACGTGAGAGCACATGGCACAAAGAAACACATGACAAGCCATGTGCTCACACCAAAACAAAACAAAGACACAAGCACATGGCCAATGAAGACAAATCACAAGCCATGTGCTTACACAAGACGAGACATGAACACGTGACTATGAAAACTCATAAGCCACGTGTTCACACAAAACAAGACAACATGAGAGCACGCAGCCCGTGAAACACAGACTGCGTGCTGCACAAGACAACACCACAACATGAAAGCACGCGGCAGGTGGAAATCACCGCGTGCTACACAAAACATGAGACAAGAGCGCACGGCAAGTGAACATACACACAAACCGTGCGCTCACAATAAAGACAGGACTGGGAGCGCGAGTGTCCGAATCCCGACACGAAACCGAAACCAAACTAGACACGAGTGCCGGGATCCGAACGCCACGCTCCCAACATGAAACAAGGCACGCAGACAAGAGAGCGCACAGCCCCGAGAACCCTCGAGACCGTACGCTCACACAAAAACCCGACAAGAACGGGAGTGTCAGAGCTCTGTCACAAAACCAAGAAATAAACAAGACTGAAGTGACAGAACCCTGACAGTCTAGTTATGCTCTCTTTACGCCGAGTGAAATTATATCTTGACAAAGGCTTTGTGCCGAAACATTGGTGAATAAAACGTTTTACAAGTGAGTGTCCAGTCATAACATTCATATGCGCCCTGAAGTAAATACCAAAAAACAACTTTTACTTGTTCAGTGTTGCTAACCTAAACACTAATTATGCTTGTTTTGTATCTCAGATCATGTTAGTGACTCCACATCATGTCCAGAGTTCATCCAGGAGCTTCTCCCGTCTGCGGAGCGAACGGCTCTCCTCTATCATCTGTCTTACCTGTGTTTGGGAAACTTCCCAGAGCTGGAGCGTCTGATCAGAAAGAGAGCTGTCGAAACACAAATGCTGTCCGGATCCTCTGAGGCTCTTCTGCTGAAGGTGTTCATCCATGATCATTTTCCAACAACTGTAATAATCCAGACTTTGGTTCATGATAAAAACAGCAAAATGTCCCGTCTCCTCTCTTATTTCTGTCTTTACAGTGTGTAGGAACCAGTGAAAACTTTGTCACATCTCTGCTGCCCAATCTGGAGGTGGCTGCAGAGAAAAACAAACCAGAATTAGCTCTGAAATTCCTGGAAAAAGCCAAAGAATGGATCAGTGACATCATAACGGATGTTAAAGAAATTGTGAAAAGGTAAGAATATGAATTGGAAAACATTTTTAAATAAAATACATGCATAATGTACAAAAAACAGCTAATGATTAAAATAAAATATTTTTGAAATATCTGATACACATCCAGGTATGATAAACATAACCATGATTTATGCGACATGAACAGTGACATCATCACTGAGACAGAGAAGCAGCAGCAGCAACAAACCAATGAGATGAAGGAACTTCTGAAGATTATTGATGCTCTGAAAGAAAAACATCTTAGCATCAGTGAACAGATAGAAGACTATGAGAGAAAGATTGAGGAGAAAAACACAGATGCATGAATTAATCAGCAGAATCAGAGAAACAAATTTTAACATTTATTCTATGATTGTGCCATTTGTGGACAGTATTATTAGTCACATTTTCAAAACAATAGAGTCCACTTCAGAAAAAGATCAGATCAGAACTCTTTATGCTGATTTATCTGAGATCACTGAAGCACAGAAAAGACTGAAAGAAGAAGAGTGGGACATCGAGGTCAAGCTGATGGAGAATGAGCTGAAGCTGGCCAAATTACTATTTGAAAATGGTGAGACACTTTAGTGATGTTTTATATTTAAACCTCATGTGGATTTTAGGTTCCCTCATCTGTTAACTTCTGTAACTGACATCACAGGTCAGATGCCCAGGGTCAGAAGCCTTGATGAGGTCAGGAAGCATCTGTCTCAAATCCAGAAAATTCTGGTTCAGCTTCAGAAGTTCTGGGAGAAAGTGGGTTCTTTGCTGGACACACTGAAGGAAAGGACCTTCGCTGGGGATGTTTGTATTGAATATCTCACTGATATGAAGAAAGAGTTCCTGGAGTCCATTTATGCTGCTAAAGAGGTAAACGATAATGATGTTTCTAAATTTCTGCTGTTGTTCAAACCTCTGATGTTAAATTTAATTTGAACAGGGATGGACAAAGTTTGGCATTAACTGCATGAAGGCCAACAACATCTTCAGCTTTCAGGCGAATGAAGCCTACAGGTTTCTGGAGATCAGTCCTTCATCTCTGTCTGAAGAAGAGTGGCAGAAAGAGCATGAGAGCGTGAAAGAGAAAATACAGAATATAAAACCAAACACTGCCTGCCCAGCCTCAGGGTTGTCCACGGGGTCTTAAAAAGTATTGATAATCACCCTAGGGTGACTAGACGTTTCTGTTTTCCAAGCACAGTCCTGGTTTTTGGTGTTCTGTCCCAACTGGAGCTGATTTAGCCTGAAATGTCCCCGTTTTACAGCTCGTTCAAAACAACCTGTAAATACCAACCAACATACAGCAGCCTGTTGGTTATCGGAGCAATCGTGTAGTGATTATGTTCACCAACAGAGGGGGCTGTGCAGCTACACTGCTACATGTGGACGCGCACGCTACTTCTGAAGAACGTAACCTGGACCAGAGCAGAGCACTCTATTATAAAACCAAATCATTACAGTTTTTTCCAATTGCTAACACACTAAAATGACATGCACAGCACAATTATTTAAACACACACAGAGAGCAAAACTTCTTCTCAAGTCTCCAAAAGTCTAAACACCTTTTCTGTTTTACACACATTTTGCATTTCAAAATAGCACTTTTTAAATTCACTAAATACAGTTCTCTGCATAAGACACAACAATCTGACATAAAGTCACATGTTTGCCATTTCAAAACACTGCCATTCAAAATGACACTACATGAGCTAATTGGCCAATTACATGTGCCACCTGGCCAAACACCTCAGTGGTTAATTGTTAACACTTCAATCAGGATGTAAGCACTATGAAAAGACCACAGGTGAGAACCTTTTTTTTTTACAACAACAATGGAAGACATTGCAGAGAGAGGAAGAGGAAGAGGAAGAGGAAGAGGGAGGTTGAGAATAAGAGGGGGAGGAAGAGTGAGAGGTAGGGGTAGAGCAGGTAGAGGAGTTCATGGCCAAAGAAGACAAACACTTTCAAATGAAATCAGAGCAACCTTAGTAGATCATGTCATCAACCATGGGTTGACAATGCGTGAGGCTGGACAGAGAGTGCAGCCAAACTTGAGCCGTTTTACTGTCGCCTCTGTCATCCGGACCTTTAGACTGGAGAACAGGTATGTAACCAAAATTTCATGTAGTACACATGTAGTATACCCCATGTCATAGTGTATCAGTTGGGTGACACCTGTTTACTTAGTGTATGACATCAGCCATTCATGAACTGTACAAGTTTCCTGTACAATGTACTCTACTGTGGGGGAAAATATTTAGGCTGCATTGTCCAAGCCCTATATATATTTTTATTTTATTTTTTCTAAAGGACTGAGAGACGACACCATGGTGGAGGAAGGGGCCAAATGTTCACCGGGGTACAGGAAGCTGCCATTGTAAACTTGGTTTTGGAAAATAATGAAATCAGATTACGAGAAATTCAAAGCCACATCATCCAAGACAACACCTTATTCAACAACATTCAACGAGTTAGTCTGTCCACATTGGCTCGCATTCTCAAGCGAAACCAAATCAGAATGAAACAACTTTATAAGGTGCCGTTTGAGAGAAACTCTCAAAGAAACAAAGAGTTCAGACGAGCATATGTGGATGTAAGTACTATATTGACTGCAGTACACTACACACAACATTGTTTCCCAGTGTACTGGATAACACCATATTGAGTGATTTTTGTTCTTTGTTTTCAGGGAGTACTGGAAATGGATGCTCATGCAATCCCACATGAGTTCATCTTTATAGATGAGGCTGGGTTCAACCTAGCAAAGACCAGAAGAAGAGGGAGAAACCTCATTGGCCACAGAACCATTATAGATGTTCCTGGCCAACGTGGTGGGAACATCACAATGTGCGCTGCCATCTCCAATATGCATGGTGTCCTCCACCGTCATGCCAAACTTGGACCATACAACACAGCCCATATTCTCACATTTCTGGACAGACTTCACAACATTCTCATACCACCAGAGCGTATGAATGATGCAGACCATCAAAGAAACCGGTACGTTGTAGTATGGGACAACGTGAGCTTTCATCGTGCAGCCCCAGTCCAAAACTGGTTTGCTGACCACCCAACATTTCTCGTGCAATACCTCCCACCATACTCACCATTTCTGAACCCCATAGAAGAATTCTTTTCGGCATGGCGGTGGAAGGTATACGACCGGCAGCCCTTTGTGCGCATGCCTCTTGTGCAGGCCATGGAAGAGGCATGTGATGAGATTGATGTGGGTGCAATTCAGGGATGGATAAGGCACTCAAGGCGCTTCTTCCCTCGATGTCTGGCAAGGGAAGATATTGCCTGTGATGTTGACGAGGCGTTGTGGCCAGACCCGGCTGTGCGGCAAGATGCTGCCTAATTATTTTTCTTGCCTCTTTTTTTTTTTACTGTAATATATTTGTATTTGTATTTGTATTTATTTATTTATATAGCACCAATTTAATACAACGTTAGTTGTCCAAAGTGCTTCACAGTGCCAAGAAAGAACAAAAGTAGAAAATAAATAAATAAATAAAACAATACAAAGCACACACATAACACACATTAAACATCACTCTCAATCATTAGAACTTGCATTCAGAATTAAGCAAATGTGATTTCAACATGGCTTTAAAAACAGGTAAAGATTTTATGGATCTAATCGCGACTGGGAGATCGTTCCACAATTTAGGACCGGCTCGAGAGAAGGCTCGATCACCTTTGTGTTTGTATTTTGTCTTAGTAACGGCAAGCAGATATTTTTTTTCAGATCTCAAGGATCTTGACGGAGTATACACTGTCACCATCCTAGATAAGTAAGTAGGCGCTAAATTGTGAATGGCCTTAAAAACAAGTACAAGAATCTTAAAAACAATTCGATAACGTACTGGCAACCACTTCAGTGAAATTAAAAGCGGAGTCACAGAGTCATGTTTTTTTGCAGACTTGATCATTCTCGCTGCTGCGTTCTGAATTTTCTGCAGACGCATTAGTGCTTTACCATCAACTCCAAAGTAAAGGGAGTTACAGTAATCCATTTGAGAAAAAACCATAGCTGAGATTGCCTTCTCAAGATCCGATGAAGATAGAAATGATTTAGTCTTTGCTAACAGACGTAGATTAAAAAAAACATGATCTGACAACTGAGTTTATTTGACAATTCATCTTTAACTCACTGTCCAAAACAAACCCCAGGTTTTTCACCTTAGCTTTAGTAGATCCTGATAGGGTAGTAGCATTTAAATGCTGGATTACTTCATGCTTTCTAGGTCCAAACACAATAGCCTCGGTTTTATTTTCATTAAGCATCAAACAATTTGCAGCCATCCAGTCCTTAACCTCTTGAAAACATGTCAACAGAGCATCAAATGAATTTGGCTGTATCTCTCTCACGGGCAAATAGATCTGCGTATCATCAGCATAGCAGTGAAAAAATACGTTATATTTTCTGAAGATAGCCCCCAAGGGTAACATGTAGAGGGAGAAAAGTATTGGAGCAAGAATCGACCCTTGTGGAATACCCCAGGGAAGATGTACTCTTGAAGACTGACAGTTCCCACTGCTAACTGAGAAAGACCTGTCCAAGAGATACGATTCAAACCATTTCAGCACATTGCCTTTAAGGCCGACCCAGTGTTCAAGACGATTTATTAAAATCTTGTGATCCACCATATCGAATGCCGCACTAAGATCGAGCAAAATTAGAATAACATTCTCGCCATTGTCAAGTGACAACAAAATGTCATCTAACACTTTAACAAGCACTGTCTCAGTACTATGGCGAGACTTAAAGCCTGACTGAAACGGCTCATCTATTGCATTCAGCGTAATGTGTGCTTGTAACTGTTTAAAAACTACTTTTTCTAAGACCTTTGCTAAAAAAGGTAAATTAGAAACGGGTCTAAAGTGATTAGGATCCTCTATTGCCAAATTTGGCCTCTTTAACAATGGAAAAACAGTAGCATGCTTAAAGGCCGTTGGGCAAATGCCCTGACTGAGGCATTTGTTAATAAACAGCAGTACAGTGGTCCCTACACTATCAAAAATCTGTTTAAAAAACCACGGTGGCATAACATCCCCTTTAGATGAAGAGGGTTTAAGATGTGACACAACATCAGCCAGGGCTGGAAGGGTAATAGAATAAAATTCCCCCCATTCCATGCAACACGGCACAGCCGGGTCTACAGATGGAGCCACGAGCACTTTTGGTATTTTAGATTGCAGGTCGACAATCTTCCCATAAAAGAATTTAAGAAAATCTTCGCAACTTAAAATGGCAGGATCTGGAACCATATTTTGAACAGGGTTAATGACTGCGTTTATAGTCTCGAATACAATTTTAGGCTTATTTGCATTTAGAGTAATAACATCAGAATAAAATTTGTGTTTTGCATCTCTAGACGCCTTCTGAAATGTCAGTAAAGAATCTCTAAATATTTCATAATTGACCTGCAATTTATGCTTTTTCCATCTCCTCTCGGCTTGCCGAGTAAGTTGTCTAAGGTTCCTTAAGGATTCATTTACCCATGGCTGATGTTTTGATTTACCTCTTTTCACTTTAAGAGGAGCAACACTATCCAGAATTTCCACACAAACAGAATTAAACTGATTCAACTGCTCATCCACACTTAAATTCATCAAGGATGTTTCACATCGAATAACTTCACATCTGTCTCTGTATAACATGGAAAACTCTGCACTAGTCAATGAGTTAATTTTCCTAGACCATGTTTTTTTTAAGCACAGGCGTTCTCAAATTCTTATAACAAGAGACATTAAAAAAGACTGGCTTATGATCAGAAAACACTACCTCGTCAATCTCAACATCCTGAATATGCAGATTAAAAGATAAAATCAAATCTAGGGTATGACCCAATTTATGAGTTGGCCCTTTAACCCACTGAATCAAGTCAAAAGATTCAATCACATTTAGGAGCTCTGTAGACACAGCATCCTGCCTACAGCACAAATGTACATTGAAATCCCCAAGAATTAAAAAAAGAGTCAAATTTTACAACCAGTCTACTCACGAGATCAGAGAATTCATTTATAAAGTCCTTATTTGGCTTCGGTGGACGATAAACAACTGCAACCAGCACAGGAGTCGGCTGCATTATCTGAAAAGTCTGTAATTCAAAGCTATTATAAAATTCAAAAGATACCGACCGACATCCAATGTCATCTTTAAAAATCGACATAAGCCCTCCACCTCGACCAGTTAATCGAGGGGAGTTAAAATAGGCATAGCCCTGTGGTAAAAGTTCAGTCATTGGAGTCAGGTCTCCTACCTTTAACCAGGTCTCAGACAGAAAGAGGAAGTCCAGCTTATTGTTCGTAATAAACTCGTTCACCATAAAAGTTTTGTTTCCCACGGAGCGTACGTTGAGCAGTGCCATTTCAAACGCGGCATCCTCTTTCATCAGCTGCCGCTCACAGCGAATAGAGCGCAGATTCCGCAGGTCGATGCCTCTCGTACAAGCACGGGACCAGCCAGTCCGTCTAACGACTGGGCCCTTTGGCAGTATCGGATGAATCCAGCCACATCGGCCCTTCGTAAAGCGCCGGTCGATCCTCCGGTTATCACCTCCCGTGGCCGCGAGCCCCGAACACAAACGAATTACGGCACCGAGTTCTCTGCCACCCCTAGCTTGTTTCAGTTTCTTAATGATACCTCCACGCTTTCCTCGCTTCCTACCGCGTCTTCTTCGATGAACGCCGGGGGAGGAGCAACACAGGTACACAGGAACATTTTCTAGCAGGTGTGGAGGAATAAAACCAGATCCTTTAAAATCGTATTTGAACGCAGCCTCCACTGTCGCTTGAATCTTTGAGAGTTTAGTCCGATCATAGATGAACATTGAGGACACATGTTGTGTGAAACAGGTTATCAACAGTAGTGACAAAACAAAGACAAACAGAGCAGGTAGACGGCATGACATGTACACCGGCGCCATCTTGGAGGATATCCATCTTCATGTAATATATTTTTTTTCAGAAATTTTCTTTTTCAGTTTACTGTTTTTTGTAAGAATATTTTTGTTCAGTCCCATGTAAATATATCTGCTGTGCTTATGTTGTACTGACTTGTTTACTGTAGTGAAGGAAAAAAAATAAAAATGTTGCAACAGCATGTGTGTGTATCTGCAAATATTTCTGTGCATGTGAACAATCTGATACATATTTTAGTATTATGGCAAAGCATACTAAAGATGGGGGTGCTTTTCATTATGCCCAACAGTGTGTAGGTGGTTAGGCAAAAATCTGGTAATATGAATGAAGTGTGTGCCATTTCATGCAAAAGTTTGATTTTGATAATGCTCTGTGTAGTTTCGGTTGCAGTGCTTCATTTTGCAGGATATATGAGGTATTTTGCAGTTTGGGTGTGTGGTTTTGTGAATTGTGTTAAGTGTTTTGATAAAACCAGACTAGTTTGAAAAATTGTGTGTTAGCAATTGGAAAAAACTGTAAAATCACTTCCACAGCATGTCTCATTATCTCTGCTGTTTATTTAAAACAGTTCTTTCTTTTTCTTAATCTTTTTAAATCAATTAAATCTTTATGCATTGTGATCGTATAGTGTTAACAATTTTCATTATGACAACTTCAATAGACTTTTCAATGAATTTATCACAAATAAATGAAAAACTGAACAATTCAATTCAATTAAATTGGATTTGAAGGGTAAACATCCCCACCTAGCGGCGAATTTATATAATTCCATTTGAACTATTAATTAATACATTAAACATTAAAACAACACATCTTACAACATACCTGCACAATGGGGAACACGTAGAAATAAAGGAAACAGCACGGAGAATTAAAATCACTTCTACTTAAAACAAAGACAATGCACAAATTAATCACGAGTAGGCCTCGTATTACAAACTAAAAATAACTCAACATAAAACAACACATTCGATGCCAAACACATATCAACAGTTGTATAAGAAGTTCATTGCAGTATAAATCAGCAATAAAGCAGTTAGTTATGTGTTTTTAATCATTTTAACTTATAAATCTCCAGCTGTTGAAAATGTGCGACTTACCCACAGCATGTCTCATTATCTCTGCTGTGGGTGGTCCCTATTTCACGTGCTATATGCCATCACGTAGCAGACAGATGGCGCTGTCCCCATTTATGCATCAATTTAACACTTTTACACACCGTTACACTAGCAAAGGTTGACAGCCGACAAACTTTGTCACTTTGTCACCCACAAAAGAATGACCTAAAAAAACACTAACAACATGTAGCATTATACAACGTTTACTTGTGTAAAACAAGGACACATTTCTGTTTATAATTCACTGCAATATATGTTACTGAAATGAATCAGACATGATGCAGAATTCGTCAATATTTTATGTCGTTTATTATTTTTATAATTTTTTATAATTCCAAAATACAAGAATTTATATACACACCATCCACTGATACAGATACAATTCAATTGTTTTTATAGCATGTAATTTTAAGATTTAAAATATATTTCATTACAGTTTTTTTCAGTTGCTAACAAGCATTGTTCAATACTGAAACCACATTTTCAAAACTCTTCACACAGTCTGCATTAGCAGCATGAATGTTGGCCAAACAGTTCATCTCACCTACAAAACTCACTCTGACCAACATAACACTCATTCAGAAAACACACACTTCATTCACAACACACTGACCTAAAACACACTAACAACAGGAAGCATTACATAATTGATGAACTTTTCTTTTTTAAAGTTTCAATGATTTTCCACATAAATCAGTTCTTCATATAGAATACTGCCCACTGTAGTCAAAGCACAAAAAAGTCAGCCTTTTCCAAGGCCCATATTTAATCTATACTCTGGTCTTTATATATATATATATATATATATATATATATATATTAGTGATATATATATATATATATATATATATTTATATATATTAGTGATATATATATATTAGTATTATATTAGTGAATTCTAAATGTTTTGTGCCCAATATTTAAATAGATTGTTTTAAAATATATGAATACATTTCTCTCTGATTTTGTTTGGCAGCTGTAATACCTTTATGGTTATTAGAAGAGCAGAAATTAAAATCACAAAATTAAAATAAATATGCACCGACTAAATTTTAATTGGTAAGATGAATCTAAACTCAGTAATTGGCCCAAAGTATATTGTTTTACCCCCTTACAATAGTCCATTTACAGTTACTATCATACAAATACACTTACTTGTAGGTTTAAAATTGTACATAACGCACATCTAATATCCACCATCAAATATTTTAGCGAAATGTATATTTTAGAATTATTGTGATTGTATTGCGTTTCCTCTGTTTAGCGCGCATGCGCGCAGTAGCGCTCGTTCACTGTGAAGTTTAGATGCAAAATGGAAATATTTGCAGGACTTTCTAACATTTACAGATGGAGAATAAACTTGTGAAAAGTAAGTTATGCACTGAGGATGTCTCAAACTCATAAAATAGCACAAAATGTATGCTGTTTCCTCAGGGCCGGATTATCCATAGACAGGATTGGGCGAGTGCCCTGGGGCACCAGCCAATAGGGGGGCACCAAGCGATTGAGATAATGACTAGACTTTTTTTTAAAATCATGTTTTGTATATATATTATTTAGCTGGAAGGATACAGATACAAAATTAACAGTTAATGATACAATATATACAGAGAGAATATAAAGAGCCCTGCCATTTTGATCGCGAAAGTGAAAGTGCCCTTTGTGGTCCCATCGCGGTATAGACCTGCACTCCCGGATCCGCGGGACCCAACGCAACAGAGCGCGGCGCGGGTGGTAAGACACTTGTCGCGTGCGAGTTGCGGGAGAATCAAATGATTCCTCCGGGAAGCGGGCGAGCGGGAGCGGAACTGAAAAATCCCATCAGGTTTCTACGTCGCGGTGCCCCTGCGTTCCCATTTTCTTCAAATGTGGTCACCCTAGGGCACTACACTGTGTTTATCCGGGCCTGTGTTTCCTATGGTGGATCGATTTGATCCATGATCGACCTCTAGGGCTGCTTAAAAAAAGCGTGTACGCGCAATTATCTTGACTAGGTAAACCTGGATCGAATTAGTGAGACTGCGTGAACTTCAATTACCTTTTATGAAACCGCTTTAGCCCAAACTCATTTGTTAGGTTAATTCAAGTCAGGTTTTGGAGTTTAATCCTCACTTTTCTTAGCATCTTTTATGAAACAGCCCTCAGGTGGTGTTGGTTATGTTTTCACATAAAGATTTGATCTGAATCACTGAACTCATTTAGAACCCAATCTCTGAGTAAGATTGACATTATTGATTACAGCAGCACTGTGACTTTACGGCAGATCAGCTTTATCAATACAACATTTTTTTTAGAGCTCTGATTTGAAAACAAATAACACTTTTATTTAAACACACAGACATCAAGAATCATCCTGTGAATCTCAACAGTGGTGACCATCATAAAGCATGTTGCAATGCATTCTGGGAGCCACCAATCAAAATTCATCCATGGCTCCCATCATGCATTGCTGCATGAATAAATTATGAGCTGAATTGTCTTGGTAATTTTCTTTATTCTCACTATTTTATTTTTTTCTGTTTTTCTGTAGTAGCTTGTAGCTCTAGTAGCTACAAGCTACTACAGTAGCTCTACTACAGTTATATACTATGGTGGCTCCCAGCATGCATTGCGACATGAAGCATGCCCAACTAAAGGAACCACTGACCACTACAATGGTGACTAAACATTTTCAATAAAAAATCAACATCTAAACCTGTTAATTCTCAAAAAGAGCTTCTGCTGAGATCTTGAGATTTAATGTCTTCTTTTATCTTCAGTTGATTTCAGGCTGTGTGGCTTTGAGTCAGTTGTGTTTCATCTTCTGAGAGTGGAAGCATGATGTTGAACCAACATCACATTGTAACCCTGATTCAATGCCATTAACATTGATTTATTGTTGAAATTTAACATTGATTCAACATTAATTGAGGGTGCAAAAATGACATTGAATCAATGTTAATGTGTCAACGGTAACGACATTGAATCAATGTTATTTCGATCATTGATGCTATCTGGGTACTAGCTGTCTGCTGGATCCAAAATGCTCAATATTCATATTTATGCATTGTATTCATATTTCATTTTAATCATTTTATCATTTATGGCTTATGATTTAACAACATTATCTTTCATTACATACAAACCCGATTCCAAAAAAGTTGGGACACTGTACAAATTGTGAATAAAAAAAGGAATGCAATCATTTATAAATCTCATAAACTTATATTTTATTCACAATAGAATATAGATAACATATCAGATGTTGAAAGTGAGACATTTTGAAATGTCATGCCAAATATTGGCTCATTTTGGATTTCATGAGAGCTTTACATCCCAAAAAACTTGGGACAGGTAGCAATAAGAGGCCGGAAAAGTTAAATGTACATATAAGGAACAGCTGGAGGACCAGTTTGCAACTTATTAGGTCAATCGGCAACATGATTGGGTATAAAAAGAGCCTCTCAGAGTGGCAGTGCCTGTCAGAAGCAGAGGTGTATAGTCCAGGGGTCAAAGACTAAAAGTCCTGCCATATTTTTATTCCACCCACTGAAGCATTAATGAGATAAATAAATGATTAATTGAGTGATGATTGACCATTATTGAAGACCAACACCATCTGATCATCTTTTAAGTTTGCTTGTCTGGTTGGTTTTAATGCAGTTGAAACTGTCCAATCAAAATCTAATATTAAAAAGTCAAGGGTCAAGAGCTCAGCTAAAACAAACCCTGACCTCGATGATGGTAACTTAAAAATTGTGATTTTCTCCTTTGGTGATTCTGCTTGTTATCATCAGGTGTCTTCAATAATGCTCAATCATCACTCAATTAATCACTTATTTATCTCATTAATGCTTCAGTGGGTGGAATAAAAATATGGCAGGACTTTTACTTTCTGAGCCCTGGACTATACACCTCTGGTGGTAAACATGGCCTTGTCCCAACTTTTTTGAGATGTGTTGATGCCATGAAATTTAAAATCAACGTATTTTTCCCTTAAAATTATACATTTTCTCAGTTTAAACATTTGATATGTCATCTATGTTGTATTCTGAATAAAATATTGAAATTTGAAACTTCCACATCATTGCATTCTGTTTTTATTCACAATTTGTACAGTGTCCCAACTTTTTTGGAATCGGGTTTGTACATTCATGTACTGCTCCATATATTAATCCTCATCATATTTTCAAGTATTTACTTTTTATTGTATTAATTTATGGTTATTCTTCATTGGATCTTCTTTTATCTTTAAGAGTATTAAAGCTTACTCAATTCAGTTGTTCTTTAAAGTGTTCCAGTGTGACAGGTTATGTTGACACGTTTGTGGTCAGATATTGGACGCCTGCCAAGTACTGCAGAAGTGATGTTTTCGGAATTTGGTGTAACTCTTTACAATAATGTTTCATTAGACAAGATTGGTTAACAAAATTAGTTAAAATGAAGCAACAATGAACAATTCCTCTACAATCTTGGCCTGCTGTCTGACCTACGCTCGGAGCTTCATGGAGTTTATCCTAAATCCTTCTCTTTATTCCTATTCACATAATATAACTTTCTTGTTTTTCACTAGATTACTTAACCTATTGCATAGTATTACTAAACGGAATGATTTATTACTAGTAATCTACCAGCGTAATCACCTAGTGTCAGCCAAAGCCTGCTAGCCTGCTAGGTACCGTCTATTTTTTTCCTCTAAACTAACCTTCCTTGTCGATCTAATGGCGGATTTATCTGATGTATGTTATTCTGATCTGTCCTCGCCAGATCGGGAAGCTGTGGAGACTTTGCTGCCCGGCATTCATAGATCCACCGTGAGGTACAGCGTCCCGCACATCACCCTCGCCCCAGGCACCGGCAAGTGACCGAGACATCCAGCCAGCGAGTCCCGTGTGCGATGCAGTTTTTCGGACGGCGAGGGGAGTCAGACTACTCTACAAAAACACGGTCAGTCATGTCCGACGATTATCATGTGTAGTAAATGCAACATGTACAGCTTAGCTCTTTCTGTCAGCAGTGAGACTTACACATGTGATAAATGCAGGGATATTGTCAGGCTGACAGAGAGAATCTCAGAATTAGAGACACGCATCCAAACTGTAATAGAGGATAGTGAGAATGAAAGGGCCTTAGATACTGCTTTGGATGCGACTAGCCTAGTAAGCACTGCACATTCGGTTCCGGTTGTAGAAGCCACGCAGCAGGCTAACTGGGTGACTGTGAGGCGGCATAATGGCAAGAACAAACACCACTCTTCCGTTCCGATTAGAACATCAAACAGGTTCTCCCCACTCAGTGACGCACCCACTGAGAATCCTGTTGAAAGTGCCCTAGTTATTGGCGATTCTATTACACGGAACGTGAAAATAGAGACACCAGCCACCATAGTCACATGTTTGCCTGGGGCCAGAGCACCTGACATCAAAGCAAATTTAAAAGTGCTGGCTAATGCTAAACGTAAATATTCTAAAATCATTATCCACGTCGGCACAAATGATGTTCGACTTCGCCAGTCGGAGATCACTAAAATTAACATTAAAGAGGTGTGTGAACTCGCAAATTCAATGTCAGCAGAAGTAATTTGTTCTGGCCCTTTTCCTGTTCGTCGGAGTGATGAGATAGTTAGCAGGTTATCATCACTCAATGGCTGGCTGTCTAAGTGGTGTCCGCAGAATAATATAGGTTTCATAGACAATTGGAAAAGCTTTTGGGGCAGACCTGATCTGTTGAAAAGAGATGGTATTCATCCCTCCTGGGATGGTGCTGCTCTTCTATCTAGAAATTTGGCAAATAGTCTTAGAGCTGAAACATGACAAACCAGGGCCCAGATCAGGACGCAGACAAACTGGCTAAACCGACCGTCTGCTAGCTGCCTCACGTCACAGAACTCAGATAATTCACAGCACATAGAAACACTTTCACCTAGATATTATCACATAGAGACTGTGTCTGTACCTCGAACTAGTAAATACAAAAAACTTCCGAAACCTTTTAAGGATAAAAATTTAATTGATGTTCAAAAAATGAAAATCACAGATAAATCAGATAAACAAATGATAAAGCTTGGGTTACTGAATATTAGATCTATTTCTTCAAAAGCACTTATTGTAAATGAAATTATCACAGACAATAAACTAGACTTGCTGTGTTTGACAGAAACCTGGCTAAAACCAGACGATTACATTACTTTAAATGAATCTAGTCCTCAAGGTTATGATTATCGACACAATCCTCGACAGAAAGGCAAAGGGGGAGGTGTTGCTGTAATTTATAGTAATATATTCAGAATCATTCAAAAGAATTTTAAATATAATTCCTTTGAAGTGATGGTGCTTTATGTAACATTATGTAAGTTGACATTTGTGCTGGCTACTGTATACAGGCCACCAGGGCACCATACTGACTTTATCAAAGAATTTGCTGATTTTCTATCAGAGTTAGTACTGGCTGCGGATAAAGTCCTTGTTGTTGGTGATTTTAATATCCATATAGATAATAATAAAGACGCATTTGGATTGGCATTTGCAGACATTTTAAACTCTATTGGAGTTAGACAACACGTGTCAGGACCCACTCATTGTCGTAATCATACCTTAGATCTAATACTGTCGCATGGAATTGATATTGATGCTGTTGAAATTCTACAGCAGAGCGATGATATATCAGATCATTATTTAGTCTTGTGTATAATACAATTAGCCAAGGCTACAAAACCACCACCCAGCCATAAATATTGTAGAACCATCACGTCTGCCACTAAAGATTGCTTTATAAATAATCTCCCCGAGCAGTTTCATCGCCTTAGTATACCTGACAACTTAGAAGAACTCGATGCTGCAACAGAAACTATTGGCTCTCTCTTTTCCAGCACATTAGATGCAGTCGCTCCTTTACGTCTAAAGAAGATTAAGGAAACTAATCCAACACTCAAAAAAATGATTCTAGCTGCTTGTTCAGTTTATTTAAATAAAATAAGCTGAACCAACACAAATCTTTAGTTTTTTACTTAATTGGCATTCACACTCAATTGTATTATGCTAAATGAAATTAAATTTGCAAAATGTTAGGTCAACCTAAACCATTTGTGTTGGGACTACATGAATCATTTATGTTGCATTGATTGAACCTGGGCAGTGGATTTCTAGTTCCCAGCATGCTTTGCGTAGGGAAAGATTGGGACAGTAAATGTTGAACTTAAGTGCTGTTTAATGTGTTTTTTTAGTAAAGGGAAATACCTTTTAAAGTTTGAAGTTCAGTTATATTTGACATTTAAAAGAGTTTATGTTATGTCGATTTTTTGAGGTTACCATTATGCTGAAGTGTAGACCTTGTGGTTAGGCTCTAGGTGGCTACATAAAACAAATTTATATTGTTCTCAACAAGCATTAACTGTGCTCAAGCCAGTAATGAGAAGTTCTTTATCTGATCATTACTTGCATGCTATAAATGTTACTTACCATATGAATAAGTGTTATTTTAGTTTAGTTTTTATAGAAATATAAATAAATTAGTTTGAGGGCCAGCACAAAATTTACACAGTCTACATATGGTCATCAGCTTTTCCCCTCTCAATGGTCATGAAACATGTATGTCTGTGTACAACAGCTACTCAAAACCTAAGCACAAGCGCACATCTTCACCATGATGGTAACAAAAAAACAAAAAAACAAAGCACTGGTTGGATCAACAAGAATGAATTATGTTCAGGAAACATACACAGAATACGTCAAATGAAACTGGTGTGATCTCATTCAATTAGGATGAATTTCACTCATTAGTACAATTAACATGGCTTAAGTTCAAATAAATCAGTTCAACTGTGTGGAAATAGGTGTCATAATTGAATTAAGTTAGACCAACAAGTTATTTTTTTGAGTGAACGCTGTGGTATGATGAGCACACTCGGGCTCTAAAACGAGCTGTTAGAAAAGCTGAACGTAGTTGGAAGAAAACAAAACTAGAAGTTTTTCGCCTTTCGTGGAAAGAAAAAATGATTGAGTACAGAACGGCTACACTCAAAAAAATAACTTGTTGGTCTAACTTAATTCAATTATGACACCTATTTCCACACATTTTAACTGGTTTATTTGAACTTAAGCTAGGTTAATTGTACTGATGAGTAAAATTCATCCTAATTGAATGAGATCACACCAGTTTCATTTGACGTATTCTGTGTATGTTTCCTGAACATAATTCACCCTTATTGATCTAACCAGTGCTATTACAATTCAGACTGGTGCCCTTGCTTGTGCAGAATTGCTCAAGTTTTCTGTAAAATATTTGTAGCATGCAAGTAATGATCAGGTAAAGAACTTCTCATCACTGGCTTTAGCACAGTTAAAGGTTGTTGAGAACAACATAGATTTATTTAATGTAGCCACCCATAGCCTAACCACAAGGTCTACACTTCAGCATAATTCCTCATAAAAATCAACATAACATAAACTCTTTTAAATGTCAAATATAACTGAACATCAAACTTTAAAAGGTATTTCCCTTTCCTAAAAAACACATTAAACAGCACTTAATTTAAACATTTACTGTCCCGATCTATTCCTACGCAAAGCATGCTGGGAACTAGAAATCCACTGCCCAGTTTCAATCAATGCAACATAAATGATTTGTGTAGTCCCAACACAAATGGTTTAGGGTAACCTAACATTTTGCAAATTTAATTTCATTTAACATAATACAATTGAGTGCAAATGCCAATTAAGTAAAAAACTAAAGATTTGTGTTAGTTCAGCTTATTTTATTTAAATAAACTGAGCAAGCAGCTAGAATCATTTTTTTGAGTGTATAAGAAATGCTAGATCTACTTATTTTTTCAAATCTCTTAATAGAAAACAAACATAATCCTACGTATTTATTTGACACAGTGGCTAAATTAACTAGAAACAGAGATTCAACTGCTGAGGTTTCCATAGAGCACAGCAGTAATGACTTTATGAACTTCTTTACTTGCAAGATTGATAATATTAGAGAGAAAATTATAAACATGCAACCGTCTACAGTTTCGCTTCAGACAGTGCACTGTAGTGTCCCTGAGGTAAAACTAGAATCATTCGCCGCTATAGGAAAGGAAGAATTATCTAAACTTATCAAATCATCAAAATCAACGACATGTATGTTAGACCCAATGCCGACTAAACTACTGAAAGAAATGCTTCCAGAGGTCGTAGGTCCACTTCTTGATATAATTAATTCATCTTTAACACTAGGATACATGCCAAAAACCTTTAAGCAGGCTATTATTAAACCTCTTATTAAAAAACCTCAACTAGATCCGAGAGATTTAGTAAATTACAGGCCAATCTCGAATCTACCTTTTCTGTCAAAGATACTAGAAAAGGCAGTTTCAACACAACTGTGCTCCTTTTTAGAAAGAAATGGAATCTGTGAGGATTTCCAGTCAGGATTTAGACCATACCATAGTACTGAGACTGCTCTCGTTAGAGTTACAAACGATCTACTCCTATCATCCGATCGTGGCTGTATTTCTCTATTAGTGTTATTAGATCTCAGTGCTGCTTTTGACACTATCGATCACAACATTCTTTTAAAAAGACTTGAAAACTATATTGGCATTAGTGGAATTGCTTTGGCATGGTTCAAATCATACTTATCTGACCGTTATCAGTCTGTAGTAGTTAATGAAGAGATGTCATATCGATCACAGGTTCAATATGGAGTACCACAAGGCTCAGTACTAGGACCGTTGCTTTTCACTCTGTACATGCTGCCCTTAGGAGAGATAATTAGGAAGCATGGTGTTAGTTTTCACTGCTACGCTGACAATACTCAGCTCTATTTTTCCTCGCGCCCTGACGAAACCTACAAATTCACAAAACTAACAGAATGCATAGCTGACATTAAAAACTGGATGACAAGAAATTTCTTATTATTAAATTCAGAAAAAACTGATATCCTAATCTTTGGACCAAAAACTTCCTCACGAAAAAACCTTGAATACTCTCTAACACTTGACGGGTGCTCCATTAAATCTTCGTTCTCCGTTAGGAACCTGGGTGTGCTCTTTGATACCAATCTTTCATTTGAAAGTCATGTTTCTAGTATCTGTAAAACCGCCTTCTTCCATCTAAAAAATATATCTAAATTACAACATATGCTCTCAATGACAAATGCGGAACAGTTGGTTCATGCATTCATAACCTCAAGACTAGATTACTGTAACGCTCTACTGGGTGGTTGTTCTGCTCGGCTTTTAAACAGACTACAGTTGGTCCAAAATGCGGCAGCTAGAGTTCTTACTAGAACCAGAAAGTATGACCATATTAGCCCAGTTCTGTCAACATTACATTGGCTCCCTATTAAACATCGTATAGATTTTAAAATCTTGCTACTTACTTATAAAGCTCTAAATGGTTTAGCTCCCCAATATCTAAGTGAGCTCTTAATGCATTATAGTCCTTCACGTCTATTGCGATCTCAGAATTCAGGCCAGTTGATAATACCCAGAATATCAAAATCAACTGAAGGCGGCAGATCCTTTTCCTATTTAGCACCTAAACTCTGGAACAATCTTCCTAGCATTGTTCGGGAAGCAGACACACTCTGTCAGTTTAAATCTAGACTAAAAACACATCTCTTTGCTCTTGCATACACATAACACATTATCAATACATTAACATTTTTTCAAATCCGTTAAAGGATTGTTACGCTGCAATAATTAGGTCGGCCGGAACCGAGAACATTTCCTATAACACTAGATATACCTGTACATCAGAATAAGAATGGCATCTACGCTAATATCAGTCTCTCTGCTTATCCTGAGGTTTGCCGGGTGCTGGATCCAGGCCGTATCCAGATCAGATGGAGAACCTGTGTCTGGACCTGACTACAACGTAGCCCAGGAGACAATGGGCCTACAGATCCAGTTCTGGCTGCATCTATAATTCAGATTTTTAATCCCCGTATCCGCTTACATATATTTATATATAATCTATTTTTAATCTCTATAATAAAAATGTATAATTCAGATTTTGATCTCCATATCCATTTACATATATTATATATATCTTCCAAGGGGTTTTTTCCCTCCTAGGACTTTTTTCCCAGTGTTAGCACGCTGGGTTTTTCTCCTAGGGGGTTTTTTCCACCCCTGGGAGTCAGCCGACATTGGCTTAATGTAGCACCATCTTGTATATGTTACATATTACCACATTTGCTTGTACAGCTTATTTTTAACCACTTCTCTTTTTTCTGTGCTTCTAAGATGTAAAGCTGCTTTGAAACAATTACCAATTGTAAAAAGCGCTATATAAATAAATTTGACTTGACTTGACTTGACAACATTTTTTAATCTTAACGTTAAGTTCAACCTTTACAAATTCAGGCTTATTATTTGTTCACACTGAGAACAAATAAGAAAAAACAACGAACAGCCGTGCTCTTATTAACTAACGTTTGTAAAGATCAGAGGTGGGTAATCCAGGGGTCAGAAAGTAAAAGTCCTGCCATATTTTTATTCCACCCACTGAAGCATTAATGAGATAAATAAGTGATTAATTGAGTGATGATTGAGCATTATTGAAGACACCTGATGATAACAAGCAGAATCACCAAAGGAGAAAATCACAATTTTTAAGTTACCATCATCGAGGTCAGGGTTTGTTTTAGTTGAGCTCTTGACCCTTGACTTTTTAATATTAGATTTTGTTTGGGCAGTTTTAACTGCATTAAAACCAAACAGACAAGCAAAGTTAAAAGATGGTCAGGTGTTGGTTATGTTTTCTCAAAATCATTATTTGATCTGAATCACTGAACTCATTTAGAGCCCAATCTCTGAGTTAGATTTACATTATTGATTACAGCAGCACTGTGATTCTGCAGAAGATCAGCTTATACAATACAGAATTTTTTTTAAAAAAAGTTGTCCTTATCACAAAAAAAAAAAAAATGTATTTTAGGCACACACAAACATCAAGAATCAGCCTGTGAATCTCAACAACGGTGACAAGCAACATATTCTGATCAACAGATCAACTCTGAACATTAGAAAACAAGCTACTAAAAAGTCACAGAAAAACAGCAAAATTTTAATAGTGAGAATAAATGAAATTACTAAGACAATTCAGCTCATAATTTATTCATGCAGCAATGCATGATGGGAGCCATGAATGAATTTTGATTGATGGCTCCCAGAATGCACTGCAACATGCTTTATGATGGTCACCACTGTTGAGATTCACAGGATGATTCTTGATGTCTGTGTGTTTAAATGAGCTCTGCTTTTTTTTTTTTTTTAAATCAGAACTCTTAAAAAAAAAAAAAAATTTTGTAAAAGCTGATCTTGTGCTGTTGAATCACAGTTCTGCTGTAATCAATAATGTAAATCTAACTCAGAGATTGGGTTCTATATGAGTTCAGATCAAATAATGTTTATGTAAAAACATAACCAACACCTGATCATCTTTTAACTTTGCTTGTCTGGTTGGTTTTAATGCAGTTAAAACTGCCCAAACAAAATCTAATATTAAAAAGTCAAGGATCAAGAGCTCAACTAAAACAAACCCTGATCTCGATGATGGTAACTTAAAAATTGTAATTTTCTCCTTTGGTGATTCTGCTTGTTATCATCAGGTGTCTTCAATAATGCTCAATCATCACTCAATTAATCACTTATTTATCTCATTAATGCTTCAGTGGGTGGAATAAAAATATGGCAGGACTTTTACTCTTTGGCCCCTGGATTACCCACCTCTGGTGTGAAGTATGAAATACTCACAAAAGCAGAGGTGGAGATTCCAGGGGTCAGAAAGTAAAAGTCCTGCCATATTTTTATTCCACCCACTGAAGCATTAATGAGATAAATAAGTGATTAATTGAGTGATGATTGAGCATTATTGAAGACACCTGATGATAACAAGCAGAATCACCAAAGGAGAAAATCACAATTTTTAAGTTACCATCATCGAGGTCAGGGTTTGTTTTAGTTGAGCTCTTGATCCTTGAATTTTTAATATTAGATTTTGTTTGGGCAGTTTTAACTGCATTAAAAACAACCAGACAAGCAAAGTTAAAAGATGATCAGGTGTTGGTTATGTTTTCTCAAAATCATTATTTGATCTGAATCACTGAACTCATTTAGAGCCCAATCTCTGAGTTAGATTTACATTATTGATTACAGCAGCACTGTGATTCTGCACAAAAAAAAAAAAATTCTTTTAGGCACACACAAACATCAAGTATCAGTCTGTGAATCTCAACGACGGTGACAAGCAACATATTCTGATCAACAGATCAACTCTGAACATTAGAAAACAAGCTACTAAAAAGTCACAGAAAAACAGCTAAATTTTAATAGTGAGAATAAATGAAATTACTAAGACAATTCAGCTCATAATTTATTCATGCAGCAATGCATGATGGGAGCCATGGATGAATTTTGATTGGTGGCTCCCAGAATGCACTGCAACATGCTTTATGATGGCCACCACTGTTGAGATTCACAGGATGATTCTTGATGTTTGTGTGTTTAAATGAGATCTACTTTTTTTTTTAAACAGAATTCTTAAAAAAAAAAATGTATTGTATAAGCTGATCTTGTGCTGCAGAATCACAGTTCTGCTGTAATCAATAATGTAAATCTAACTCAGAGATTGGGCTCTAAATGAGTTCAGTGATTCAGATCAAATAATGTTTATGTAAAAACATAACCAACACCTGATCATCTTTTAACTTTGTTTGTCTGTTTGGTTTTAATGCAGTTAAAACTGCCTAATCAAAATCTAATATTAAAAAGTGAAGGGTCAAGAGCTCAACTAAAACAAACCCTGACCTCGATGATGGTAACTTAAAAATTGTGATTTTCTCCTTTGGTGATTCTGCTTGTTATCATCAGGTGTCTTCAATAATGCTCAATCATCACTCAATTAATCACTTATTTATCTCATTAATGCTTCAGTGGGTGGAATAAAAATATGGCAGGACTTTTACTTTCTGACCCCTGGAATCTACACCTCTGCACAAAAGTTTATGAAAAACAATAACTTTTCTTGTGAATGAATGACACAGAAAGCGAGCGCCGCTCTCCCTTTGTAATCACAGCAGCTGTCAGTCAGTGCAGCGCAGGATCAATGATTTCAGCACACTTTCAAACACACATTTTATTCAATTAATCTAACTAAAGTGCACAATAAATATTTAATTTTTCAAGCTTTTTTTCACACGAAAGTCTTACCCATGATTGCGGTTTTGAGTAATGAACCAGGCTGGGAGTTTTTAAAAGCCTCAGGAATCTTTTGCAGGTGTTTAGAGTTAATTAGTTGATTCAGATGATTAGGTTAATATGCTAATTTTTCGAGATTTTGAGGTTTTCATGAGCTGTATGCCAAAATCATCAGTATTAAAACAATAAAAGCCCTGAAATATTTCAGTTGGTGTGCAATGAATCTAAAAATATGAAAGTTTAATTTTTATCATTACATTATGGAAAATAATGAACTTTTATCACAATATGCTAATTTTTTGAGAAGGACCTGTAGTTCAACATTGTTGTGCACCCTCTATTGCCAAATCTACAGGGGGACTTTAACTATAGTTTAAATAAACTACAAACACAAAATTATATATTTCTTTTGTCATTGCATTCTTTCTTAGTTCACTCAGTCTCCTTATTGAATTGCTCATTATGTGGCTCATTAGGGGCTTGATCTCCTCAGGTGTGAATCACAGCATTATTCATGAAGATTCTCACCTCCTCGCATATCGCATAATTTAGAAATAAATGGCTATATTCAACCCTGATTTTAGCCCTCTGATTTGAGCGCTCTGTTTGAAGGGGCATGTCTATTGTAAATGCCCACTGCTGTGATTGGCTAACATCTTTGCACATGAAGACTTTAGAGGCCCTAATACCACTGAAGAGACAACTGGAGAAGATTCCAACTACTGCGAGGACTTCATTTGATGCAAACTCTGAATCAACATGCACCAATGCTAAAACTAATAGAAATATAATCATTTGCTAACAATATGTATACTTCAATGTATACTTTAATGCCTTAAATTAATACACTGTTTAAATTAATACATTTTAGCCAACTGTGTGATTTGTATCACCAGTGAATGAATGTTGTGATATAGTAATCATTATGGTAAACTGTGCATAAGAGAGCTTATTCATTATCCGAAAGAAATAAGTAAATATTTTGTAACCTGTATAATTTGACTATTTTTGTGCATCTAGTGACATCAAAAGCAGTTTGAGATGACAAAATATTTGCTGCAGAAACTTAAATCTATGACTTTGGACATTACAAAAAAATCAGACATGTAAGATTATTTAAAACAAAAACAAGTCAATACTGATGTCATCAAACTTTATTTGGAAAACTATTCATCCATTTTTATCCATTCAAATCCATTAAACAAGAGTCTTTTTGCAAGAGCTCATAAAGAGATGACACATGAGGACAGGAGTATACATAAAGAGTGTTTTAGATATTATGTATACGAGTAGAACTCTGCAGTTTACAAGTACAGTATTTAACAAAGCTAAACATCATCAGCAGGTTACCAGCATCACGAGACAGAAATCAAATAGGGACGATGTACTTGTGTGTGTCAGCGCTCTGTAGATCATTGACAAATGGCAACTTCAACACTGACTGGCACACTTTTTGGTGGGTCTATTTTCTCCAGTCTTTCCTTTACACATTTGTACTCATTTTCCCACTCCACCTTGTTGAGAGAGGAAGGACTGACCTCCAGAAACTTGTAGGCATCTTTAGTTTGGTGGTTAAAGATGACAGATGCTTTCTTACAGCCTGCACCAAAACTGCCCCAAGCCTGTGGAAATAAAACATTTACACATTAACATTTAAATAAAACATTCGTCATGGCTGGACACAATGAGACTGTCATTTAGAAGCGAAACCTGAAGCCTTCCCTCGGGTACAAATAAAAAAAATTTAAAAAATTAATAAATAAATATATTAGAATATCTTACTGGAAATGTTTTTGTAATCATGTAAACATGAATTTTACCTGTTCGGCTATTTTGATTGATTTTAGAAATTCATCTTTTAGGTCAGCAAGGTCGTCAATAAGATCTTCTCCAACAAAGGTCTTTTTTTCCAGGTAGTCCAGCATTTGAGCAACACTCAGCCAGAAGTGTTTAAGCTGAATCAGAATGGCCTGAATTTTTGACAAGCTACTCTGAACATCATTTAGATAGATGGGGTCAGGTATGGAATCTGCAGAGGGAAAATATGTTTAGACAAGCCACACGTTCACTCCCTTCTTAAACTACACTTGAATCTTGGCACAGTCTTAAGCATAACTTAAAACAACTTAAGAAAACAGACTCACTCTTGTCAAAACTGGCTTGGGCAGCCTTCATCTGCCAATCAATGATCTTGAGTTGGAGCTGCCACTCCTTTTGTTTCAGAGCAGTTTTATCAGCGATTAAGATATTCAATTCAGCTTCAAGAGCCTTCATTTGTGCAATATTTTTAGGATCATGAACAGCATCATAAATGCTTTTAACAATCATCCCGATGAATGGAACAAGTGCAGAGAAGATGCCGAGGCCTTTACTTGTTTTGGTTATGGATCTGGCAAATTCTTGAATCTCTTGGCTTTTGCTGTTTATCTTTTTCTCAGTTTCAGCAAGCTCTTCTGTGACTTTTTTCAGTTCACATTTTAGACCATTCAGGGTTATTTCAGTTTGCTTTAACTCCTGGTCTTGTTCTGTAATCTTTTTATCTGTATCTATTTTCTCCTTGATAACATCACTGGTGCACAATGCTACATCTTTGTTGTGTAAATCATACCTATACAATGTTGAAGAAATGTTGCATTGAAATTAGCATTTATGACAATGAGCTGGTGTAACTAAATGTTCATACTTTCCTAATTATAGCAGTTGCACGTAGAAGAATAATTCAGTTGTTCAAAGTATTTTAAAATATGTTTTCATGAGGAAAACATTCTTACTTTTCCACTATCTTGTCCACTTCAACGATAATGTCTTTGATCCAGACTTGTGCTTTTCCTAGGAATTTAACTGCCAAAAACGCCTTATTTTTCTCCACAGCTTTCGTCAACATGGGAAACAGCGATTGAACCAGGTTTTCACTGGTCAAAATACACTGTGAGAATCAAGTGACACAAGATCTTATCTTAGTATCTTAGACTTTAAAAAACGACATTCACACTGATGGTGACGAAAGATTCAGAATTCTTATTGTCTGAATTTTTCCTGTAAATCTTCCTGAAATGCTGTTTATAATGCTGCTGCATTTATTGTTGTTATTATAATTTAATTTAAAAGTTTAAAGTTATAAAAATGTAAGAAATGCTAAATTTATTAGAAGCATATCAAACCACAATGAAGTGTACAAACTATTAGGTTATACAAGACTTTAAAATGTCAGTTAAAAATGTATTTCATGGCTCACGTTATAAAATTGTGACTCATTATAAAATACATATTTATTTTCAGTTACTCATAACAGACTCTCATAACCAATTTAGCTAAATTCAATCTCTAGTTAAAAAGATAGAATATGGCATGCTATTCACTACAGACCAGACATGTTTGTTGAATTGACACAAATTTCACAGTTTTTCAGTTTTTCTTTCTGCTAGGTGACAGAGATGAAAAAACTGAAATCAAGAGAAATCTGAAACTTACTTTCAACATCGTTGCATCAGAGGAGCCAAACAGAAGCTGGGTTTCCACAGCCCGACTCCGGATGATTCTCTCCAGGTTGGGGAAGTTGGCCAGGCACAGGTAAGAGAGCTGGTAGAGAAGGGCTGTCTTCTCGGAAGCAGGGAGAAGATCTTGTACAAACCCTGGGCTCCATTGGGTCACAGCCACTGGTGAAAAAAAAAAAAAATTATATTTTCAAAGACTAAAAAATGATGGCTGGTATTGTTTTCAAATCTGTTTGATGAAATAAGATAATACTTGCTTTTGCTATCAGCCATCCTTGGTCGGTTTACACAAAAATTTGTGCAATGAAATGTCCTACAATGTACTGAAAGCAGAACAGTTTTGTTTGGTTTAAAAATGTTTCAGAAAGTACAATATATAACTGGAAGGATATCTGTAAATTATGATAAAAATGTTAAGTGTAACTGACTTACTTTGTTTTAGTAAGTGAAATGGAGAACAAGGTATCTGGTGCTTTTATACTAGAGGCATTACTTCTCCGCCCTCAGAGAAAATGACTTCCAAAGCAACATGAGATAATTGAGTGTGACTGTGCTTACTGGAATTGAACCTCGGTGTGTGGGGGGCTGGGGCCACCTTGAATCACGGTTTCATAGGGTTTCACTAGTAAACAGCATCAGGGAACATTCAGGACAGGGAACTATAGGACGTTCTGTTAACTTCTCAAATGTCCTCTTTCTAACGTTCCACGACCATAAAATAACCAAAATAGAATGTCCTCCAAAGTTCAAACAAGTGAGCAAGTGACAAATGTTTGTATCAGTATTGGAATTGGCCAATAGCTTTTGGTTAAAATCGGTAACAGCCCACAGAGCAACATTGTGTTGGCCCAGATCTGGCACATGTGGCATGATGATCTGGCCCACATGCTGCACTGAATTACGGTCCTTTTGTGGGCCATTTCTGGTTGCCAGATCTGAGCCACAAGCAAGCCATAGCAATACCACATGTCAGCCAAGAGCAAAGAAATACACCAGAACTGGACCTTAACTGAGCCACAAAATCTGTGTATATTAAATATGGAGTCATCTGAGCCTTTATAAGCCTGTTAACAATTAGAATCACTGACGGAAAGAAGCAGAGGTGGAGATTCCAGGGGTCAGAAAGTAAAAGTCCTGCCATATTTTTATTCCACCCACTGAAGCATTAATGAGATAAATAAGCGATTAATTGAGTGATGATTGAGCATTATTGAAGACACCTGATGATAACATGCAGAATCACCAAAGGAGAAAATCACAATTTTTAAGTTTCAATCATCGAGGTCAGAGTTTGTTTTAGTTGAGCTCTTGACCCTTGACTTTTTAATATTAGATTTTGTTTGGGCAGTTTTAACTCCATTAAAACCAACCAGACAAGCAAAGTTAAAAGATGATCAGGAGTTGGTTATGTTTTTACATAAACATTATTTGATCTGAATCACTGAACTCATTTAGAGCCCAATCTCTGAGTTAGATTTACATTATTGATTACAGCAGAACTGTGATTCTGCAGAAGATCAGCTTTTACAATACAGATTTTTTTTTTTTTTAAAAAGTTGTCTTTATCACAAAAAAAAAACAAATTATTTTAGGCACACACAAACATCAAGTATCAGTCTGTGAATCTCAACAACGGTGACAAGCAACATATTCTGATCAACAGATCAACTCTGAACATTAGAAAACAAGCTACTAAAAAGTCACAGAAAAACAGCAAAATTTTAATAGTGAGAATAAATGAAATTACTAAGACAATTAAGCTCATAATTTATTCATGCAGCAATGCATGATGGGAGCCATGAATGAATTTTGATTGGTGGCTCCCAGAATGCACTGCAACATGCTTTATGATGGTCACCACTGTTGAGATTCACTGGATGATTCTTGATGTTTGTGTGTTTAAATGAGCTCTGCTTTTATTTTTTTTTAAATCAGAACTCTTAAAAAAAAAATGTATTATATAAGCTGATCTTGTGCTGCAGAATCACAGTGCTGCTGTAATCAATAATGTAAATCTAACTCAGAGATTGGGCTCTAAATGTGTTCAGTGATTCAGATCAAATAATGTTTATGTGAAAACATAACCAACACCTGATCATCTTTTAACTTTGCTTGTCTGGTTGGTTTTAATGCAGTTAAAACTGCCCAAACAAAATTTAATATTAAAAAGTCAAGGATCAAGAGCTCAACTAAAACAAACCCTGACCTCGATGATGGAAACTTAAAAATTGTGATTTTCTCCTTTGGTGATTCTGCTTGTTATCATCAGGTGTCTTCAATAATGCTCAATCATCACTCAATTAATCACTTATTTATCTCATTAATGCTTCAGTGGGTGGAATAAAAATATGGCAGGACTTTTACTTTCTGACCCCTGGAATCTCCACCTCTGCCGTTTTTCGGTGTGCACACTCACATTGGTGCCCTTTGTTTAGTCTGCGATATTCAGGTCACATCATATTTAAAGTTTATTTACAGCTTATTTATATTACATATGATCTGTATATATTAATACTCATTAAAACTAAATGCTTAATAATAACTGTTAAACTAAAATTGCTTATGTGTAATGGATTAATAACATAGATCATATAATAATTATAGAAATCATATATAAATAATAAAATAATTCCTTTTTTTTTTTTTTGCTGCTAGTGTCTTTAATTTGGAGGAAGAGAAACTGGAGGAGTGACTTTATTGCGCTGGATGTGTCAGTGTCAGTTTGCTCACATCCGATTGGCCCAATTTCAGTTTGAGATCTCTAACCCAGAACATAGCCTGTCCCGGAGCAGGTTAGCCGTGGGCCGTAAGTTACTATGGCGATGAACACCGCTAAAAGCCGAGTCACTTTCATGGTACCTAGAACCCAGGATTGGCCCAAACTAATCTGAAACTTACCTGGCTAGCCAGCTAATCCAGCTTCATGGTACAGGCCCTTCGTGGAGTGGAAATAAACTTTTAGACGAGAGGTAATGAATATATGAGAATACTATAGCCCCTATTGAAAATGTCTGCATGAAGTAAACCACCACAGCGCGTCTACACCCGGCGCGTCACCATCGCACTGCTTTTTTTTTTTTGTTTGTTTGTTTGTTTGTTTTTTACAGTCTAGGCTATATTGCACCGCGCAGCATCCATCACTGATTACAGTTCCGTTTGCTTTTGACACGGGTGATAGTTTGAAAGATGGTTCTGAATCTCTGACACAGCGTTTCAGATAGTAACAATACGAAAAACAATTCAGACAGCTCAAAAATGTATTCTGGTAAAAACATGCTAACATATTTTACAAATGTCAGGTGTAGGATGCAGAGCAAGCCAGAGCAGGAGTCAAAAACAGAAAAGTAGAAAAGAAAAAATATGCACTTTTGAGTAAATTGTTAACAGAAAATTTGGTAGACTTACAGTGTATTCCGTGCTCTTCTGAAAGCAGTCTTCAACTGAGTGCGACGCTCCCAGACAGCGGTATTTCTAAGGTGACAGACCCCTCCCTTCACAGATGAGATGGAGTGCGGGGAGGGTTGGGGGATTTCTTGTGGAGACCGCTCATATTACGCGATTACAAAGAAGGATTTATCCCTTTATTTATTTATTTTCATTTTATTTTTTATTTTTTTGTACAAAAGGAAAGGGAATACACATAGGCTATAACTAGACTATACAAATCTGCATAAAGCTATGACCGCCCCAAAAGTAAAGTATACTTGAATGCACTACAAAATACTTAAATACAAGCAAGTAAATTTGTAGTACATCCTTATCTTTTGTGCTAAATAAAATAGTAAAAGTTAAGTAATACATTAATTAAAAGTATATTTCTACTTCAGTACTTGTGCACTTGAAAAAGTATATTAAATACCACTAATACTTAAATTGATTTTAGTGCATTGAAATAAAGTATACAACCACAAAAATGTAGTTTCTGCAGGTGAAAAATAGTGCAAAAAAGAAGTAGACCCAGTGGCATAGCGTCTGGGCATCCAAGGTATGCACGTGCATATGGGCCCGGGCGGATTGGGGGCCGCTATTACAGGCTTAACCCCAAAGTATACTTCGGGCGTCCGCGCACCGTCCGCATCACGAACATTCATCGTCAGGAGGGTTTGCGGAAGTCCGCACTCCCCGTCCGCATGCAGCCCAATTTTCGTGATGGCATGGACAGTGTGTGTATTGTACAACAGCCCATGCGAGAGTGAATTGAGTGCTTAAAAACAAAAGTCCACTAGCGCAGTGCACACGCCGAACGCGTCTTTCTGTAGCCAAATACTTTCAAAGGCTCGCACGCACGTCTGTACGCGAGACAGAATCCGTGTACATGTTCAGAAAAATGAAGTATATTATCAGTGTTGTCAATAACTTGCTATAGCCTATTTTAAATGTACTGAAAATCATTAAGAATCTGAATAAATGGACCATAAAATAGTCCATGTTTATTTAGAGAAGAAACTTTTAGTAAATTTATTAGGAAAACGTGCATTAAAAAAGTCTGTGACAGAATAATTAATTCATAACTTAATAACATAAATCTTAGGACTCATCGCATCTGAAATGATGATCATTCTTAAATTCCAAAACCAGAGTCGAATCGGTCAAATTCAAATTTAGATTGTGTTGAAAAGCCGTTTTTTGACATTTTTTAAATGCAAAGTCAAAATGATGGAGGACAGCATATAGTATTGTCATTCCTAGAAATGTTTTTTTTTTTTTTTTTTTTTTTTTTTTTTAAACACGTTTTGTCTGCATGTTAGTGATAATATCTTATTCATATTAAAGTCCTGGGACTCATTCGCATAAGACGCACATCCCCTCCACCCCCCGCGAAACCGAGGGGGGCCCGTGAAAATTTTTTGCATACGGGCCGAGGGCTAACATGCTACGCCACTGAGTAGACCATAACCATTTCTGCATATCTCTCCAAAATGGCTGCACCGTATCACAACAAAATAAAACATGCTCTAAATTTTCAAGATTTGTTTCACACACACACACACACAAAAACACACAATTATTCACATTAAAATTAAATGTCAATCTTAAATTATTCATAGTAGGATGAATCTTACTTAAAAATCTGCTTTAGGAGGGAGAAGAAAAGATATTTTTTCCTATTTTTTCCTATTTTTTATTTCAACAGTATGAAAATCCTTAAGCATGTATTCCCACCTAATAGGTTTAGGTTAGTAAGCCTGTAAAATAACATTTCTAATGACTTTATTTGTATATTTTTTATCAGAAAAATCACAACCTGTCAACTTCGATAATTTAGAGACTTCATCTGGTCATGTTGAAGATATTATGTATATAAATATTAAATAAATAAATAAATAAATAAATAAGATGTGTTTCTATAAATCACATGACCCTCAGGAAACGGTGCTGCCTTCAGTAGGCCATAAAAAAAGATCTCTGGTGCTCGTGTTCTCGATGTCGCTGCGCAGGTTCCCGCGATCCTCAACGGTGCTGAGACCATCGGAGCTGTACGCGGGGGTGAACGACACCAGGCTGCGGCAGACGGAGGTGCTGAAGCAGGACTTTAGGAGCCTAATCGAGACGATACGAGCCACATCGCCCGCGACGAAGATCATCGTGTCCGGACCGCTTCCGACGTACCGACGAGGACATGAAAGGTTCAGTAGATTATTTGCTTTAAATGAATGGTTGATGTCTTGGTGTAATGAACAGAAGCTGCTCTTTGTAAATAATTGGAATCTTTTCTGGGAGCGTCCTAGGCTCTTCCGTGCTGATGGCCTGCACCCCAGCAGCATCGGAGCGGATCTTCTGTCAGAGAACATCTCCAAGACGCTTCGCACCGTATGACTGAGTCAAACCTCAAATCACAGTCTGTGTTCTGCCCACTTAAATGATAGAAATGTGAGTGTAGTACAGTCTATAGAAACTGTGTATATTCCCAGAATAGTGAGGTTTAACAATAAAAATAAAGGATGTAGAAAAAACCTGATCGTAATCAAACCAGAAATTCACAAAATTACTGAACAAAAACAATGTCTAAAGCTAGGGCTACTAAACATTAGATCACTGACACCTAAGGTGGTTATTATAAATGAAATGATCACAGATAATAGTCTTGATGTAATTTGCCTTACTGAAACATGGCTTAAACCAAATGATTATTTCGGTCTTAATGAGTGTTGTCCACCTGGCTACTGTTATAAAAATAAATGCCGTCTGATTGGCCGTGGCGGTGCACTGTAAAGAAAAAAAAAATCACGTGAAAAGACGGTAATTTTCTGGCAGCATGGGCGCCAGAAAAATACCATAAAATAACGGAAAATAACTGTTATTTTAAGACATTTAATAAGACATTTATTTTCCGTTATTTTACGAGATTTTTCTGGCGCCCCTGCTGCCAGAAAATTACCGTCTTTTTACGGGATTTTTTTTATTGTAAAGAACTCATGCTGAAATAACGCAGAGTTTATAATGTAAATGTATGAATATATCACAACACAGTTGTTTGATTCAAATGACGTCAGTCCATTTCATAATGAACACAAAACAATCAACAAATATCCATCATCAGATTTTGTTTAAGCTTTGTTTACTACTGCAAATGTGTTTAACAAACACACTTTCACATCAGCCAGAAAAGAAGAAACATAAGAGGAGTTAAGAGCCTAACTAATGGAACAACTATTCACCATTATGGTGACTTAAAATGAAACACATTAGAGTAAAACCTCTGTTAATTCTCAATAACAACCTTTGTTGATGTCTAACATAAAGTCAATCTGGTTAGTAATAAGTGAAGCTGGGGATGCTGTTTGCAGTGGCGTAAATTAATATGATAGTTACTTCCTCTGCTATAATGCAATATGCCATTAGTACCGAGAGTATGTATTTTAGTTAATAAATACGAGGATCCGCAATTCATATCAGGTTCTGAATATCTTGATGGACTAGTGGCAGCATTAACGTTTTTAAGTGTAAGAGGTTCTGGGTTCAAACCCAGCCATGTATGTTTTTTTTTTTTTTTTCTCATTAAAACCAAAGATGTTCATTAAGATGGTATATCAAGAGCAGGGATACGTTTATGTGTAGTTATTTTGTTTTGTGATTTCAACCTAACAAATAGAGTTTTGTGATTTCAACCTAAAAAAACGGTTATTTTCTGGCAGCAGGGGCGCCAGAAAAATACTGTAAAATGACGGAAAATAAATGTCTTATTAAATGTCTTAAAATAACCGTTATTTTCCGTTATTTTATGGTAATTTTTAATAAAATACAGTTTATAACCATAATTTTACATTGAAAATCTAAAGAAAATACAGAAGATTTTATGTAAAATTATGGTTATAAACTGTATTTTATTAAAAATTAAATAAAAAAAAAACGTAAAAAGACGGTGATTTTCTGGCAGCAGGGGCGCCAGAAAAATACCTTAAATTAACGGAAAATAAATTTCTTATTAAATGTCTTAAAATAACCGTTATTTTCCAGTATTTTATGGTATTTTTCTGGCGCCCCTGCTCCCAGAAAATCACCGTTTTTTTAAGGGATTTTCTTACTTAATTTTTTAATAAAATACAGTTTATAACCATAATTTTACATTAAAACGTTAAAGAGAATACAGAAGATTTTATGTAAAATTATGGTTATAAACTGTTTTTTATTAAAAATTAAATAGTTTATAACCATAATTTTACATTAAAAAGCTAAAGAAAATACAGAAGATTTTATATAAAATTATGGTTACAAACTGTATTTTATTAAAAATTAAATAGCTTATGACCATAATTTTACATAAAAACGTCTGTATTTTCTTTAGCTTTTTAATGTTTAATGAAGGACATACTTAACACAATAAAAACAATAAAATTCCCTATAAATAAGGTTAAATGCTATATACAAATAATCAGTCTTAACTGCAAAATAATGTTTGTTATTAGTTTATTTTATAAAGAGCCAAAAACAGTTTTAAAACTAGTAATGGTTTCAATTACAGCAGTATACTTAATATACAGAAACAACAAAGAAAAAAAAGTTACAGTGGAATAATAATTAAACAGTCTGCCTTCAAAGCCTGACCACTGGTCGACAGATGAATTACAAGGAGTCATTAAAAAACAAACAATTAAACAAAGCAGGAAATAGTCCATGTGACACTGATGCAAATTTCTGTGCAAGTGAATGGAGGGAGATTGAAGAATGTTCTCCATGTATGTCTTCTAGTCATAGTCTGCAGTTTCAGTTCAGAGTGTAAGAATCTTTTGAATAAGGGAGTCAAACTCAGGGATGGAGCTAAACTCTGCAGGAAAGTAGCCCTATACAGAAACTAATTAAACACACCTGAACCAGCTAAACAATGTCTTTAGGATTGCTAGAAACGTCCAAGGCCGGTGTTCTGGAGCGGGTTGGAGCACTTTGCAGGACAGTGGTCCCCCAGGAGCGGAGTTTGACACATGCTGTGGACTGACCGTCATCTGCTTTCTTGAAGTTTCTTCTCAGCTTTTGATCCCTTGGGGTTGAAAAGGCATCTGTCAAACAAGGGACAGGCATTACGGTGGTTTAAGTCATACCTATCAGACGTCACAATTTTGTTTATATAAACGGGGAAAAATCTAAGATAACGATAGTAAACTATGGAGTGCCGCAAGGATCAGTGTTAGGACCTCTGCTATTTTCAATCTACATGCTGCCACTCGGCAATATTATAAGAAAACATGGGATTAGTTTCCACTGCTATGCCGATGATACTCAGTTATATATATCATCACGACCAGATGAAATCTCTAAATTATCCAAACTGACAGAGTGTGTTAAAGAAGTAAAACATTGGATGACTAGTAATTTTCTTCTATTAAATTCAGATAAGACTGAAGTATTACTTATTGGGCCAAAAACCTGTACACAGAATCTCTCAGACTACAATCTGCATTTAGAAGGATGTACTGTTACTCCATCCTCCACAGTTAAAGACCTGGGTGTTATATTAGACGGCAACTTGTCCTTTGAAAATCATATTTCATATGTTACAAAAACAGCCTTCTTTCACCTCAGAAACATTGCTAAAATACGGAATATGTTATCTATTTCTGATGCAGAAAAGTTAGTTCATGCTTTCATGACGTCTCGACTAGATTACTGTAATGCATTATTAGCTGGTTGTCCTGCTTCCTCAATAAACAAGCTACAATTAGTACAAAATGCAGCTGCTAGAGTTCTTACCAGGTCAAGAAAATATGATCATATAACACCAATCTTATCATCTCTACACTGGTTACCCATTAAGATCCGTATTGATTATAAAGTATTGCTAATGACCTATAAGGCTCTAAATGGTTTAGCTCCTGTGTACTTAACCGATCTTCTATCGCCCTACAATCCTTCACGCTCTTTAAGATCACAAAACTCTGGACTTCTGGTTGTACCTAGGATATCTAAGTCCACTAAAGGAGGGAGAGCGTTTCCACATTTGGCTCCTAAACTCTGGAATAGCCTTCCTGATAATGTTCGGGGCTCAGACTCGCTCACCCAGTTTAAATCTAGATTAAAGACGCATCTCTTTATCCAAGCGTTCACATAACGCATCTCATACCAGATCAACTGCACATGACTATCTTTGCTTAAAGTTATGAACAGCAGCTACGCTAATTGTTCTCCTTTTGCTTTTCTGTTTTACCTCGGGACACCCGCCCTGAGGTGACTAGAGAGTACATCAGCTTCAGTTTGGATCCAGCCTCTTAAGAAGACCTCAGATGACCATCACCTGTGAAGAGACGGCGCCAGCTCCTGCGAGGACTTCAGAAGACGCAATCATCTGGATCAACATTCACATTGCACAATCTCTATATCCTAATTTTTGTTAATATGTAATTCATTTTTCCAGGAGCTCATTGCTTCTACGTTCAGTTACTGTTAAAAGTGATTGTAAATGAATTGCCTAAATTATTACATTATTTGCTAACTGCATTCTTTAAATTGTAATGTTGACATGCGTTCTCTGTAAAGCTGCTTTGAAATGATATCGTGAAAAGCGCTATACAAATAAATGTGAATTGAATTGAATTGAATCTCTGCGGGAAAGAAATGTGCTTGCCATGAGGGTTAATTATAGTGGTGCCTGGCACAGATTTATTTATTTATTTTAACAAAAAGACAGGGACTAAATACACAGGCAATAACTGATCATTAACCATGCTCACTGCAGATTCAAATAGAATCACTGCCCACACAGCAGGGGACTCCTAGGCAGAGGTGGAGATTCCAGGGGTCAGAAAGTAAAAGTCCTGCCATATTTTTATTCCACCCACTGAAGCATTAATGAGATAAATAAGTGATTAATTGAGTGATGATTGAGCATTATTGAAGACACCTGATGATAACAAGCAGAATCACCAAAGGAGAAAATCACAATTTTTAAGTTACCATCATCGAGGTCAGGGTTTGTTTTAGTTGAGCTCTTGACCCTTGACTTTTTAGTATTAGGTTTTGTTTGGGCAGTTTTAACTGCATTAAAACCAACCAGACAAGCAAAGTTAAAAGATGATCAGGAGTTGGTTATGTTTTTACATAAACATTATTTGATCTGAATCACTGAACTCATTTAGAGCCCAATCTCTGAGTTAGATTTACATTATTGATTACAGCAGCACTGTGATTCTGCAGAAGATCAGCTTCTACAATACAGAATTTTTTTTTTTTTTAAAAGTTGTCCTTATCACAAAAAAAAAAAAAATTCTTTTAGGCACACACAAACATCAAGTATCAGCCTGTGAATCTCAACAATGGTGACAAGCAACATATTCTGATCAACAGATCAACTCTGAACATTAGAAAACAAGCTACTAAAAAGTCACAGAAAAACAGCAAAATTTTAATAGTGAGAATAAATGAAATTACTAAGACAATTAAGCTCATAATTTATTCATGCAGCAATGCATGATGGGAGCCATGGATGAATTTTGATTGGTGGCTCCCAGAATGCACTGCAACATGCTTTATGATGGCCACCACTGTTGAGATTCACAGGATGATTCTTGATGTCTGTGTGTTTAAATGAGCTCTGCTTTTTTTTTTTTTAAATCAGAACTCTTAAAAAAAAAAAAAATTGTATTGTATAAGCTGATCTGCAGAATCACAGTGCTGCTGTAATCAATAATGTAAAACTAACTCAGAGATTGGGCTCTAAATGAGTTCAGTGATTCAGATCAAATAATGATTATGTGAAAACATAACCAACACCACCTGATCATCTTTTAACTTTACTTGTCTGGTTGGTTTAAATGCAGTTAAAATTGCCCAAACAAAATCTAATATTAAAAAGTCAAGGATCAAGAGCTCAACTAAAACAAACCCTGACCTCGATGATGGTAACTTAAAAATTGTGATTTTCTCCTTTGGTGATTCTGCTTGTTATCATCAGGTGTCTTCAATAATGCTCAATCATCACTCAATTAATCACTTATTTATCTCATTAATGCTTCAGTGGGTGGAATAAAAATATGGCAGGACTTTTACTTTCTGACCCCTGGAATCTCCACCTCTGCTCCTAGGTGGATCTGCATTCAAGTCGCCAAATCCGCGTGACTGTCACATTCGTTTTGACGCCGCCCAGAGGATCAGGTCCGCATCCGGACGACGCCATAAATTCTACTGTCAATCAGCGGATCCTGTGCGGACCCATGTCGGATCCGCGGACGCGCACGCGCCTTTACTGTAACGGTTGTATCAATTTGCGGGTCCCAAACGGACCCGCCGCGGAGGTAAGGTTTTAATCGCGGATGCGGAGCGGATGCAGCGCGGAGCCAAGGCGGGGTCCACGATCCGCCTTCGTTACAGATCCGTCACTGCGCGCAAGTGGACTCCGATACGGGTCCGTTCGCGGCAGAGGTGTATAGTCCAGGGCTCAAAAAGTAAAAGTCCTGCTATATATTTTTTTTTTTCACCCACTGAAGCAGTGTTTAAGTTAATGAGATAATTAAGTGATTAATTGAGTGATGATTGAGCATTATTGAAGACACCTGATGATAACAAGCAGAATCACCAAAGGAGAAAATCACAATTTTTAAGTTACCATCATCGAGGTCAGGGTTTGTTTTAGTTGAGCTCTTGATCCTTGATTTTTAATATTAGATTTTGTTTGGGCAGTTTTAACTGCATTAAAACCAACCAGACAAACAAACTTAAAAGATGATCAGGTGATGTTGGTTATGTTTTCTCAAAATCATTATTTGATCTGAATCACTGAACTCATTTAGAGCCCAATCTCTGAGTTAGATTACATTATTGATTACAGCAGAACTGTGATTCTGCAGAAGATCAGTTTTACCAATAAAATATGAAGGATTTCTTAAAAGTTGTTCTGATCAAAAAGAAATCCTTTTTTAGGCACACACAGACATCAAGTATCAGCCTGTGAATCTCAACAACGGTGACAAGCAACATATTCTGATCAACAGATCAACTCTGAACATTAGAAAACAAGCTACTAAAAAGTCACAGAAAAACAGCAAAATTTAAATAGTGAGAATAAAGAAATTACTAAGACAATTCAGCTCATAATTTATTCATGCAGCAATGCATGATGGGAGCCATGGATGAATTTTGATTGGTGGCTCCCAGAATGCACTGCAACATGCTTTATGATGGTCACCACTGTTGAGATTCACAGGATGATTCTTGATGTCTGTGTGTTTAAATGAAAGCCTTTTTTTTTTTTTTTCTAAGAACAACTTTTGATGATTTGAAAAAAAAAAAACTGGAACTTCTGCTGTAGAGTCACAGTGCTGCTGTACTCAATAATGTAAATCTAACTGACTCTAAATGAGCTCAGTGATTCAAATCAAATAATGATTTCGAGAAAACATAACCAACACCTGATCATCTTTTAGCTTTGCTTGTCTGGTTGGTTTTAATGCAGTTAAAACTGCCCAAACAAAATCTAATATTAAAAAGTCAAGGATCAAGAGCTCAACTAAAACAAACCCTGACCTCGATGATGGAAACTTAAAAATTGTGATTTTCTCCTTTGGTGATTCTGCTTGTTATCATCAGGTGTCTTCAATAATGCTCAATCATCATCACTCAATTAATTACTTAATTATCTCATTAACTTTAACACCGCTTCAGTGGGTGGAAAAAAAAATATGGCAGGACTTTTACTTTTTGAGCCCTGGGCTTTCCACCTCTGCGCGATACCTCCACGGTGGATCCGCCACGGAGTCCTTTTGCTTTGTGGGTATGGATCTAAGTAGTGGATGTAAATGTGCATAATTTTGTGCATAATTAGGCAGGGTTACTGTCTGGTTGCATGGACCTTAAAGAAAAATCTAATTTAAAAGTGCATATACAAAGTGTATAATATATACATTGTTGATTCATATTCAGCCTATCGGGATCAAAATCCTGATAGCCCAAATCCGAGTAAAGTGTGTTCTGCTGACAGACCTCTATGCAGACCAACTGAACTTAGAATTGATATGAATGCTTTGATTCAACAAGGGATCCAACGACAACAGGCCAAGCTCTTCAAGAAGATGGAGAAAAAGACGCAAACGAAGAGCTACCCTTGGACCACATCCTATCAACCCTACAGCCAAGGAAATAATTAGGTTGCTTAGAAAACAACAGAGAATTAATGTGAAATTGATTTCGTTGATTAAAAAATCTTTTGCTTTGAATAATTTTCATGCTGATCTAACTTGAGGACTTGCAACGCTTACAATTAGCAATGCGCCTGCAAATTCTGCTGTGTCTAACTGAATGAACAAATGTTTTCCTGTTGTGGTTTTGGAAATTGGGGCCATGCTTATGTTGAAAGAGGTTACTAGTTTAGTAAAATAGGGGTTACTCGCTTTTGCTATGCTATGCGTTGCACCTATTGCAACCAGTATGTATGCCATGCTTTGAAGATTGAGAAGGTGTGAAAACCACTAACGGTTGAATGCAGAAGAAATGTGTTATCTATACCTTCTTGCTTATGCTTAGTATAGGATTTTAAAGGTTAACATCAGACCAACATCTAGACTATAGCCTAGTTTTTTCCTTTTCCTTTTACAATGTATGTTTTCTTTTCTCGTACCAAATAAGGAGACGATTAAGGTCCTCCTCTTTCTGATGATTATAAAGTGTAAAACCTGTATCAGAAGTTTGCCGTTTGGTGAAGACTCCTTTCCTCTGTTTTGTATGAAGATTTTTTATTCTGAACTTTGTCATTAAAAGATACCAGTATAATTGGTAATTGGTAAACTCTTATAAACAAGTCTCAGAGTGAATTATTTTTATATAAATCTATTAACTGAAACCTGAATTTAAATATATATCGTATATAAGATATATATACAAATATATATATATATATTAATTCCTTACGAGCTCCAAGTATCGAATCCAAACTGAAGTGTGGCTGGACCTTCCTTAGGCATTACTGATCAACTGGTTTTATCATCTACCCGAGGACATTCAGCGGGTAAGGGCTGTTTATTGATCAGCTTTTATTGGGGATGTGTTATTACATAGTTGAGTGTTAATTGAAGGACGTAAAAAATACAACAACATACTAACATACTTTACATTTAAATACTACAAAACTACAATGAACCCCCTCTCTTCACAAATCCCGTTAAAAAACGGTACATTTCTGGCAGCTGGGGCATAGATGAACTGTAAAGACGGTAATTTTCTGGCAGCATGGGCGCCAGAAAAATACCATAAAATAACGGAAAATAACTGTTATTTTAAGACATTTAATAAGACATTTATTTACGGTATTTTTCTGGTGCCCCTGCTGCCAGAAAATTGCCGTCTTTTTACAGGATTTTTTTATTGTAAAGAACTCATGCTGAAGTAACGCAGAGTTTATAATGTAAATGTATCAATGTCACAACACAACACAGTTGTTTGATTCAAATGACGTCAGTCCATTTCATAACGAACACAAAACAATCAACAAATATCCATCATCAGATTTTGTTTAAGCTTTGTTTACTACTGCAAATGTGTTTAACAAACACACTTTCACATCAGCCAGAAAAGAAGAAACATAAGAGGAGTTAAGAGCCTAACTAATGGAACAACTATTCACCATTATGGTGACTTAAAATGAAACACATTAGAGTTAAACCTCTGTTAATTCTCAATAACAACCTTTGTTGATGTCTAACATAAATAAAGTCAATCTGGTTACACTGTAAAAAAAAACCTGTCAAATTTACGGTAAACTGTGAATTTAATGGTATTTTACCATAAAATTACATTAAATGTACCATTAGATTTATCACAGTTATTCACCGTATATAGTATGGAAACTTTCTGTAAACCAATTAATAGTTTTTCACCACAGCATTTTTACAGTCTATTACTGTTAAAATCACTGTCATTTTTTACAGTGTAGGATAGACCCTATTATGGTAAATAACTGTAAAAATAACAGAAATATGTTAAACCTTATTAAAACCTTTGACAGTAAAAAAAACACAGTGAAATTGTATAACAAATTACAGCATTTTATTTTGACCAGATACATTTTACGGTAAATTCCTGGCAACCACATTTTACCGCATTTTACCGCTAAAAATACAGTACAATATGAGGAACATAAATACTTTACTGTACATTTTACATTTGCAACCGCTAAATATAGAAAAATCTAAAGATGCTCATATATAACCAAGGTAGTGAATATTACTGATAAACAATGAGAAAATTTGACATACCATTTGAAAACAGACTAAAAAAAAAAAAAAAAAACCATGGCCTGAAATAATAAATAGGCATTCACATAATAAATCGTGTTTGTTTCTAAATAATCTGTATGTGAAGAGTTCAGATGCAAAAGCCTCTAAGTGCCACCTGAATTTCTTCTAGAATGATCATTTTTATAAAGCAAAATCCGCAAAGTTGGAGCAGCCAGAGATAAAATAATGTTAATAAATAGAGTCAAGAGCCCAACTAAAGGAAATGCTTTTCACCATCATGGTGACTTCAAACTAAACTTTCATTCAAACATTAACATCTAAACATCTGTTCATTCTCAGTAAGAACTTTTGTTGATGTGTGACAGAAATCAAATCAAACTGGTTAATAATAAGTGTAATAATGTTTAATGGCTGGAAGTCAGTTGTAGTTGTTGTGTCTCTCTCTTTTTCTCTTGTTGTTTCTTCAGTGATTCTGCTTATTATCATCAGGTGTCTCCACTAATTGTCAATCATCACTCAATCATCAATCAATTATCTCATTAACTTTAACACTGCTTCAGTCTTACTTTTTAACACCCGGTAAGATGGACTCATATGTTGACTTTGGGTGTTAATTTAACACTGGGGATTTTGCTGTGGTATAGTAAAGTACTTTCACTTAAATGACAATTAATAGGTAATTTGCATTGCCATTTAAGTGAAATTATTGAACTTAAATATACAAGCTTGATAAAAATTAATTTAATAATAATTCTAGAAGAAAATTTCAGATGGCATCTGAGCTCTTCGTGTATTAATCATGTTGATAGGCCCTATAAAACAAATATTACATATTAATCATGTCAATTTCCTGCATCTGTTATTGACGTCCAAATGACGTCCAAAAAAATTACCCCGTTCAAAGGTCAAATGTTGAATGTCAAGATGACGTCCAAGTTGGGTCATGGTTGGACGTCCAAATATTGGACCTGTATAATTGACAAATATATTAGTTTTTTTCTACCATGATTTCGGTAAAAAAATATGTTGTCTACTGTAAAATTTAGGGTTACAAAACCAGTATACCGTATTGTCTTTTACAGATTAAAAATCTACAGATTTATACTGTGAATTCCAATGTGCACAACCCCAAAAGATGTAGTTTTACTCAAATAATACCATAAAATCTAAGGTTTTTAGACATTTTCAACATTACAATATTTAATTGTAAAATGTATGCATATGTATTTGTTTTCACAGAAAATATTTATAATTTCAACATTTTATTAAAGTAAAAAACAAAGTTTTATCCAGTCTCACAATTAACGGTTATTCAATCTATTTAATACAGTAAAAGGACGTTTTTGGTTTTACGCTCCATTACCGTTGGAATTTGACGGTGTTTTGCTGTATATTTTACTGACTTTTTTTACAGTGTGTTATCGTTTAGCGTGTAAGAGGTTCTGGGTTCTGGGTTCCCAACCATGTATAATTTTTTTTTTCTCTCATTAAAACCAAACATGTTCATCAGTGATTGTATATCAAGAGCAGGGATACGTTTATGTGTATTTTGTTTTGTGATTTCAATCTAACAAATAGAGAGTCTCTGCAACAGAGCGATAGATTGAAGCGCTCGTCCGTGTGAACACTGCGCAGTGTGGCACGAGCGCCAAGAGAACACTGGTGCGCCTCTGATAGCAGCGACAACGAGCACTCAACATGATTTCAAAAACGACACATTCTAGCGCCAGATCGCCTATTATTAACTCAAATGGATAATCAACTGCTGTTTCTTTTGTATGACATATCCGTGCCGCGAGAGATTTCAAAAAGTGGTCGGGACAATATCGACCCTTTCAAAAAGTGGTAGGGAAATGTCCCACCCGCGCATTACACGCCTATGGCTGTTTGTGGAGTTGTTTAATAATCCTTTGTTGAGAAAATTACCCCTGCTGCCAGAAAATGACCGTTTTACGGGATTTTTTTACATTTAATTTTTAATAAAATACAGTTTATAACCATAATTTTAAATTAAAAAGCTAAAGAAAATACAATAGATTTTATGTAAAATTATGGTTATAAACTATTTTATTAAAAATTAAAAAAAAAAAAAAAAAAAAAAAAAATCCCGTAAAAAGACGGTAATTTTCTGGCAGCAGGGGCACCAAAACATACCTTAAATTAACAGAAAATAACTGTCTTATTAAATGTCTTAAAATAACGGCTATTTTCCGTGATTTTATGGTATTTTTCTGGCGCCCCTTATTTTAATAAAATACAGTTTATAACCATAATTTTACATTAAAAAGGTAAAGAAAATATAGAAGATTTTATGTAAAATTATGGTTATAAACTGTATTTTATTCAAAATTAAGTGGTTTTTAACCATAATTTTACATTAAAAAGCTAAAGAAAATACAGAAGATTTTATATAAAATTATGGTTACAAACTGTATTTTATTAAAAATTAAATAGCTTATGACCATAATTTTACATAAAAACGTCTGTATTTTCTTTAGCTTTTTAATGTTTAATGAAGGACATACTTAACACAATAAAAACAATAAAATTCCCTATAAATAAGGTTAAATGCTATATACAAATAATCAGTCTTAACTGCAAAATAATGTTTGTTATTAGTTTATTTTATAAAGAGCCAAAAACAGTTTTAAAACTAGTAATGGTTTCAATTACAGCAGTATACTTAATATACAGAAACAACAAAGAAAAAAAAGTTACAGTGGAATAATAATTAAACAGTCTGCCTTCAAAGCCTGACCACTGGTCGACAGATGAATTACAAGGAGTCATTAAAAAACAAACAATTAAACAAAGCAGGAAATAGTCCATGTGACACTGATGCAAATTTCTGTGCAAGTGAATGGAGGGAGATTGAAGAATGTTCTCCATGTATGTCTTCTAGTCATAGTCTGCAGTTTCAGTTCAGAGTGTAAGAATCTTTTGAATAAGGGAGTCAAACTCAGGGATGGAGCTAAACTCTGCAGGAAAGTAGCCCTATACAGAAACTAATTAAACACACCTGAACCAGCTAAACAATGTCTTTAGGATTGCTAGAAACGTCCAAGGCCGGTGTTCTGGAGCGGGTTGGAGCACTTTGCAGGACAGTGGTCCCCCAGGAGCGGAGTTTGACACATGCTGTGGACTGACCGTCATCTGCTTTCAATCCCTTGGGGTTTATCTTGAAAAGGCATCTGTCAAACAAACAACATGAGTAATGAAACAGATTCTACTATAGAACTCTTTTAATAAACAGTAAAAATATCAGAATAGTGGAAAAGGACACAAAGCGTGTTTGTGGAGGGAATTTGCAAGAGTGAATGCCACGTCTACATTAACCCAGATACCGTTGCATATTTCTCTTTATGTTTTGGCCTTCCTTTCACACTGAGTCCTGAGAAAACATGATCATTTCTTACGTTTAACAGCATGTGCAGGAAGATGATTTAAGAGTCTTCCGACATCTCAGTGTGAAAGAGAAACTTTTGGAAAATGCTGGAACAATAATGTGGTCTAAGAACATCTCAAAATTAAAACAAAGTTTTCAAATGTGTCCGGATTAATGTAGATAGAGAGAGTAGATAGATAATGTAGAGAGAGAGTTTCATAACTGTTTTGATGTATGAAATTAACTGCTGGTCAGAGGTGGAGATTCCAGGGGTCAAAGAGTAAAAGTCCTGCCATATTTTTATTCCACCCACTGAAGCATTAATGAGATAAATAAGTGATTAATTGAGTGATGATTGAGCATTATTGAAGACACCTGATGATAACAAGCAGAATCACCAAAGGAGAAAATCACAATTTTTAAGCCATAATCATCGAGGTCAGAGTTTGTTTTAGTTGAGCTCTTGACCCTTGACTTTTTAATGTTAGATTTTGTTTGGGCAGTTTTAACTGCATTAAGTCACTGGAGTGGGATGAAAGAAACAAGTGAAAACACTACTTGTTTATGATTATTAAAAGCATAACAGAAAACCAAATGTACAAGTTAAGTGGTCAAAAGATACTAACCAGATTGAATTGAATACTACAGATGTTCTTTATAAAAAGTAACAGATGTTGATGAGATATTGATTTGTTTGACATTACCACAATGGAGATAAGTGTTTGCTTTAGTTGGTCTCTTGACCCTTGGCTTCTGAACAATATTTTTTCTTTAATAGCTACATTTGTTTTGGTGAAAAAAAAACTGAACTGAAAAGAAAATGTGTTTAGATGATGTTGGGTGTGCTCACAATCATCATCTATGGGTCTGGTTCACTGATTTCATTGATAGTCTAATCTATAACTATATGGGTGATGTTTTAAATGTTTAATTATGGTAATTCAGTGATTCTGCTTAATGAGATCCATCAGTGACAACCAAAAAATATGAAGGATTTTGAAAAAAGTTTGTGTTCAAAGCATTTTGAAGTTCTATGTTATTCAGAAACACACAGACATCAAGAATTTATCTTTTTTTGTTGCTTGTCACCGTTGTTGAGATTCGTACACTGGTTCTTGATGTCTGTGTGTGTGTCTTTTTTTTTTTTTTTTTTTTCATAAATGAAACCTTTTTTGTAAATTATGAATTTAAAGATCTTTCTTTTCTGATTGCTAGGCACTGTTTGATCTTGTGCTGTAGTTTCACAGTGGTGGTAATGTGAAATCAAAGTGTTAAAAAGTCAAGGGTCAAGAACCCAAACAAAGAAATCACTGATCTACATCAAAGTAATTTTAGTGCAAACACTTTTTGGTGTTAAAAAAAAAAAATTATGTCAGGATTTACTAAATACACAGTGAGAAAACGACACTGTAAAAAAAAAAAAACGTGAAATGACTGGCAAAAACGGCTGTCAAACAAAAATAATATAATTCAAATAAAATATCCAAATTTTTTCAGAAATTTTCATTAAACATTTTACAGAAAAACAGTGTTATATATTAGCATGAATGTAAATATATAACTTTTTTACCAGGGTACATTTTTTGGGCTGTTTGAATCACTTTTCATATTATTTTCTGAAACTCTGCATCAGAGATTCAAAATCTTCTATCAATCTGCCACAAGGCAGAACTCTAATCAGCTAATGGATGCTGCATTGGTGCAATGCAACGGCAGACGTGCTAAAAATGCTAATTCCACACAAAGAGATATGTTTAGAATAACCACATCAGCATGTGAACAGGGCTAGGTTACTTTTAAAGTGTATTCCACTACAGATTACAAAATGCTTTAAAAAGTAATTTGTAATTTCCTGCAGCAGAGGTCCGGATAATACTTTTTAATAGTAATACATTTCCATGTGGGCAGCAGTATTTTGTAAAAGAAACAACTGGTCTGTAAGTGAAGATGGTAAAGCTGTTTTTGAAGTTGTTTAATCATCCTCTGCTCAGATCTCGAGAGATTTAATTGATTTGATTTGCATGATCGTGTTGATGTTTCAGAGGCTGAATTCAGATCAATTAAATTAATAAAATAAGCCAAATCAGGTTACATGAACAAACTTTGGTACTGAAAAAACAAAAAACTAATTTTACAGGGAACATTTGTACTGAAAACTTAAAAAAGTAAGTTTACCTTACTTTCATAAAGTTAATCCAACTAAACTTTATTAGTTCAAACAACATTAAATTTGTCAAGTTGAGCATAATATTTCTAAAATAACTGTGTCATCTGCAGCTCTTTTCTAAATGTTTGGATAAATTCTGAAGGAAGATGATCATAAATGCCCCTGAACGTTTGTGGTGTGCGTGTGCTGTGACACATGACACATCTTCATCATGTGATCTGTCCATCTTCTACTGCCTGATGCCATAAGCATCTTCTCTCATTGATTAACTGTCACTTTTTGTGTTTCTATTGTGCCTCTAGAGACTTTACTCTTGGAGACTTCAGTGTAAAATCATGGCTGATGACAAAGGTGAGAGTTTCTATTTCAGACTCTGAACTTTTGCTTGAAATAACTATAATAATAAATGATGCTTTAATTGCAAGTGCTGAACATGAGCGAGTAAACGTGATACTGTTAATGTCTCATCATACTAACATATTTAACACTTGCATATTTAACATTTATTTGATAAAACAGTGTGTGATACTCCTCTTTAACTCTGCTTCAGTGTTATTTAAACACTGTTTAGAGAGAGACCATATGTCTAAGCAGAAGTGATGTAAATTTGGGGATTTTACTGTGTAAATACCAAAAAACTATTTTTACTTGTTTAGTGTTGCTGACCGAAATAATAATCAAAGCACTAACAATGTTTGGTTTGTATCTCAGTGCTTGTTTCCAGTGACTCCACAAGCAGTCCAGAGTTCATCCAGGAGCTTCTTCCGTCTGCGGAGCGAACGGCTCTCCTCTATCATCTCTCTTACCTGTGTTTGGGAAACTTCCCAAAGCTGGAGCGTCTGCTCAGAGAGAGAGCTATTGAAACACAAATGCTGTTCGGATCCTCTGAGGCTCTTCTGCTGAAGGTGTTCATCCATGATCATTTTCCAACAACTTCATGGTTCATGATACAAACAGTGAACCATGATCCCTTCTTCTCTCTTATTTCTGTCTGTACAGTGTGCAGGAACCAGCGATAACCTTGTCACATCTCTGCTGCCCAATCTGAAGGTGGCTGTAGAGAAAAACAAACCACATTTAGCCCTGAAATTCCTGGAAAAAGCCAAAGAATGGATCAGTGACATCATAACGGATGTTAAAGAAATTGTGAAGAGGTAAGAATATGAATGAGGAAAATTCCAAATGAAATAGTTGCGTAATGTACAATAAAAATAACTGATTATTAAAATTAAATATTTTGAAATATCTCATGCACATCCAGATATGAGAAACATAACAGTGATGTAGCCGCAACGACCAGTGACATCATCACTGAAAAGGAGGAGACCGAGAAGAAGCAGCAGGAGCAAACCAGTGAGATGGAGGGACTTCAGAAGATTATTGATGCTCTGGAAGCAAACCTTGGTAAAATCAGTAAAGAGATAGAAGACTATGAGAAAAAGATTGAGGTGAAAAATGCAGAGATACAAAAATTCATCAGCAGCATCACCGGCACCAAGGAAGAACAGACAACGCAGATGCCTGGTGTGACGCCCACGATGGGATCAAGTGTTGCTATATTTGCAATGATGGTGCCATTTGTGGAAAGTGTTATTGGTTACATTTCCAAAAAGGTGACGGCTACTTCACAGGAATCTATGGTCAAATCTCTTTGTGATGGTTTATCTGAGCTCACCGGAGCAAAGCAACATCTGAAAGAACAAGAGTGGGACATCCAGAACAAGTTGATGGACAACCAGCTGAATCTGGCCAAACTAAAAATTGAAAATGGTGAGATGATGCTGTGTTTTCTTGTTAATATTTAAACCTCATGTGTATTTTAGGTTTGCTCATCTGTTTACTTCTGTATTTGACATCACAGGTCAGATGCCCAGCGTCATACACCTTGATGATGTCCAGAAGTGTCTGTCCCGAATCCAACAAATCCTGATTCAGCTTCAGAAATTTTGGGAGAACGTGGGATCTTTGCTGGACACTCTGAAGAAAAGGACCTTCGCTGGGGAGATTTGGATTGAAGATCTTGAAGATCTGAAGGAGCAGTTCGTGGAGTCCATCACCGCAGCTAAAGAGGTAAAAGATGATGATGTTGATGATGTTTCTGAAGTTCTGCTGTTGTTCAAACCTCTGATGTTTAATTTAATTTGAGCAGGAATGGACAAAGTTTGGCATTAACTGCATGAAGGCCAACAAGATCTTCAGCATTCAGTCGAATAACGCCTACAAGTTTCTGGAGATCAATCCTTCATCCATGTCTAAAGAAGAGTGGCAGAAAGAGTATGAGAGTGTGAAAGAGAAACTAGAGAAAATCAGACCAAACACTGGCAATCCTGCAGCCATTATGCTGTGAGATCTACAAAGATGATTTACCAAGAAATATTAGTGCAGCAATGCTTCTGCTTTCTTTCATATCAGCTCTGACCTGTCATGATGAGTTGAGCTTTCTGTAACTATAGGGCTTTTCACACTTGAACTAGTTAACCCTGGGTCATTCTAAACCCTGAGTAAATGGAATCCTGGGTTATCCATGTTTCACACTGCTCATAATTTACTCTGGGTTAACAATAGAGTGAGTGCAGGGATGACATCAGAACCCGGAAGACGAGTTTGAGAATTTGAGTTTTCAGGATGGGTGTGTAATTTAGGATCAATTTATTTTAGTTATAAAATCCCATTGGAAAATTACAGCTTGTACCACCTGACTGCTGCTTGATAGTGTTGCAATAGAAATGCATAATTTGAAATGCTGCAAAAGACGCCAGCGCATTAGTTAAAGATGTCCTTTTAGCGCTTAAAAACAGTGGAAGATTAGAGAAGTGGATCATGCATTCTGTGTGAACTGCCCTAATACAACTTTGTTTCTCACTGAAAACACCAAAAAAGCGATGCTAATCCTCCTGAGCAGGGCTTCATAACCTGGGTAAAGAGTGACGCTAAGAAGTGCTGCGGTAACACTTTAGTTTGGGGTCCAGTTCTCAGTCTGAGCTAGTCACTTATCATCATGCATGTTACTGGGATTTTGCCTGTTTATTAGTACTTATAAAGGACATATTAATGCCTTATTCTGCATGACCATACTCTACATCCCTTATTCCTACCAATACCTGAACTCAACAACTACCCACTCACTATTAATAAGCAGTAATTAGGAGTTTATTGAGGCAAAAGTATTAATTAACCATTAGTTAATAGTGAGCTTTGGAATCTAATCTAAAGTGCTTTAAAACGTTATTTTACCCAGGGTTAAAAGCAGGTTAGAACAATATAACTCAGGGTTAAGTGCAGTATGAAAAGCCCTTTTGTGTCTAATAGCAAGGGTATTAATCTGGTCATGTGATCTCAATGTTGTCTGCAGCGACCCGCTTCATGTGAAATAAAAGCTTTCATTAGACCTCTAATATGAGTCTGAATCATTTCATGTGAACATTATTTCAAACAGATTTCTAAAGTGTTATATGAAAATAGGCTCATTTTCCAACTTCCCTAGAGTTAAATAGTTGAGTTTTACTGTTTTCGAATGCATTCAGCCGATCTCCGGTCTGGCGGTACCACTTTTAGCATAGCTTAGCATAGTTCATTGAATCTGATTAGACCGTTAGCATCTCGCTCAAAAATGACCAAAGAGTTTTGATATTTTCCCTATTTAAAACTTGACTCTTCTGTAGTTACATCGTGTACTAAGACCGATGGAAAATGAAAAGTTGTGATTTTCTAGGCCGATATGGCGAGGAACTATACTCTCATTCAGGCGTAATAATCAAGGAACTTTGATATTACGCAGCGGCTGTGAGTCCGTTTGCACAGGGAGCATGGAGACATTGTGAGAGGCGCTGCATAATTTCATTGCATGATGAGTGTTTATATCTAAGTGCGTCTCAGTGTTTCAATTTTCAAATAGTTTTGCAGAATCTTACACAAATCACTTCAGTTACGAATGATGTTATTCAAATCTATTGACTTTATTACTTTTTTCTCAAAAAATGCTTCAATTCCAAAAGCAAGCAAAACTACAAAACAAGTAGTTGTTAAAACCACTTTAATGCAGTCATTTGACTGTTAAAACAGACACGTTTGATCTGTTTTATCAATGCAGAAATGTTTTCTGAAAACACTTGCAATTGCTGAAAAAAAATTACTTAACAAAAGTCAAGGGTGAAGAGCCCAACTAAAGAAAACACAGAATACCATAATGTTGACTTCAAACTAAACATTTTCAACCAAACATCAGCATCTAAACCTCTGTTAATTCTCAGTAAGAGCTTCTTATAGACGTGTGACAGAGATATTTAATAAGTTGATCTGGTAATGCTGTCTGTGGAGTTGTTTGATCAAATCTTCAGAGATTTAATGTTTTTCATTTATGTGTAACATTTCTGGATGATGAAAGAAATGACTGAGTTCTTTTTACAGTTTTATTACTGTGGGTTTTGCTGCCATCTTCTGGACACCAGTTGTAAGTGCAGGCTGGCGTACTGAGAGCTGTTCAAAAGCAAGAAGCAATTTTTGATCAAACATTAAAATTTCACATTTTAGAGATGTAAGTAGCTTCTTTTCATTTCATAAGTGAATTTTAATTCTTTTTTCTTTCATTTTTGTCATGTCCTCAGGTGCTGCACTGATGTCTAAAATAAAACTTATGATTTTATCAAACTTACTGCATCAAAACATTTGGAACAAAGCATGTTTTCTTGAGAATATCGCTTGATATCTAACTTATAGGTCTAATTTACTTTCCATCCCGTAAATGTTTTGTAAAATGCTTTTAACAGAAGCCATAATGACATCATACTGGAAGTTGCATCATTTTTGGTGGAAAACAACAGCACAATCATCAGTAAGGATCAGAGTTATTGGATTCTTCAGGTTGATGGCCTCATGTAAGATAACTGAGACTCAATTACTAACTTCAGCTCTTAACGAACATCATATTCATTTTATGGTCATAAAAGGGCAAGAATCTGTTCAATGTTGAAGGGAAGTGATGATTTTAAGTTGTTTAAAGTTCCTCTTCTGCTGATGGAGGAGGCTCTTGGGCGAACTCTGGACTCCACACTACATTGCAAAACTGCTACAGTAAAATCATGTTAATTGCATAACTATAAGTTACCTTTCCATAAATGATAGAAAAACTGTAAATGGTTTAACATCACATTATATCCCATCCAGCATAGCCATGTGGGGCCCGAAGGAGTCTCACCTGTGCAATCTAATTGCGGCCCAGCCAGTTTTGTGTTCAGTTTCCATAGAGGCCCCACATGGGTTGATGAAATGAAATGTGCTGGGTGTTTATATGAGGGCTTGTTTACACAACAATGATGTGCTAAAAACTGAAGTTTTTTTATTTGCATTTTTGTGCATAAAGACAACATCATTGTCAAAATGTTCCCCGTACACACGGATCTGCAAAAACAACTAAAAACGCTGTATTCTGCTGCCTGGTCAGTAGATGGTGATGTCACTTTAAAGAAACAGTACATGCCTATAGACTGAACACATAATACACATGTGCATGACGTCACTGTTTTCATAAATTCATGTTTGTGTTTGCATGAAGGCATTAACAGTAGCATTTTAAAAAAAAAACTTTTACTTTGAAACCCATTTTCAAAAGCGGCCATAATGCTTTACGTTTACGTTTTTTGTAGAAAACTGCATAGTGTAAATGGACCCTCAACCACACTACATAGGTTTACAAGAAACAAAGCAGTGTTGCAGGTAATAAGGGTAATTAAGTAATGATTGAACATTAGTGATGAACACCTGCTGTTAACAAGCTGAATCACTGAAGGAAATAGGAACAACAAGAACAGGAAAAAAGAGAAGAGATGAGAAGAAACACAATAATTACAACAACATCAGCCACAGCCTTAGATGAAATCAACTGAAGATAAAAGAAGACATTAAATATCTCAAGACCTCAGCAGAAGATGATGTTTCCTTTTGATTCAGTTCACTCAGTATTGGGATAAGGAAATTGCTTCCTCCAAAATACTACTGAAGTCTTATTGAATCACAGCAGTAACACTGGCCAGTGGCGTTCATGCACGTGAAATACACTTCGGTAAAGTTGGTTTTATATTCGCACATTCGGACTTCTGATAAATTCAGACTTTCCAATAAATGTGCAATAAATTAATATTTGCGAATTTTAAGCAGCGACATGATATTGACAACCAACGATTGTCAACTTACAACATTTTTCACAGTCGATCAAAATAGGCAAGTAATGTTTTAAAAGCATATTTACTTGTGAATGTCCACTGAATGTCCAATAGTGTGATTAACAAGGCTATTGAATACAAATGTCCGAATGTGCGAATATAAAACCAACTTTACCGAAGTGTGAAACAGAAGGCACAGCTGAACATCATTCATTCTGAATCTGGACTGACTTGATCTTGGTAAGGAATGCATACAGTCCAGTATACATTACCTGGTTGAACCCATGAAGAAGGGCATGGTGATTAAACTGATGTCACATTCACACCAGAGGTGGGGCGGAGTTGACACTGGTGAGACATTAGAGGGCATAAAATTCACTGAATTTGTACTTAGAAAATAATTAACAATATGTGCAGAGTGTTATTATAAGTATTTATTTGTCTTACTTTCTTGTTAAAAATAACAAGAAAGTAAGTCTCGCACATTTACAGAAAACACCTTATTTCCGTGGTGGAAAATAAGGTGGATAGACTAAACGCGTAATACGCATGAGCATGTCATCAGCGTTTTCACAGGTTTGCATTTTTGCAGTTTACATGGAGATGATAATGGCATCGTTTTCAAAAACTTTCACTTTGAAACCCTTTTTCCAACCTGGTCTCATAGGAAAGACGTACCTGTGGGAACATTTTCGCGTGTCGCCAAAATACGTACCAATGCATATCACTGCAGTTTCCAACAGAAATGAACACGAGAGGCAGTAAAACGGCAATTGCTTTTAATCGTTTTCATACACAGTTACAATTACGGGGTCAGATTATGGATTAATAAAGACTCGTTTTCACATCTCCTTGCACAATATTATGCTCACATTTGCTTTTGTTAACACTATCGGGTAGGTTTAGGTGTAGTGTTGGTGGTATGTTATTTTAAAACGCAATGGAGTGCAAATTTCAAATCAGAACCGCAGTGATTCGTATAAAAACCAACGTCATAAAAACGTACCATATTCACGTTTATCTGTTCCGTCAAAAAAAAAACTTTACACGCTTTTAGCGCCACTCAGTGGACATTTCCAACGCTATCTCACGACCAATTCGTACTTATTCTACGAGGTGGTTATTTCGTATAAATTCATACGACCTCACTCGTGCGAATTTGTACGATTTGTCTAAACCCCAGTGACGGTTAGGTTTAGGGGCGGGGTTTGGGGTAGGTCATTCGTATGAATTCATACGAATTTGTCAACTCGTAAAATACATACGATTTAGCAAAAAACGTATGAATTAGTACGAGTGAGGTCGTATGAATTCATACGATTTAGCCACCTCGTAAAATACGTACGAATTGCCGTGAGATCGGGTTGACATTTCACATCGAAACTGCAGTGATATGTACGTACTGGTACGTATTTTGCGACTCGTACGTTTTTCTAATGAGACTGGGTTGCCTTTTTCAAAAGTTTGCATTTTCACCAAAACGCTGTTGTCATGTAAATGAACGGCTAAAATGCATATAAAGTTTTCAGTTTTTAGTTGAAAACACTGACGTGTAAACAGCCCCTGAGTCTGACATTTTTGTATGCGTTTTTTTTTTATATTCGTCTTTTTATAAATTCGTCTTACACAGAAAGTGGGGTAAGATGAGCCAGCGAGTAAGTTGACCCACCCCCTGTATCTTTGCAGCTGTACACTTTTACTGTCATGTGACCATATATTTTGGAACCACCCATCATTTCTGCCAGACTGTGAAAAGGATAAGCACGTGGGGGGAGTGGAAGTCGCTTATTTACTTTACTTTTGGTGTACAAGTAAACCAAATCTTTCTCCGATATGAACCAGATGATGTTTAATCATTTATATCTTTCCACCTGTATTTCTTAACGGCCTAACATGGTCGACATTGCAGAAATACTGCCATGTCAAGAACCTTTTGACTAAAATTTTTATTAGTTTCAGTGACATTTATTCATTCATTCTTATTTAGTTTTTATTTAATTTTATTCAACAAACTCTCTGTTTAGTCTGTTTATGGGACGGTTACAACTTCAATGTGTTCAACATATTGTTTCAGAAATGCAAACAATTAAAGATATTGAAATTTCAACTTCATTTGGTTGCTTTTATGTTGTTGAATGCGTTCCAGGCAGGTTTTTGAGCCCGTGATCACGGCCAGAGGTGGAGATTCCAGGGGTCAAAGAGTAAAAGTCCTGCCATATTTTTATTCCACCCACTGAAGCATTAATGAGATAAATAAGTGATTAATTGAGTGATGATTGAGCATTATTGAAGACACCTGATGATAACAAGCAGAATCACCAAAGGAGAAAATCACAATTTTTAAGTTACCATCATCGAGGTCAGGGTTTGTTTTAGTTGAGCTCTTGACCCTTAACTTATTTTAATTTTGTTTGGGCAGTTTTAACTGCATTAAAGCCAACCAGACAAACAAACTTAAAAGATGATTAGGTGGTGTTGGTTATGTTTTTACATAATCGTTATTTGATCTGAGTTACTAAACTAATTTAGAGCCCAATCTCTGAGTTAGATTTACATTATTGATTACAGCAGAACTGTGATTCTACAGCAGATCAACTTTATCAATACAATTTTATTTTAAGAGTTCTGATTTTAAAAAAAAAAAACAAAAAAAAACAGCTCATTTAAACACACAGACATCAAGAATCATCCTGTGAATCTCAACAGTGGTGACCATCATAAAGCATGTTGCAATGCATTCTGGGAGCCACCAATCAAAATTCATCCATGCCTCCATCATGCATTGCTGCATGAATAAATTATGAGCTTAATTGTCTTAGTAATTTTCTTTATTCTCACTATTAAAATTTTTCTGTTTTTCTGTGACTTTTTAGTAGCTTGTTTTCTAATGTTCAGAGTTGATCTGTTGATCAGAATATCGTTAACTTAAATATTGCTTCCCTGACTGGAAGGAACGTAACACTCGTATAAGCGTGGTGCGAAAAGTCCTTTTGTGTCTAATAGCAAGGTCTTGTAATCTCAATGTCTGCAGCGACCCGCTTCATGTTAAATGAAAGCTTTCATTAGACCACTGATATGACTGAGGCTTCATCTCATGAGATGTGAACATCATTTTAAACAGATTTCTAAAGTACTATTCATTTATTTAGCCTATGTGTAAAATTTCTGGATGATGAAAGAAATGACTGAGTAAGACCTATAGACCTCTTTAGAGCAGACGTCACAATAACGTCACTTGCAGCTGCGCGCGCATAGTGGTTGCAGAAAAATAGCGGTAGCAATTGGAGGAAAATCCACAGAATAAGAGAAAAACGTTTTGTTGTGCCTCTGGATGTTGGAATCGGAATGCAAAAAAATATAGTCTTCATTTTTAAAGAAAACCATCGTTGAAAACGTCCTTTGAAGCTAAATGGAGACGTTTCACAGACTGCACTGATGACACCTGCAAGATTAGTCTACTATTAAAGCAGGAATTTGAAGTAAACAGTAAGTCTACATAATATTCACATATGCAGTTCAGAGGACATACATACATAGCAGTTACAGCATGAAATAATATTTAAACCTATAACATTTTACATAGATAACTTTTTAACATAGTCTATACAATTTTTATTTCACAATTCTGAGTTTTTTTCTTGCATTTGCGTGTTTATGACTCCCAGTTCGGCCATTATAACTCGCAATTGTGAGTTTATTTCACAATTCTGAGGGGAAAAAAGTCAGAATTGCGGGATAAATTGCAATTCAGAAAACGAGTATAACGAGTTACAGGATAACGAGCATATCTCACAATTCTGTTTTTCTTTGTAAGAAATGTGAGATATAAACTCGAAATTAACTTTTTTTTATTCTTTTATTTCGTGGCTTCCATAGACTGTTACTGCTCAACTGTCATTTTCTGCAACCAGGTAGGCTCCGCCCATAAAAAAACGTCATCGCTGTTTGCAAACACCAAATTGGTCTGTGGAAGTTAATTGTCTGAGGTTGAGTCTTCTGCATGTAGTTTTTTTTACTGTGAGTTTTTCTGCCATCTTTAGGACACCAGTTGTAAGTGCAGGATGCTGTACTGAGAGCTGTGCAAAAGCAAGAACATTTCTGATCAAATATTCAGATTTCACATTTAAAGATGGAAATAGCTTATTTTCGTTTCATAAGTGAATTTTAATTCATTTTTCACTTTGAATAGGTGCTCATTTTTGTCATGAATGATAATTCATTTATAGATCAAATTGAATTTCCATCCTGTAAGTGTTTTGTAAAATCCTTTAAGCCATAATGACATCATACAGGAAGTTGCATCATTTTTGGTCATGTAAGATAACTGAGACTCAATTACTAACTTTTGAATATTAATTTTGTGGTCATAAAAGGACAAGAAGCTGTTGGATGTTGAAGGGAGGTGTTGAAGTAAAAATCTCAACCCTAAAAATAGACTTTGTTTGAAATAGCTTCAGATTAGAGAACATCTTAACATTTTTCCCAGTGGATGAGGACACTGCTTTGTGTGGAGCACAAATCACAGGTTAGGTGTGATGATCATGCACGTTATTTATCATGTTTCAACTGTACACGGTCTACCCTAAACTTTAACTGAAAATCAGCATTTCATCTCCGACTTGATATTTTCCTCCACACTATTTTCACAATTTTATAATCTCTGTTTAACTGTTTGGTTAGTAACTGAGAGCAGTCTAAATCAGTCAATTAATCAATCAATCAATCTTTCTTTCTTTCTTTCTTTCTTTCTTTCTTTCTTTCTTTCTTTCTCAATCTACTGTCTTTTTTAGCTTCATTCATTCATAGTCAAACGGGACTCAAAACACAAAAAGAGTAAGGCGACAGAAAAAGTGGTGAAATGATATTAAAAAGAGAGGTAAAGACAGTAAATATAGCTGCAAGCAGCAGTTAAGGGGTCAATCTCCACAGAGACAGAATGAAGTTCATCAGACCAACTGCAATAATGGACATTTAGAGACGGTTTTAAGCAAAATATTTGAAAACTCATAATCACTTTAATGTGACATAATTGCTTCTTACTTTTGACCAATAGGTGGCACTGATGCCAATTTGATATGGTGTGGTCAGTGTTGGGTGACAATTTTTGTTAGATTTTTTTGGGTGAGATTTTTGATCAAACTGTTCAGAAGTTATAAGCAAAAAAAAAACAAAAATCTCCAGGCCACTAGGTGGCGCTGTAATGAAACTGAACACGTACCCTGAGTTCATGCTTTCATACAAAGTTTGGTCAGAATACGCTGAAGCGATGCAGAGATAAAGCCTCACATTCATTTTGTCGTGTTGTTTGTAAAATTTGTTCTCACATTAAACAAGAACAGTTTGACAAATTGTAGGTATCTGATTACATTTTTGTGACAATTGGAGCAACGGTTTAGGAGGACTTTGAAAAAGTAGGTTTTTAAAGAAAATCGAAATGGCGGACAGGAAGTTAAGCCGACTATGGCAAAATTGGAATCTAATAAGACCAGTCTCATGATAATAGTCAAAATACACAATTAAATATTAGACAAAACTTTTTGAATGATTATTCTATTAAAGTCTTTATTGTTTGACATTAGTTATGTGGCCAAACCACTAGATCTTAGAAAATGAGAAACAGAAAGAACATCCCATACATCACATTATTGAACATTTGTGTTGAATTGTAACTTGAATAAGAGCAGTAAAATCATTACAAAGATGACAAAGAAAATCTGTGTGTATTAAATATAGTTGTGAGAAGAGATTAAGTGTGAAAGAAGCTGCAGATCTCTGTCTGTCACTCATTGATGGCGGCTTTGGATGATCCCTGAGGATCAATCTGATTCAGCTTCTCCATGATAGAGTTGCGCTGTTTATTCCATTCATCTTCGGAGAGTGAAGAGGGATCGATTTCCAGAAACCGATATGCGTCTTTAGACTGGATGCTGAAGACGCCTTGTGCTCTGAAACAGCAGTCTCCAAATCTCTTCCAGTACTGAAAGATTGAATCCAGCATTGATCACATCACATTCACTAAAAATACATCGACAAACTCATGATCTCTTACAATATATACACAAACTGTACAAAAAAAAAAAAAAAAAATGGGAAAAAGTTATTCTTGTGTTTTTTTGCCCAAAGTTTGCATGCCTGTAATTCAAGTTTCTTATTCATGTTTTTTATTCCCATCCAAAGCTGTGCACGATCAGTCAGAGGAGAGATATGAGACACACGGCGTCCTCATAACCCTAAAGCAGTGATAAAGTTAATAACAAAGTGCTTTCCACTTTGGATTCTGGACAATATAGCATCAGGTGTAAACTATTAATCTGAAGTCATTATGGGTAGAAACAAAATATGTGAAATTGGGATTAAACTGTAACTCACTATATTGAAAACTGAGTGATTCCAGACCCAGTCTCAAGTTAGGCACTGAGCAAATGTATATGCCTTTCATTTATATTCTATAAGTTACCTTTCCTGCTGCTTCAATGGAGTGCAGAAACTCCTCCTTCAGGTCATCCAGCTCATCAACCAGATCCTCGTCAACAAAGGTCTTCTTTTTCAGCGTGTCCAGCTTAGTGCCCACTTTCTCCCAAAACTTTTGAAGCTGAACCAGAATTTGTTGGATTCGAGAAAGACACGTCTGGACGTCCGTTAGGCGAACAGGACTGGGAATCACACCTGGATAATTAAAACAACATACAGCAGATATTGATTTATGAGAGATTATTGTGAGACTTTGTAAACTGGATGATATGGCATTTATGCTTGTAATAATAAAGATGCCATATTATGCCCTTAAAGTCTTGATGTTGTTTACTAGATTGAATGTTGATTATTTTCCTCATTGTGCAGCTCCTCTCTTCCCAGTCTGTCAGTAACACTGGCTGTGTCCGAAACCACCTACTTCTCTACTATTTAGTAGGGGAAAAGCAGTAGGCGAGCGATTAAGTATGTCAGAAGCAAAAAGAGTAGGCGAAAATTACCTAGGTGACGTAATAATTCTCGCGAGATTCGGCCGTGCGCCTACTTAAAGTGCGTCCGAAACCGCCTACTTACCTACTATATAAAAGGGGAAAGCAGTAGGCGAGCGAATAAGTATGTCAGAAGCAAAAAGAGTAGGCGAAAATTACCTAGGTGACGTAAACACATTTGTTGAACTACTGTAGAGTAAACTGCTGAATGTGTGAAGATGCTAGACACTATAGTTGTGACTTTACTGTAAAACACGATTTATTATGTATTATGTAGATAACGGGATCTCTAGTAAACACACATAACTTAATTCTCCGAAGGGGAATTACATATTCTAAACCATATACATCTTAAAGATGCTTATTAAATGTTTATTTAACCTCTGACAGGAACATCTTTAAGTATTATGACTTATGAGTGATGTGTTTGTGCTGTTGTCAACACTGCTTACATTACATGAATGAAAATAATGTAAATAAATAAATCTACAGTAACTACACATAAGTTTAATCTATTTTATTTGTCCATTAGTACTGTTAATTAAAGAACATTTGTGTTGGATAAGAAGTGAGTTAACACATCAACATGTAAATGTAGATTTGAGCACATAAATCTCAGGAAACTTGTCTGATGTAACAGGGACAGATGATCACGTGTGTTTATCAGGTAGAGGAATGATGCCATCAAAAGCTTTGGGTGAGGATACTATAGAAATGAATACAAAGTCTATTTAAATCTAAAGTCTATTTTATTTTAATTATTGGAATTTAAACAGACTTATTACAGCACTTTTCTGGTTCTTGATGTCTGTATGTTTGCTGCAGAGCTTTTGTGGAGCAGGACCTGCAAGGAAAGCTGACGACGGACGGCATTTGTTAGAAATAAAGAGGAAAGCCTGAAACAAAATATAAAGTAAGATCATTTTGTTATTTCTAAAACAGAAATCAAATGACACTGTGCTGTTAAAATGGCTGCTTTTGTATTATATTTGTGCATTATTGTAGGATGTGAATGTCCTCAGACTGGTGAGAGCACTGAGGATGGAGAGCCACAGCAGATCCTGGGAATGGTTCAGTGTCATGGACGAGATCCTCCATCACTCCTCCTTTCAAGTGACTCAATCAAGTATACACACTGGAGGAGACGCTGCAGAGATCGAACCAGCAAACCTTCTGTCATATGACAAAACATTACATTTAGCTTGTTTTACTAAAGAAGTAAAATGAAAAGTTATATAATTAAGTTTTGGTCAGCATTTATCATTGTTATTGTGTATAAGTGTTGGGATGTGCTAGCAGAGCAATTCATTCTGGAGTAATCTTAATTTTAAGTAGTTATACTTACATTTTTTGAGTATAAAATCAGTCTTCTCCAAAGGCGAGATCTTCGAGCCGCTGCTGATGTCTTCTTTGGCTTCAGACATTGCTAACACTGAGGAAAACTGCTCTAGGTAGGGTTGAGTTACTGGTGCTGTGCGGTGTTAGTGCACCTGTCACTCATATCTTTATTTTTATTGCAGGATCTACAATTACAAGATCAGGGAAAATACCATGGTTGTATCTTTAACAATGAACAATAATAATGACAAAAAAAAAAAAAAATAATAAAAAATATGGGTTTGTATACATGATAGTTTGAGATTATATACACAGACATAAAACATGACAAGATTAAATATTTTGAATACATCATAATGCATAAAAGTTATTTATTTGTTTATAATTTATAAGCATGAGAGATAAACCTAAAGCTAATTCAACAAGAAAAAGAGGAAAACAAATGAGATTTATGCCACTTTTGCTTGTGGATTGACATTTTTGCATTTAAAATAAAGAAATTAACAATATATTCACGCGAATTTGGGTTTTTGTAACAAAAAATAAACTCACATCAGTAGTTAAAAATATAAGAACTTTAAATTAACCCAAATATATATTAGTTGTACTAGAATTACAAAATTACTGGCAGCTGTTTCTTCAACAAGACCACCAAATAAAAAAGTTTGTTCAATATCAAGATATTTACAGATATTACAGAAGAATTAAACCTGTTACTCATATGTTTTCATTTATTGCGCTTGCGATAACGTCGTAGGTCACATGATAACGTCAACATGGCGGATTATTCTCGGATCTCATTCATACTCAACGAGATTTGACTATTAAGTACCTACTCTTTTAGCCCTCGTTAAGTAAGTACTTATTGAAATTAAGTACCTACTCATTGAGTAGGCGGTTTCGGACGCAGCCTGTGTGTTTACTCCATATCAACAAGGTCAACCCCGCCCTCTTAGCTTAAGACTTCAGTCTATTCCTTAGTAAAAGTTTGTCTCAGCAGCTTTGTGAATAGGTTTTAAGAGAAAACTCTTAGCTAAGAACTTTTACTGCTATTTAGGAGAACTCTTAGTGGTAAGATAAAATGTTTTGTGAATACGGCCCCAATTTTGTACCTTTATTTAACAGTACAAAAATTGACCCATCAAAAAGGGTACACAATTGGCTTTGACAGCGTACAATACTTGACTATAATGAGATATACTGTATATATATTTTACACACACACACACGCTGAATTAAAATCAGAATTTATTAAATCCTTTTCATTTTCACATTTTACTACATTTCATTTTAAACAAATTTTTAAACATTCCATTTGAGTCCATCTTACCGGGTGTTAAAAAGTAACACTGAAGCAGTGTTAAAGTTAATGAGATAATTGATTGATGATTGAGTGATGATTGATAATTAGTGGAGACACCTGATGATAATGAGCAGAATCACTAAAGGAAAGAGAGAAAAAAGGTGTTAATTACTGTTTTATCAATGTTTAATTTCAAATCACCATGAAAGAGGTCAGCGTTTGCTTTAGTTGGGCTCTTGACTCTTTACCTTTATTATTAATTGTTCTCTGGCTGCTCCAACTTTGTGTTTGTAAAGCACATTTGTTGTGGTCAGAGAAAATATGATGTGGTCACAATATAATGATCATGTGATGGCCTGATATTGTTTAGAGTCTAAATCTCTGACTGTGTGCTTGATGGGTAGCTTTAGTATTAGTGATTGTAGTCCATTAACATCTAAACATCTCTTAATTCTCAGTAAGAGCTTTTGTTGATGTGTGACAGAAATCAAATCAAACTGGTTAATAATAAGTGTAATAATGTTTAATGGCTGGAAGTCAGTTGTAGTTGTTGTGTCTCTCTCTTTTTCTCTTGTTGTTTCTTCAGTGATTCTGCTTATTATCATCAGGTGTCTCCACTAATTGTCAATCATCACTCAATCATCAATCAATTATCTCATTAACTTTAACACTGATTCAGTCTTACTTTTTAACACCCAGTAAGATGGACTCATATGAAATGTTTCAAAATGTGTTTAAAATGAAATAAAATGTGAAAATGAAAATAAATTCTGATTTTAATTCAGCGTGTGTGTGTGTGTAAAATATATATATCTCATTATAGTCAACAATTGTACGCTGTCAAAGCCAATTTTGTACCCTTTTTAAAGGGTCAATTTTTGTACTGTTAAATAAAGGTACAAAATTGTCACCAAATGAACAAAACCGGTCTCTTAAGGTACAAATCACAAGGGTATAAATGTATCACTGTACTCCTAAAGGTACAATTATGAACTTTTTTTTTCTGAGAGTGTAGCGTTATTGAAGTGTTGATAGATTAAATATACAAAATTTAACAGTATTATAAATATATTATAATATTCTGTGTTTGACAATTTTTATAAAGTTAATCATATTGTGTTTAGCATATTAACATTCTCGAATGTGACTAAAGTAACATCATGCTTTCTTTTTTCAGATTTCAGAGAACCCAAAGGAAAAGAGGCAGTCGTCTGATGCAAGCCAGACTTTGAAAACTTGATCCACTGGATCAGTTATGATGACATAAGACTTCTGAAAGCAATGTTGTTTTTAAAGGTTGTAATGCTTTTGTCCTTTTTGCCCCACTCTTAAAGCATTTAATTTTCACTTTGTCAATGATTGAGTTAAACTGTCAAATACAATAAACTGACTCAACTACGTGAAAGGTGTAATTTATGTTTTTAGAGGTTTTCCCAAAATCAGAATCAGAAATTTGTTGATGCACCACTGAAGTGTAGCTGAAATATTAATATTGTTCAGAACCTTTTCAGTTCAGTCAACATCATATTAACATTGATCAAACAATATTATGGACAAACTAATGATTATTTTTGTTCATTTTAATATTTGTAGCCCTATGGGAATTTTTGGTATTTCTTAAAATCACTATTTTTATTTTGTTTATTTTTCTTTAAAATGTACATTTTATGAGGTTAAAAATGTTTAAATAATGTATATGTGTTAAAAAAAATTAAGTAGTAAAAATAACTTACCCGTAAGAGAGATCCAATCAGGAGTCAGGGCGAGAGGTCGCGAGGGAGCAGGAGGAGGAGTCTGAAAAAAGAAAAAAACAAGGAGAGAAAGATGGAGAGACATGAGTGAGAACCGCGCTGTGACTGTCACATTAGAAATTGGTAAAACACCAAGTTTAATGCGTGTGATATTAGATGTACATGTATACTGCACGAAGAGTGAGTTACAGACATTTAACTGAGTTTACAGTGTGAAATTGAATGGTTTTAAGGGACTCGGTTAGAGTTTTCCCCGAGGAGAAAGTGAGAACGGCTAGTCAGCACGATTTAGTTACACAGACTTTGTCAGCGAGTAGCCTGCTCGGTTGCCCTTTTGTGCATCGTCTGAAGAAGCACTTATCTCCAGAACCATCCTCTGCTTAGCTGTCGGACGACGTCTTCAATCACCAGCATCGCAAGCATCGCGTTGCCGCGGCGGGAAGGACGACGCGCCGATCAGCATTACACAGCAGTGAGTTTTTTTCTTCTGCGCCACGGCGCGAAGCGACCATTGTGTTTAAGGTCTCCCCGTTCTCAAGCAACGCTACAGGCCTGCACCGTGTCCAACTCTGACTGTCCGGGTATTCATTTTATTTCATTGAGTGGCCATTTAGTCATTTTGCCGGCTTGGTTTTCATTTGGGGAAATTTAATTGTTTCATTTGAATTGCATATTTGATATTTTAACTGTATATATGTACATACTATATATTTTTTTTGTGAGTAAATAGTTCAAACGAATTTCTGTTGTAGATTTGCATTACATTGGGTTTACAATATTGATAATTTTGATACGTAAGGCAAGATATTGAGTTTAAAGAAGACTGGTGTAAAGTGAAAGTGTTTATCACTATTGAGTAAGATAAATGACTGGTAAATTAACGTTTATTGCACTTATAATATTGATAGTCATTTGAACAGGGTGAATATATTGATGTAACTAAAAAAAGTTAAGGTTTATTCAACCAAGCATTCTAGATAGCTGCATACAATTAGTGTGTTATTTTAATTGGGTTATAAAGACATTGTATGATCACTTTGCATTAAATTTAAAAGCTGCCACTAAGGTAAATGTTAAACAAGTAGGCCGTAATAATTAGGGAATTACATTTAGCGCATTAATTAATATTATAGACAGATTTTCTAAATAGGAATTCGGGGAGCGCACCCCACAAAAATAGTTAGACACGCTAGGGGGCGCTACATAAAATGGGGGCTCGTCCGGGATGGATAATTAATGCCATTTACTAATTTTTAAGTTGATGCTAATAGCGTTAGCTGGTAAAATTTTGTTAGTTTCTCTAAGAAATTAAGTAATAGGGACTGAAAAAAAAAAAAAAACCTATGCTAATTTAAGTAAATATCTGTTAACAATTAGCGTGGAAATTGTTATTACCTTCTGCCAGAAAAATAAGTCAAATAGTTTATTTAAGCTAAAAAACCTAAAAGAAAATGGAGGCTAAGTGTAGTACTGCAGAATTAGTTCAAGAGCTCAAAGACTGGTGCAGAAGAGAAGAGTTGGATGATGCCCATTCCCTCATGGTACTGATTCCAGAAGACATTACGAATGCACAGATTGAAGAGGCACTAGGAACTATTAAAGCCTTAGGGCGTGTGCGAGTGAGAGGACGGACAGTTAGTCTGAAGCTGGATAGTCACAGGGTGCTATGCGAGTGCAAAGAGACGGTGGACCCCACCAAAGTCCCTCCTGAACTGTTGCCAGAGGGCAAGACGAGAAAGTGGATGATTGTTATTGCTTCTGAAAGTCCTACTCCTTCGAGCCCGTTAAAGAGTTTGTTGGAAGAACCTCCAGAGAGTGGCTCGGCAGAGTCTATTATTCGTGCGGTAGGTGATTTGTTGACTAAGATGGGGAAACCATCAGGTGACAACAGCAGTTACCGTCGTCTGAGAGTGTTCTCAGGTACCTTGCCAACTCCAGTTGGAGAAGAGTCTCTTGAGCATTGGTTAGAACATGCACATCTGATGGTCGAGGAGAGCGAGTGTTCCACTAAGGAGAAACGACGACGTATCATGGAAAGTCTGAAAGGTCCTGCGCTAGCTGTAGTAAAGGCTGTGCGGACTGCTGATCCAGAGGTTAGTCCTGCTCTGTGCTTAGAAGCCATTGAGAGTGCTTTTGGGTCTGCTGAGACAGGCGAAGACCTGTATTTTGCCTTTAGATTGCTACAACAGCAGCCAAAGGAAAAGTTGTCTGACTTTCTTAGGCGTGTAGAGTTGTCGCTGACCAATGTAGTTCGTCGCGGAGGTCTCCCTACAGGCCATGCTGACCGGGCTCGAGTGGAGCAGCTGCTGAGAGGTGCTATTCACTCCGATATGATGCTTGTCCAGCTCAAACTCAGGGAACGGAAGGAAAACCCTCCATCATTCTTGGAACTGTTGAGCGAGATCAGAGGTGAAGAAGAGTACGAGTTATCAAGGACAAAGCTCAACACCTCTGTCAAGAGAGTTCACACAAACCCTGCTACAGATGATAGACAGGATGATATTGAGCGTTTGAGAGCAGAAATTCAAGAACTCAAGTCAATGTTCACTGCCGTGAGTAATTTGCCTAGCCAGGTTGTAGCAGATAGTAAAGGACCTGTGTCCATGACAAAGATGCCAACCTCAGAGACAGGTGGGGATAGTGAAGTAGCTGCTTTGAGAAAGCAAGTGAAAAACCTGCAGAAGCAAATGACAGGCCAGAAGCTGAAAGTCTCTGAATCCCCTACTTCAGTTCTTCGAGTAGAGCCATCGAGACAAGCCCATAGTGATAATAAAAAGCAACCTCCTAACGACTCGGATGGGAACTTTTGTTACCGCTGTGGTGAAAACGGCCATTACTCTGCCAAATGCCAGAATGCAGAGAATCAGGCCAAAGTGATTCGAAAGCTGATATACGCACTAAAGAAAGCTAAACAGGGTGATCCATCTTCTCAAGCATCAGGTGGTTGTCACACCGTGTGCTCAGCTAAGAAAAGTGAAGTAACCACCCTTGGGAGTGGCATTCCTTCAGGATTGATCGGGCCGTGTTCAGTCATCCCAGTGAAGATAAATGGCCAGCATTGCGATGCACTTCTGGATAGTGGCTCCCAAATCACAATTATCTTCGAGCCCTGGTATGAGCAACACTTACCTGATGTTCCAATCCAGCCAGTGTCAGGGTTGGCGATATGGGGTTTAAGCGACACCACTTACCCCTACCTGGGATATGTTGTAGTGGAGATGGAGTTTCCAGAGAAGGTCATCGGGGCAAAGGAGACACTTTCCGTCCTTGCTCTGATTTGCCCAAGTTCACAAAGTCCTGAAAAGACCCCTGTGATCCTAGGCATGAATGCAAATCTGTTCCAGAGACTGTCCATGCTCTGTAGGGAGAACACAGGAGTGGACATTTCCCAGACTCTTGGCATAAAGGCAAAGAACTCCATTGGTCACACAGACCAACCAACCCCCGAGGGTGAAGAGGATGAAGTTGCATGTGTGAAGTGGATGGGTCCGGGCTCACTAACCTTACCTCCTGGTGGTGAATGTTGTGCCATCTGTGAAGTGGAGTTGAAGAGGCCGCTGGGTAAAGACATGTTGATGGTTGAGGCATCACCCACCGCTCCATTACCATCAGGAGTACTGCTGCGGCCTATGGTTGTACATGGTACTGCAGTGGATGATCACCTCACTATCCTTATGCAGAATGAGTCCATGAAAGACACCGTCATTCCAGTTGGAACTGTCTTAGGCCAGCTGTGTCATGTTGATCCAGTCGTTCCATCTCTGAAAGTTGAAACGGAGGCATACCACCCCAATGGAAAGCACGACTCCGTCAAAAGTTATGTGAGCGAGCAAACGTATTCTCATTGCATGAGTGGGATGTTGGCTTGGCCAAGGATGTGGAGCACCATATCAGGATGACCGACGCAAAGCCAATCAGAGAACGTTCAAGACGATTGGCTCCAGCAGATATTGACGATGTTCGTCAGCACTTGCAAGAGTTGTTAAAGGCTGGTATAATTAAGGAGTCCCGTAGCCAGTATGCCTCACCAATTGTGATAGCTAGAAAAAAGACTGGGCGTATTAGAATGTGCGTAGACTATAGGACCCTTAATAGGCGTACAATTCCAGACCATTACACGACTCCTCGCATCGACGATGCGTTAGATTGTTTAAGTGGGAGCAAATGGTTTTCTGTCCTTGATTTACGTAGCGGCTACTACCAGATCGCTATGGCAGAGGGGGACAAAGAAAAAACCGACTTCATCTGTCCCCTTGGGTTTTTCCAATTTGAAAGGATGCCCCAAGGCATAACGGGAGCGCCTGCAACGTTCCAAAGACTTATGGAGAAAGCGGTTGGCGATATGAATCTCCTTCAGGTGTTAGTTTATTTAGATGATCTCATAGTCTTTGGACGTTCCTTAGACGAACACGAAGAACGACTCCTGCGAGTGTTGGATAGGCTTGAAGAGGTAGGGCTAAAACTCTCCCTCGACAAGTGCCAATTTTGTCAACCCAGGGTTAAGTATGTGGGTCACATAGTGTCTGCTGATGGTGTGGCTACTGACCCTGAAAAGCTGGAGGCAGTCGCTAGGTGGCCTATGCCCACAGACCTTAAGTCCTTGCGGTCTTTTCTAGGTTTCTGTGGGTATTATCGACGCTTTATAGAAAACTACTCTGTGATCGTTAGGCCTCTCACGGAACTGACAAAGGGCTATGCACCCACCCAGCGTGGAAGGAAGCAAACCCCAGGCAAGACCAAGACATATTTTAAAGACTCAGAACCCTTCAGTGACCGATGGGATCAGTCCTGCACAGACGCATTCAATCGTATCATTCAGTGTCTGCTCAATGCGCCTGTACTGGCATTTGCTGATGCCAATAAGCCATATGTTCTACACACAGATGCAAGTTTCAAAGGGCTCGGTGCCGTACTCTATCAGGAATATCCAGAAGGGTTAAGACCGGTGGCGTTCGCCAGCAGAAAGTTGAGCTCTTCTGAACAGCGATACCCTGTACATCAACTAGAGTTCCTGGCGTTGAAATGGGCTGTCGTTGATAAATTTCACGACTACCTCTATGGAGCCAAGTCCACAGTACGCACCGACAATAACCCGTTGACTTACGTACTTACCACAGCCAAACTCAACGCAACAGGTCATCGTTGGCTTGCAGCCCTGGCCACCTATGATTTCGAAGTCAAGTATAGGCCTGGAAAAGCAAACATTGACGCAGACTTGCTGTCTCGCAACTTACCTGAAGACGACGAGTGGGATGGCATGTCTCAAAACGTAGTGAAGTTCATATGTCGGCAGGTGGAAGTGGACGTATCCCCAAATTCGTCTCCCAGATGTGTAGAACAATTAGGAGCTTCACCAGCCTGTATTCCGGAAGTGTATGCCTTTCCGTCTCAGTTACACCTCAGCTCACTGGAACAACTATCAAAAGCGGACTTGATGACTGCCCAGAGGAGGGATGCTGTGATCAGACGAGTGATTGAGGCATTGAAACAGGGAGTCTGGCCTAGCAACAAAGACTTAGACCCAGAGATGCTACTGATGAAGAGGGAGGTTGGCAGACTTGTGATGAGAGATGGACTTCTGTTCCGAGCCAGCAAGAAAGCTGCAGAGGAGACACTACAGCTTGTGCTGCCTGCTGAGTTCAGAGAAGTAGTGTTGCGCTCTCTTCATGATGATATGGGCCACTTAGGTGTGGAGAGGGTAACTCAACTCCTGAGAGCAAGATTTTACTGGCCCAAAATGGCTCATGATACAGAGGAGTATGTGCGGAATTGTGGACTCTGCATCACATGCAAAACACCTGCCAAGAAAGCCGCCTTTCTACACCAAATCACCAGCAGTGGTCCTATGGACCTTGTGTGTATTGACTTTTTGTCAATGGAGCCCGATTCCAGAGGCATTAGTAACGTCCTGGTTGTGACCGATCACTATACCAGATATGCACAGGCCTTCCCTGCAAAGAATCAGAAAGCCCTGACAGTAGCTAAGATCCTAGTAGAAAAGTATTTCATTCACTATGGCTTACCTGTTCGGATTCATTCTGATCAGGGGAGAGATTTTGAGTCGAGACTGATAAGAGAACTGCTGACAACCTTGGGCATACGGAAATCACGAACGACTCCGTATCACCCTCAAGGGGATCCCCAGCCAGAGCGGTTCAACCGTACGCTGCTCTCTATGCTGGCTACGTTAGGCCAAGAGAAGAAGAGATCCTGGAGTCAGCATGTAGCTTCATTAGTGCATGCGTACAACAGCACAAATAATGATGCGACGGGATACTCTCCTTACTATTTAATGTTCGGCAGGGAAGCTAGACTACCTGTAGACCTGTGCTTTGAAACGTCGAAAGATGGAACTGAGGAGAGGAACCATTTTCAGTACGCTGAAAGCCTGAAACATGATCTCCAAAGAGCCTATCAACTGGCTAGTCTAGCTGCTGACAAGACTCACTTGAGGAACAAGAGAGCCTATGATCAAAAGGTCAGTTTCCAGAACATACAGGAAGGAGACCGTGTTCTTCTAAAGAATATAGGTCTAAAAGGGAAACACAAGCTGGAAAGCCGATGGAGTTCCATACCTCATGTAGTGGTAGGAAAGATGCCGAACTTACCTGTGTTCCGTGTGAGACCTGAGGGAGGCAGAGGCGGAATAAGAACCATCCATCGTGATCACATATTACCTATTGGGCAATCTGTGAGGATCCCAGTGGAGCAAGCCTGTGAAGAAAACTCTGTGAGACCCAGAACATGTTCAACTCGAACAAGACAAAGACAACCGATCATGAAAGAAAGAGAAGTCTCAGAGTTGACAGATTCTTCATCTGAAGTTGAGTGTGACCATATTCCATACCGGGATTACGTGGAATGTCTACTGAGAAGGGAAGATGTGTCGGGAGGAGTCTCAGTGAGTTCACAGTGTGAAGACGCCAAAGAACCAAATCCTGTGCCGTCAGCTGAAGAGCAAGAGTCCAACATAGAGGATGACGCAGAAGGTCAAGCAGTGACAGAGTCGGATCCTTATGATTCAGGAACAGACTTGGATGCTGGAAGAAATTCTGTCTACGCACCTAAAGAAAAACTGAGCTCTAAAACAAAAGTTAATAGAGTACCTAGAACAGGATTAACTGAGAAAAGACCGATAAAACCAGTATTGAGACTTACCTATGATGAACCTGGAAAGGCAAGTGAGCACCCACTTACCATAGTTCATAGGGGGGTGATTATCAAACTAGGAAAACATTAGGTTTCCATTTAGTTCATAATTAGGAGATCACAGTTCTGAAAAGACAAAAAAAAAAAAAAATTCATTACTCTACATAGTTGAATGTGGGGATTATGCGTTATGTCTAATGAGGACATTTAGACATTTAGTAAGGGGAGGATGTAGCCCTATGGGAATTTTTGGTATTTCTTAAAATCACTATTTTTATTTTGTTTATTTTTCTTTAAAATGTACATTTTATGAGGTTAAAAATGTTTAAATAATGTATATGTGTTAAAAAAAATTAAGTAGTAAAAATAACTTACCCGTAAGAGAGATCCAATCAGGAGTCAGGGCGAGAGGCTGCGAGGGAGCAGGAGGAGGAGTCTGAAAAAAAAAAAAACAAGGAGAGAAAGATGGAGAGACATGAGTGAGAACCGCGCTGTGACTGTCACATTAGAAATTGGTAAAACACCAAGTTTAATGCGTGTGATATTAGATGTACATGTATACTGCACGAAGAGTGAGTTACAGACATTTAACTGAGTTTACAGTGTGAAATTGAATGGTTTTAAGGGACTCGGTTAGAGTTTTCCCCGAGGAGAAAGTGAGAACGGCTAGTCAGCACGATTTAGTTACACAGACTTTGTCAGCGAGTAGCCTGCTCGGTTGCCCTTTTGTGCATCGTCTGAAGAAGCACTTATCTCCAGAACCATCCTCTGCTTAGCTGTCGGACGACGTCTTCAATCACCAGCATCGCAAGCATCGCGTTGCCGCGGCGGGAAGGACGACGCGCCGATCAGCATTACACAGCAGTGAGTTTTTTTCTTCTGCGCCACGGCGCGAAGCGACCATTGTGTTTAAGGTCTCCCCGTTCTCAAGCAACGCTACAGGCCTGCACCGTGTCCAACTCTGACTGTCCGGGTATTCATTTTATTTCATTGAGTGGCCATTTAGTCATTTTGCCGGCTTGGTTTTCATTTGGGGAAATTTAATTGTTTCATTTGAATTGCATATTTGATATTTTAACTGTATATATGTACATACTATATATTTTTTTTGTGAGTAAATAGTTCAAACGAATTTCTGTTGTAGATTTGCATTACATTGGGTTTACAATATTGATAATTTTGATACGTAAGGCAAGATATTGAGTTTAAAGAAGACTGGTGTAAAGTGAAAGTGTTTATCACTTTTGAGTAAGATAAATGACTGGTAAATTAACGTTTATTGCACTTATAATATTGATAGTCATTTGAACAGGGTGAATATATTGATGTAACTAAAAAAAGTTAAGGTTTATTCAACCAAGCATTCTAGATAGCTGCATACAATTAGTGTGTTATTTTAATTGGGTTATAAAGACATTGTATGATCACTTTGCATTAAATTTAAAAGCTGCCACTAAGGTAAATGTTAAACAAGTAGGCCGTAATAATTAGGGAATTACATTTAGCGCATTAATTAATATTATAGACAGATTTTCTAAATAGGAATTCGGGGAGCGCACCCCACAAAAATAGTTAGACACGCTAGGGGGCGCTACATATTGATTCAACATCAGTGCTGTATAATCAAAGTATAATGTTGATTCAATAGCATTACCATTGATTTTTTTTGTTCACCATTGTTTCAACATTAAATGAAGGTGCATGTTGAAAAAATATCACTTTGTAATGTTGAATCAAAAATATTACTATTGTTTGAGGTTGAAATCTCAACTTGCTTCAACATTAACTGAGGGTGCAAGAGTGACACTGAAGCAACATCAATTAGTGCTTCTTATTAGTGATTCTTAATCCTACCCAATACCTAAACTTAACAATTAACTATATTAATAAGCAGCAAATTAGTTTGTTGAAGGAAAATATTTTATAAGTGTTCCCTATACACTCAAAAAAAATATTTCAGTCTAAACATAAGTTTCAATTACATAAATTGAATTACATACAAAATTTCCATCCATTTGGATTACATAGTTTTTACATAAACAAACTAATAAACTTAATGTGATTCATATTTGTAAATCATGTGTAAATGAAATAGGTAAGATTTATCTAATAACTGCCACACTGGGTGGCAGAACGGCCCCCTGAAGAGACTCACAAGCGTCTCTTCAACCCGAGGCATCGCCCCATACCCGTGGTGTTTCAGCCCCATGATGTTACTGTATGTTGATGTTTGTGGGCTGTAAACACGATATTGCACTGGTCTATTCCACAACCTCGACACCTCGGGCCAGTCTATTTTTAGTTTGGTCATAAGCTGGAGATGAGGATGGCAGTTCCTCGACGCTCGCCACATCAATCTCCTCGGAGGAAGATATGTTGAGAGTCTGTGTCTCATGTGCTTCCACCGCCAGAGGAGAGACACTGGGTCTGGCAGGTAAGGGAAGAGATAAGGCAGAGCCCGTCTCAACCCCCTCTATCAGATCCATCTGTGATCCCCACGAATGCAGCTTCCGCTGAGCCTCGGCAGCAGTGGGACCAGATCCGCGGGGAATGCTGCCTGTGCATGCTCAACTCCCAAACACATTACACACATCTTGTGTGTGTCCCCACCCGAGATGAACCGAGTGCAGGGAGGCACACACTTTGTGAACTGTTGCTTAGTCTTTTCTTTTTCCGCCATTTTATATATTGTCTTATTTGTGCTTTGAAACTCTTGTCCTCGGATGAAGAGATCACTGTGTATATATATATATATATATAAACAGGACAAACAACACCAAATAAGATGAACAAGATAACAGAGAGCGCTTGCTGAAGACAACAGAAGCAAGCGTTCTTTGTTCTGGGTATGCTTTATAGTTTCCTGGTCCGTCACGGGCGGACTGGCCATCTGGCATACCGGGCACTTTCCCGGTGGGCCGACGTGCTTTTTGGGGCCGACGGTCGCCGACCGCCAAAAAAAAAAAAAAAAAAAATTCTCTCGGCCCATGAAAGTGGTAGGCCTAGATCGGCGGCCCAATGCTTTTTCATTTGACACTGGGCTGCTGGCCCAAAACACTTTAGTCAAAAATATCACATAGGCTATTTTTTTCCTTCTGACAGACGCGGCTCATGAAACATGTAGCTCAGCGGCCCATTGGTTGTTTTCTTGATTGACACTGGACTGGCTCAATCATATCTTTGAACAGCACCATCTATAAGATTTCTGCCTGCACGCAATATAAAAAATATAATTAATAACCACGCTAAGTATTGTGCATAAATTATATAAACCTAAAATAATTATGTAAGTAGTAAAGCAATACAAACGCAAATGGGCGTTTTAAGTTTATTAAACATTTTGAGTCACCCCTCCCTTGCCTCACAGTGGTTTGGTCCACCGCGCACGTCACACTCGCGTGTGTGTAGATTCTGTAGAAGTCCGGCGGCGCCGGCGGGAGAGAACAGTTCTACAGACAGATGAGTTCCAGTAAGTCGGCTGTCAAGGCTATTTTATTCAAAAACATCGGGTGAAGTGATTATTTTCTCTTTAACGCTGATGGTGCTGAGTAATTAGTCATAACAACAACAACAACAAAAAAAGATGATAACTGATGAATTTGACTGAATTTTTTCCGCTATTTCCGATTACTCCGCTATTTTAGAGATTATAATGTTACCTAGCTTGTTTACCATAGCTTGTTGGATATAAGTAACCCACACCAACAACAATTAACATTGTGATAAGAATAAGTAAACTGTAATAAGGCTAATAGATTTACTGTTGTGTGTTGGGTTATGCTCAGTGTGTATTCATCGTATTTTGGTGACTTGGTTGTAAACAACTAAAAATAAATAAATAAGTAGAATAAATTTTATATATATATATAAGCGGAAGGACGGGTGGTATTTGTGATCTTAAGTGGTGGTGGGCCGGTCTGGGCCAAAAAGCCAGGGCCGATTTTTGGTCCCAGTCCATCCCTGTGGTCCGTGACATCTCGTCGCATCATTGGTTGGATACAAAGGTGCTTCACGAACACATCATGCAGAGGGTTCCCATCACGTCATTGACGTAACGTCGATAGTTCCCACGAAAGGGAACAAGCCCTGAAAACTGATAAAAGAATACATATTACAGACACTTAATATTTAATGGAATTAGATGATTAGTTAATTGCATCTGATAGATTATAATTTCAATAAAACCTTTGAAATGGGTTTGTAAAAGCTATTGTTTGGCAAGAGTTTTTGTTGCATTTACACTGTTTTGACCAGCAGGTGTCACCAGCATGTCGTGTTTCGAACGCTTCAAAACAGTGAATCATTTTGAGAAGCAATTTGGTTCAGTTGATTCAAAGCTTTGAAAAGCTTCTTTCTCCCATCACTAGTTTTGCAGAAAGATTCACAAAGTTAGGCTGACTAGTCATTTCAGAGTTTTAAGTTATTTTTCCTTGCCATCTCCAAATAATTTTCACAACTAGAACATTTTTTTTTATTATAAAATACTTTTAACTTGATGATTAATAGCCTACTAAATGCTTTACCTTCCTTTGCTACTGTAACAACAAACACACTGTCACAGCGATCAGAAAAGACAAATGTATAATAAGAGTTAGGAGCCCAACTAATGGAACAACTATTCACCATTATGGTGACTTCAAATGAAACAGAGTTAAACCTCTGTTAATTCTCAATAACAACTTTTGTAGATGTTTAACATAAAGTCAATCTGGTTAGTAATAAGTGAATCTGGTAATGCCGTTTGTGGAGTTGTTTAATCATCATCTGTTGAGATCTTGAGAGATTCAATGTCTTCTTTCATCTTCAGTTGATTTCATCTAAGGCTGCGGCTGAAGTCAATTGTAGTTCTTGTGTTTCTGCTCGTCTCTTTTTCTGTTCTCTTCTTTCCTTTAATGATTCTGCTTGTTAACAGGCTTATTAAGGCTGAGATCACTCTATACTTAATATACACAGATTTTGTGGCTCAGATAAGGTCCAGTTCTGGTTTATTTCTTTGCTCTTGGCTGACATGTGGCATTGCTGTGGCCTGCTTGTGGCTCAGATCTGGCAAACAGAAACGGCCCACACAAGGGCCGTAATTCATTGCAGCATGTGGGCCAGATCATCATGCCACATGTGCCAGATGTGGGCCGGTTCTGGGCCGACACAATGTTGCTATGTGGGTAGAGTTAAAGGAAACCAAGCTCAAGGCAGCAAATGCATAAAACCAGACCAGAGGTGTATAGTCCAGGGGTCAGAAAGTTAAAGTCCTGCTATATTTTTTTTTTTTCACCCGCTGAAGCGCTGTTAAAGTTAATGAGATAAATAAGTGATTAATTGAGTGATGATTGAGCATTATTGAAGACACCTGATGATAACAAGCAGAATCACCAAAGGAGAAAATCACAATTTTTAAGACACCATCACAGAGGTCAGGGTTTGCTTTAGTTGGGCTCTTGATCCTTCACTTTTTACTATTGGAATTTGTTTGGGCTGCAGTAACTGAGTTATAACAGCCAGACAAGCAAAGTTAAAAGATGATCGTGTGGTGTTGGTTATGTTTTCACATAATCATTATTTGATCTGAACTCATTATAGAGCCCAATCTCTGAGTTAGATTTACATTATTGATTAAAGCAGCACTGTGATTATACAAAAGATCTGTTTTATCAATGAAATATGAAGGATTTCTTAAAAGTTGTTCTGATCAAAAAAAAAATTGATTTTCCATGTTGTTATTTTCACACCCAACACAAATTACTGGTGTTTGAGCATCTATATCTTAAAAAAAACACAGTACATTGACAGTAAACCTTTAGAACTTTCTGATGATAAAACTTATCTTCATTAATAATTTAGATAGTATCTAGATAGATAGCTCCTTTGCTTGCTAACATGGTCACGTCGAGCTAGGCGGGCGTGGTTTCAGCAACCAGTCACATCAGCTCAAACCACCTCCCCGCCTTTTTTCCTATTTTCAGTTATCCGGGAGTGACGTGCGGTGACGCGCAGCTAAGATGGCCGCGGCCTCATTTACGCGTCAAAACTGCTGTTCAGAAATCTATGGGTGATGTCACGGACGTTACGTCCATATTTTTTTACAGTCTATGGGTGGAGCGAGAGGAATCATGGAAGAAAAGAAATAAATACATAGGAGAACATTCATTTTAATCACGATATATGAGCCTGAAGAGAAGTAGGAAGACGAGACCAATTTTCCAAATCTGAGGATATTTTGGCTAGAATGCTATTGTAGTTTTTTGAAAGAATTTCTTGCAGGTGTAACAAGGTTAAAATTGTTTTATTTCACAAGATTTTCCTGTTAATATGCATTCAATACTATTCTACAATTGTTTAAAACAGTGTTTATAAAAATACATTAAAAAGGGTCTGTAAGGAGGTGATGGTTTCTTCCCCCCCCCTCCTTTTACAACAAAGTGGTTCAGCCCAGGCAGCCATACCTGCTGTATTGCTCTTTTAGTGGTCTTTTCCGTCTTTCTCCTGAACGAAAGAGGTATGCTGTGTTCCATGCTACAGATCAGCTGTTAGCACAAGTTGAAAATAATGCACACACAGAAATACACAATGTTTAAGTTGTTTTTATTTATTTTGTTAGATAATCACAGATGTAAGATATATTTAACATATATGTTTCATTGTTGTGGATTGGTATATTTGGGATTGTTATCTTTATTGGCAGTGTTACTGATGTGTGAGCTGAGGCTGCCGTGAAGGCCTGTCTATATAAAAATACATTCTCTATGCAGGTATGCACTGACGAACCATATGTTTGTGTTTTTAAGCTTATACTGTTGTGTTTAATGCTCTGCCCTGTATAAGTTTAAGTGTACGGAGTTACTGCGATTTCTCCGTTTCTGTCTTTTCTCTTTTGCTTTGTGTTGGTTTTCGTCTTCGCTGTCGTCTTTTCCGTCTTTCTCCTGAACGAAAGAGTGTTACTGATGTGTGAGCTGAGGCTGCCGTGAAGGCCTGTCTATATAAAAATACATTCTCTATGCAGACTCAATCCGGCGATCTCCTGTCTTTCTTCACTCATTCCAAACACAACGCAGACCACAGAAGCATACGGTTACACAGGGAAGGAAAAACATCTATCCCCAAGTACTTAAAGTTTTGAACTAATGTAATAGATACAGAAAGGGAAATGGGATCAAATTTAGAATTAAGGGGAAGTAGACATGACTTACTCCAATTAATTTTAAACCCAGGGAGAGATCTAAAATGGTCAAATAAATTCAATACATGAGGAATAGAATGTGACGGCTTCTCCAAAAACAATAATATATCATCAGCGAATAAAGAAATACGATGATGAGTATTCCTTATAATTATGGGAGAAATAGTTTCAGATCGTCGGACCGCTTGAGCTAAGGGTTCCAAGGATAAGGCAAATAACAGAGGAGAAAGCGGGCAACCCTGACGAGTACCCGATGTATGAAGAATGGGTTAGAGCAAACAGAACCTGTGAGAACAGAGGCTGCTGGATTGGTGTACAGAACTTTTATCATGTTTATGAAACTCAATCCTAGACCCAGATGCTGTAGAACTGCCCATAAACTGCCCATATCGTGCTCAAGATGGCGCCGCGCATGGCAGCCACAGTGCTTAGCTCTTCAGTGTTTGTACTGTTTTTGTTAGTTTTTCCTGTTTTTTGTTTTTCAAACACCATCAGTTTTACCAGGGATGAACTGCTGAACATTCGGCAGTACACACCACAAAATCTTTTACCGGATTTCGATTATTCAGATGTTTTGTTGAATGTTGTAGTCGGCGGAGTGGCAGTGCTGTTTAGACACTTCAGGACGCGCAGACGGGGAAAGCGCGCCGGCGCCCTCGTGAAGCTCGGACAGCGTGGATTAAGAAGCATCCATCTGGCGAATCTCCGCTCTCTGCCCAACAAAACGGACAAACTCCTTCTGCTCTCCCAGACAAATAAGGATTTTTCGAACTCGGCTGCTCTGTGCTTCACGGAAACCTGGCTGAACAACGCCATTCCGGACAGTGTGTTAAGTCTGCCGGGCTTTCAGCTGTTTAGATCAGATCGCGACGCAGAATCAACGGGGAAATCACACGGCGGCGGGATGTGCTTTTACATGAATGAAAGGTGGTGTTCGGATGTAACTGTGTTAAAGAAGATGTGCTGTCCCGATCTTGAAACACTCTTCATTAACTGCAAACCGTTCTATTCGCCGCGGGAGTTTTGCTCGTTCATTCTGGTGAGTGTCTACATTCCTCCGCAAGCGCAAGTGAGCTCGGCTTTACAGATACTCGCTGATATGATAACAGAGAGCGAGCAGCAACACCCGGACTCTGTTCTAATCATTCTCAGGGACTTAAATAAAGCGATTCTCTCACGTGAACTGCCCAAATACAGACAGCATGTTACTTGTCCCACCAGAGACCGTAATACACTGGATCACTGTTACACAGCAATAAAGGATGCATATCACTCTGTCCCACGGGCAGCTTTGGGGCTCTCTGATCACTGTTTAGTTCGTCTCATACCAACCTACAGGCAGAAACTGAAATCAGCTAAACCTGTAGCAAAGACTGTAAAGAGATGGACCAGCGAAACAGAGCGGGCTTTACAAGCCTGTTTCGAATGGACTGATTGGACTGTTTTTGAAGCTGCTGCCACCGATCTGGACGAGCTCACAGAGACTGTTACTTCATATATCAGTTTCTGTGAGGATCTGTGCATTCCTACAAAGACTCATTTATCTTACAACAATGACAAACCCTGGTTCACTGCAAAACTCAGCCAGCTCCGTCAGGCCAAAGAAGATGCTCGCAGAAAAGGGGACAGAGTCTTGTACAAACAGGCCAAATACACACTGGAAAAGGAGATCAGAGTGGCAAAGAGGAATTATTCTGATAAACTTCGGAATCAGTTCTCTTCTAATGACACAGCTTCAGTGTGGAAAGACATCACCAACTACAAGACACCATCCCCCAGCTCTGTGGAGAATCAACAACTGGCAGATGATCGGAATGAGTTTTACTGCAGGTTTGAAAAATCACCATTCACACCTCCAACAACCCCCGTCCCCCCCACACCTGCAATTCAATTCAGTGAAGATGACGTGCGCCAGGTCTTCAGAAAGAACAAGAGAAGAAAGGCACCAGGCCCAGACAGCGTTTCACCAGCCTGTCTGAAAACCTGTGCTGACCAGCTGGCCCCCATCTTCACACAGATCTTCAACAGATCACTGGAGCTGTGCGAAGTCCCCTCATGCTTCAAACGCTCCACCATCATCCCCGTCCCAAAGAAACCCAAAATTACTGGATTAAATGACTACAGACCTGTGGCTCTAACGTCTGTGGCCATGAAGTCATTTGAAAGACTGGTTCTGGCTTATCTGAAGGACATCACTGGACCCCTACTGGACCCCCTGCTGTTTGCTTACTGAGCAAACAGGTCTGTGGATGATGCAGTCAATATGGGATTGCATTATGTTCTCCAGCATCTGGACAGACCAGGGTCTTATGTGAGGATCCTGTTTGTGGACTTCAGCTATGCTTTTATCACCATCATCCCATCACTCCTCCAGCCCAAACTAACTCAGCTCTCCGTACCCACCTCTGTCTTTTAGTGGATCACCAGCTTCCTGACAGACAGGCAGCAGCTAGTGAGGCTGGGAAAATTCTCATCCAGCACCCTCACCATCAGCACTGGTGCCCCTCAGGGCTGTGTCCTCTCCCCACTGCTCTTCTCCCTGTACACCAACGACTGCACCTCTAAAGACCCCTCTGTCAAGCTCCTGAAGTTTGCAGATGACACCACACTGATCGGCCTCATCCGGGACGGTGACGAGTCTGCTTACAGACTGGAGGTTGAACAGCTGGCTGTCTGGTCCAGTCTTAACAACCTGGAGCTCAACACGCTTAAGACAGTGGAGATGATCATGGACTTTAGGAGAAACCCCCCTGCTCTCCCCCCACTCACCATCATGAACAGCAGTGTGGCAGCAGTGGAGTCATTCAGGTTCCTGGGCACCACCATCTCCCAGGACCTGAAGTGGGACAACCACAAAATTATTTGTTAGTCATTAACTAACACCTTTATAAACCTTATTGTAGTGTTACCATGTTATTTTTTACATAAAATGTACTCTGTTTGTAATAAAATGATCACTTTAATACATTGTTCATCATAAACGTGCAGTTATGAATTACAGTGAGAAGGTTCTAAATAGAAATTACGACATATGTTTGTTCAACTGTATTATTTTAATAATGAACAAACTGCAATGTCACTGTGGCGATGGGGGCGTGGTTCAGCGAGGTCTGCGGCGGGAGAGAGCACCGGGAGATCTTTGGTGAGTGAGCGAGTTAAATGTAAATCACGAACACCTGTTTCTCATTTCAGTAATTGGCGCGGAGACAGGTTAAAACGCAGCGAGAAGCAGGAGTCGGTGAGAGAGAAGGGAACTGCTGACTGAGCCGCTGGTGCACGACAAACTGGAGTGAAGCCCTTTGTGGATTGTACATGCCGTGACCAGGAGTGAAGTCCTTTGTGGATTATTTTGTTTTGCTGTTGTGCCTTGCACAGTTTTTTTGGACATTTCTAAATTTTGAAATAAAGCTCAGTCAGCAGTTGACCGCCGACCCTGTCCCCTTCCTTCCTAGACTTAAGAACATTATTTGTACTACACTGGTGCCGAAACCCGGGAAGGAAGCTGGGTGGCCGCTGCCATGCAATCTTCATCCTCCCCGTCGACATTTGCAGAAGTCATTGCGTCCCTCGCGGTCCTGCATCAGGAGCAACATCAGGCCCTGCTGGACCTGCGCACCGACCAAGAACGCCGCTTTCAAGCCATCATGCAGGCCCAGCAGGAGGACCGCGAGAGGTTCCAGAGCTGGATTGACCGGGAGGTTCAGCAGGAGACCATCGGGCGCCTGACTGCGCCTACCCACCTGCCAATTAATAAAATGGGGCCATCTGACGACCCCGAGGCCTTCCTCGACTTATTCGATTGGTCAGCCGAGGCAAGTGGCTGGCCGCGGGACCAATGGTCCATGAGACTGGTCCCCCTACTCTCGGGGGAGTCACAGGTGGCGGCGCAGCAACTGCCAGCAGAGAACCTCCTGGTCTTTGACGATCTTCGATGGGCCATCGTCCAGCGGGTCGGCCGGACCCCAGAGCAACATCGTCAACGCTTCCACTCCCTGGACCTGGGCGAGTCCGGCCGGCCCTTCGTGTTGGCCCAACAGCTCCGGGACTCATGCCGCAAATGGCTACTGGCTGAGGGAAGCGATGTGGACCGGGTTATCGATCGCGTGGTACTGGAGCATTTTATCACTCGGCTCCCCAAGAAAACCGCAGAGTGGGTCCAGTGCCACCGCCCCACATCGCTGGACTCAGCCATCGATCTGGCGGAGGACCACATGGTGGCGTGCCAAGGGGTCGGCGAACCCCTACCATCTGTCTCTCTCTCTCCTTCTTTTAATTCCCCCTCTCTCTCTAAACCTGTCCCTCTAACCAGGTCTCGTCCGCCCGGCCCGCCATGTGTTCCGCCCCGGGGGCGGTGTGGAGCTGAACAGGGCTCGTATTATGGACCAAGAGCCCCACCCAGGGGGGCGAGACTCCCTGCTGCCGGGCTGGCCTGTTGGCGTTGCGGGGACCCGGAGCACTTTGTGGACAGGTGTCCAGTGATGGAGGTTGGGACATTGATCCGGGTCCCGGACGATCTGCAGGCTGCCCCCGGTCAAGCTGGCGAGTACCAAATACCTGTGAGTGTCAAGGAGGGTACCTATCAGGCTTTGGTGGACTCAGGATGTAACAAAACCTCGGTGCATCAAAGCCTGATTTCTTCCGGGGCATTGGATACAGGCCGCTTGGTTAAGGTGAGGTGTGTGCATGGGGATGTGGTGAAATATCCGTTGGTGCCCGTCATCATTCAATTTAGGGGTCAAAAGCATAGTGTGGAGGTGGCAGTTAACCCGCACCTCCGGCATCCGATAATTTTGGGTACGAATTGGCCTGCATTTAATAAATTATTGGGGTGTTTATGCTCGGATGCCTCTTTGGGGGAAAAATCACGGGATCAGGAGGTGCGCGTCCAGGCGGGAGAGACTGATCAGGGACCAGTGAGTTCAGCTTCAGGGGAACAGAGCGAAATTGGAAGACTTATTCTTTCGGATCGCGATGACTTTCCCCTGGAGCAGTCTCAGGATGAGACGCTAAAAAATGCATTTGAAAAGGTCAGCACCATTGACGGTCAGCCTCTCCAGCCTGGGCATCCACTTTCTTATCTGTATTTTGCGATCATAAATGCGATCAGACAAAAGAAGATACGACACAATTATTAGTTTCGAGGAGCCGCAGGGAAATGCTTTTCCACGCGGCTCATTCTAATCCGATGGCTGGGCATGTAGGACAAACGGCAACACTAAATCGTCTCATGACCCGATTCTTTTGGCCGGGCATTCACGAGAATGTGCACAGGTGGTGCACGTCTTGTCGGGAATGTCAGTTGGTTAACCCACCAGCCACCCCAAAAGCGCTGTTGCGCCCCCTCCCATTAACGCAGGTCCCCTTCGAAAGAATTGGTATGGACCTCATCGGGCCATTAGAGCGATCAGCAGGAGGGCATCGCTTTGCATTAGTCATTGTGGATTATGCAACGCGATATCCTGAAGAAGTTGCGGATGCACTGTTTAGTTTAATCTCCCGAGTGGGGATTCCGAAAGAAATCCTCACTGATCAGGGCACGGCATTTATGTCATGCACGTTACGCGAACTTTACGAATTGTTGGGCATTAAATCTGTGCGTACCAGCGTCTTTCACCCACAAATGGACGGGCTGGTTGAACGGTTTAATCGCACGCTTAAATCCATGATTCGTAAATTCGTTCAAGAGGACGCCAAAAATTGGGATAAGTGGTTATTTGCAGTCCGAGAGGTCCCGCAAGCCCCGTGGGGTATTAGAGAGACTTGGGAGGACGGACCATCTCAGGCCAAAAATGAAATTCAGTATGTGCTGGACTTGAGAGCAAAACTACACACGTTGGGGCGGCTGTATATGGTGAATTTGTTATAAGCCCAGCACAGACAGAGCCAGCTGTATGACAGAGGAACTAACTTACGCAAATTTTCACTGGGAGATAAAGTACTTGTATTGCTTCCCACTTCAAGCTCGAAATTACTTGCAAAGTGGCAAGGACCATTTGTGGTGACACGACAAGTCGGTGAGCTCGATTATGAGGTTGTGCGTTCCGATAGGAGAGGAGAACGTAAGGTTTAACACCTCAATCTCCTTAAAAAATGGAATGAGGCGGAGTCAGTGATACTGGCGACGGTGATTAGCGGAGAGGATGATCTCGGGCCAGAGGCGAGTGTCAAAAAACAGTCCCTCGCTCTGGCCCCGGGGGGAGATCACCTCTCGCCCTCGCAGCTCACTGATTTATCCAAGTTACAAGCAGAGTTTGCAGACGTGTTTTCTCCCCTACCGGGCCGTACAAACCTCATTCAGCACCACATCGAGACAAAGCCGGGCGTGGTGGTTCACAGCCGGCCGTATAGATTGCCTGAACACAAGAAAAATGTAGTTCAGGCAGAATTAGAGGCTATGCTTGAAATGGGAGTAATAGAAGAGTCCAGCAGTAACTGGGCGAGCCCGATAGTTTTGGTTCCCAAGACGGACGGCTCAGTTCGGTTCTGTGTGGACTACCGCAAGGTGAACGCAGTGTCGAAATTCGACGCGTATCCAATGCCTCGGGTGGACGAGTTGCTTGACTGGCTAGGTACGGCTCGATTTTATTCAACACTGGACTTAACGAAAGGGTATTGGCAGATCCCCTTGTCGCCATTATCCAAAGAAAAGACAGCTTTCACGACGCCGTTTGGATTACACCAATTCGCTACCTTCCAGAGTCTCATGGATAAAATTTTGCGGCCCCATGGTGCATATGCTGCTGCCTATCTGGACGATATTATTATCTTCAGTAATGACTGGCAGCGGCATATGCAGCATTTGAGGGCCGTCCTGAGATTGCTGAGGGGAGCCGGGCTCATGGCCAACCCGAAGAAGTGTGCGATTGGGCGCGTGGAAGTAAGGTATCTGGGCTTCCACTTGGGGCATGGACAGGTGCGTCCCCAAATTGATAAGACAGCAGCGATTGCGACCTGTCCGCACCCCGAGACCAAAAAGGAGGTTAAACAGTTCCTCGGGCTGGCGGGATATTATAGGAGGTTTGTTCCTAATTATTCGGCCCTCACCAGCTCGTTGACTGATCTAACTAAAAAGGATGCGCCAGATACGGTCCAGTGGACGGAGCTGTGCCAGCAGGCCTTCACCCAGGTGGGGTGAACTCTATGTGGCGGGCCATTGCTTCACTCTCCTGATTTTTCTCTCCCTTTTCTGTTGCAGACTGACGCGTCGAACAGAGGGCTGGGTGCTGTCCTGTCCCAGGAGATAGAAGGAGAGGAACGGCCGATGCTGTACATTAGCCGTAAGCTCTCAAAGAGGGAAGCTAAGTACAGCACCATTGAGAACGAGTGTTTGGCTATTAGGTGGGCCGTCCTCTCCCTCCGCTATTATCTCCTGGGATGGGAATTCAATCTCTGTTCGGACCACGCTCCCTTTGTGGATTGTATATGCCGTGACTGGAGTGATGCCCTTTGTGGATTATTTTGTTTTGCTGTTGTGCCTTGCATAGTTTTTGTTGGACATGTCTAAATCTTGAAATAAAGCTCAGTCAGCAGTTGACCACCGACCCTGTCCCCTTCCTTCCTAGACTTAAGAACATTATTTGTACTACAGTCACATTTGCAGTGCTTTGTTGTGTGTGCGTAATGCACCGGCACGATCAAACTGCAATATTTGCAAGGGACTTGCCTCATCATCATGGCAACGGTTTGTGACCACGTCAGATTATGTCAGAGATTGTTGGAAAACCATACCACACTGCTCAGACATTCCTATAAGACAACAAACACAGTTTAAACATGTTCAGTCGAGTGAAGACAAACTACAGGGGTATCGCATACGTATAACACTAGCTGTGTCTCAGGCTGCATCCTGATCCAACAAACTCCAACAGAGGTGTTGGCATTTATCTGTGTCAGGGGTCACCAACCTTTTTGAAACTGAGGGCTACTTCTTGGGTACTGATTAATGCGAAGGGCTACCAGTTTTATACACACTTCTGAAATAACAAATTTGCTCAATTTACCTTTAACTATATTAATAGGTCATTATTATTAATAAATTATATTCATCTATGTGAAGACACTGTTAATGATTTCTCACTAAATTATCAATTAACCCTTTTGCACATAAGTTTAAAATATTCTGGCTGAGCCCCCAGCTTGAGTTTTTTAAGGTGACCGTTATTTAGAATGTATCACTTTATTGTTTCCATGGTGACATGTCATTGCTTGTCACGTAAACACACCACAGCGCTGTATGACTGATGATCTGCTTTTATTTAATTTTTCCTTTTTTATTCAAAATATTCACAAATTTGTTAACTATAGCATGAAATATCTGATATTCCGATTGTCAAATATGTGCAAGTGCATGTGTTTTGCTCTTTTAAACACCTTTATAACGATCGCGTTAGTTGAACTGCATGCGCGATGGGCGCTGCCATGTTAGTTTGCGCCGCACAGAGAATCGGATCTGTCGGATTTACAACATGTGAATTCATCCACTTCTCCTGAAATACTATGGGTATGTACTATGTACTATGGGTACAGGCCAAAATACTGAGCTCGGAGCCCTCCAGCATTTTTACTATCTGATTATTTGTAAGTGTGAACTCGTGAATGACTTTATTTGCAGCTAGTACAAACTCAGACACCACTTAGAAAGCCAGCCATTGAGTGATGATAATCTGCTAACTATCTCATCACTCCGATGAACAGGAAGAGGGCCAGAGCAAATCACTGTTTCTGACATTGTACTTGCGAGTTCACGCACCTATTTAATGTTAATTTTAGTGATCTCCAACTGGCGAAGTAGAACATCATTAGTGCCGACATGAATTATAATTTTGAGAGTATTTACGATTAGCATTGGCCAGGACTTTTAAATTTGCTTTGATGCTGCTCTCGCTCCTGGCAAACATGTGACTATGGTGACTGGTGTCTCTATTTTCACATTCTGTGTAATATAATTGCCAATAACTAGGGCACTTTCAACAGGATTCTCAGTGGGTGCATCACTGAGTGGGAGAACCTGTTTGATGTTCTTATTGGCAGGGTCAGAGGTCACAGTCAATCATTTTGTCAGAAGGTCCCTTATGTGTTACAACTATATGTGCCGACAGACCATACTGGACGTCTCATTACTTTATTATTTTAAAGGTTCTCAAAAGAACAAGCACACATGATTAGATAAACTCATTCTCTGATGAAATCATGCATTACAACATATTCTGATGTGTTGTTGTTGAAATATTATCCCAACTATTTTTGAGAACTTGTGAAATAATAAAGTTGTCTGCACATGCAATTACCTGGGGGGCATGTTCTGGAGATCTTTTTTTTTTTTTTTTTACAGTTTTTTACAGACGCTAGGACACATTTCTCAATACTTAGGTCACTCTTGCAAAACTCTTCACACAGTGAGCACAACAGAAGTCTATGTGGGCTAAACTGAGGATCAATTATCATTGCTTTGGCACAAAATGCATTCAATGACTACATCTCTCAAATTTCATCAATTCTTTTCTCACTCAGACACAACAACTGCCCAAACTCTGTGTACGTACAGGCCAGTTTGCACATGCTTACATACTGTTTTCAAAAATGTTAAACTTATGTTCAAAACAATAAAATAATACAAAACTGAATAAGACAGCAATATGCTGCATTTCTACAGTAATATTGTAATGAAATATGCTGAATCTAAAAAATCAAATACTATCAAAGCAATTAGATGAAACTGAACACCTACACAAGCATTCGTTTTTCAATTTCATTATCATCCATTCAAAGAGGAAAACTTCAGAATCATTTTGTACTGTTATGTAAACAAGGTTCATGTAACAAACTGTAGTGTTATTCTTGTTTTGTTAAGAAATTTTACAAAAGAAAACATTGTACAATGATACCTGATGTTAGTGTTTTTAGGTCAGTATTTTATGACTGACAAGGTGTGTTTGCTGGTGAAAACCTTTGCTAGTGTTCTGGAAGAATGAGTTGATTTGAGACATAAATGAAGTGTTTTGGTAGATTTAGTGCATTTTGAATGTGAAATTAACTGCTGTGCCAAGATGAAAGTTGGTTTGGAGAACTGTATGAAGAGTTTTGAAAAAGTGGCCTAAGTTTTGAGAAATGTGTCCTAACGATTGTAAAAAACTGTAATTACAGTATTTCACAATTGCTAAAACACTAAACCCCATTTTCTGAACCCAATGCTCAGTGGCCTAAACCCATTTGTCGAATCAGTCACTTTGTAGGCAAAACCTTAAACAAGTTCAGGTAGTTAAGACACTGTTTGCAAATCTCATCCACTCTTTTTGCAAAACTCTCAACACATTCTTACTCACTAAAACACATTTTGCACTGTGTTGCAAAATGGTAAATACATGTGGCAAAAGTTAAACACAACTACAACACAGTTGTCATCCTTTATACACAATGACTCAAAATTATTCACACTTATTTCTAATGATGTGATCAAATCAACTGTATAAATATAGGTCAGTTCAGAGTGCACAGGTGACACAGTGCTGAATGATGATACCAACAATAGATGGAAACAATCTGAAAAGTAGAGGAGGAAGAGTATGTGTAAGAGGATGATGAGGAGAAAGAGCAAGGGGTGTGGAGACAAGGCTGTCGAGGCTGGATCCGGCTCAGGTTTTTCCCTTTGCCTGGTGAGAGACAACATTGCCTGTGATGTGGAAAATGTCCTCAACAATATTCACTAATATTCAACAATATTATTGATCTGACAGTACTGACATTATTGGATGAGAACTGAACTAAGCTAGCCTTGATGATTGCACCACTGTCTTCTGCAGAACTGCTTTCCTTATAGAGGAAAATAATTAGAGTAATTTACATAATTATTGATGGTCTTTACAATGTAAGTGAATCAACACTGAACTGATTTCAGCTGAACAATGACACTATTTTCTTTTAGAGCCAAAATGAACCCTCTTTGCACTACTGATTATCATGTACCTGTTATCACTGTAAAGCTGCTTTAACTATACTATACTAGACTATACTATACTATACTATACTACTATCTCTGTAGTATAAATTGCAATTGAAATAAAGGTGATTTGACTTGATTTAGGCCGGACCCAACATGAAGACGTGATGCTGAAGCAGAATTATGTCACTGCTGGTAGCAGATAATTTATTGCCTTTTCTCACAGCGAGCTGAAATAATTAAACTTATAATTTCGATGGCAGATTGTAATCCAGGAAGGTCAAAATGACAATCATCAGTGACAACTGGAAATTCACGCATAGTCAAAAACAAAAGACTTCGGAATGTGGAGTGGCTACAGAAACTGAAATGTACAGGTAACACTAAAACACTCTAAATACACATAGTTGTGCAATGCTGATGTTGTTAACATTAACAATTTGAGAACAAAATATAAAAATAATAATAATTAGCATGGTTTGGCATGATCCAGGCTAAGCGATCATTAGAATTAATCATTATTGTTAGCGAGATATATTGTAGGCCTAATGCTTTTCCTGTCAGTTGGTCAGAACAAAAGTGGCAGACATGTTACTTACTTGTTCAGATGACATTTTCTGGTAAAAATTCTTATTTTGGTCATATTTCCAAGACATAGAATCTTTGTTTCCAAAGTACAGTATCCACACCGGTAGGGTGACTGACAGCAAGCATTAGATTCATCTGCATGTATGTGATAATATCTAAGTGTAAGAGTTGCTATGTGTTGCGAATCACTGACTTCTGTAACGTGAAGTAGGTAGCAGACGTCAGATTAGCCGGTCTGTCTTCTTCCTGACCTGGGCCCTAATTTGTCATGTTTCAGCTCTAAGACTATGTGCCATATTACTAGAGAGAAGAGCAGCACCATCCCGGGAGGGATGAATACCATCTCTTTTCAACAGGTCAGGTCTGCCCCATAAACTTTTCCAATTGTCTATGAAACCTATATTATTCTGCGGACACCACTTAGACAGCCAGCCATTGAGTGATGATAATCTGCTATCTATCTCATCACTCCACAGGAAGAGGGCCAGAGCAAATTACTGTTTCTGACATTGTACTTGTGAGTTCACACATCTATTTAATGTTAATTTTAGTGATCTCCAACTGGCGAAGTAGAACATCATGAATTATAATTTTGAGATTATTTACAATTAGCATTAGCCAGGACTTTTAAATTTGCGTTGATGCTGCTCTCGCTCCTGGCAAACATGTGACTATAGTGACTGGTGTCTCTGTTTTCACATTCTGTGTAATATAATTTCCAATAACTAGGGCACTTTCAACAGGATTCTCAGTGGGTGCATCACTGAGTGGGAGAACCTGTTTGATGTTCTTATTGGCAGGGTCAGAGGTCACAGTCAATCATTTTGTCAGAAGGTCCCTTATGTGTTACAACTATATGTGCCGACAGACCATACTGGACGTCTCATTACTTTATTATTTTAAAGGTTCTCAAAAGAACAAGCACACAGGATTAGATAAACTCATTCTCTGATGAAATCATGCATTACAACATATTCTGATGTGTTGTTGTTGAAATATTATCCCAACTATTTTTGAGAACTTGTGAAATAATAAAGTTGTCTGTACATGCAATTACCTGGGGGGCATGTTCTGGAGATCTTTTTTTTTTTTTTACATTTTTTTACAGACGCTAGGACACATTTCTCAATACTTAGGTCACTTTTGCAAAACTCTTCACACATTCTTACTCACTAAAACACATTCTGCACTGTGTTGCAAAATGGTAAATACATGTGGCAAAAGTTAAACACAACTACAACACAGTTGTCATCCTTTAAACACAATGACTCAAAATTATTCACACTTATTTCTAATGATGTGATCAAATCAACTGTATAAATATAGGTCAGTTCAGAGTGCACAGGTGACACAGTGCTGAATGATGATACCAACAATAGATGGAAACAATCTGAAAAGTAGAGGAGGAAGAGTATGTGTAAGAGGATGATGAGGAGAAAGAGCAAGGGGTGTGGAGACAAGGCTGTCGAGGCTGGATCCGGCTCAGGTTTTTCCCTTTGCCTGGCGAGAGACAACATTGCCTGTGATGTGGAAAATGTCCTCAACAATATTCACTAATATTCAACAATATTATTGATCTGACAGTACTGACATTATTGGATGAGAACTGAACTAAGCTAGCCTTGATGATTGCACCACTGTCTTCTGCAGAACTGCTTTCCTTATAGAGGAAAATAATTAGAGTAATTTACATAATTATTGATGGTCTTTACAATGTAAGTGAATCAACACTGAACTGATTTCAGCTGAACAATGACACTATTTTCTTTTAGAGCCAAAATGAACCCTCTTTGCACTACTGATTATCATGTACCTGTTATCACTGTAAAGCTGCTTTACAGTTTTTTTCAATTGCTAACATACTTTTGTCCAATCTGTAGTCACATTTTCAAAACTCTAAAGACATGTAGCAGAACATCCGTCTGTTGTGGCCATACTATTAACACAATTCATGTCGTTTTCATACAAAATGCAGTCATTTAACATGTTTCTAAAATGCTTAAATTTTCTTTTCATATAAGCATACCTCATAGCAAAATCATGGATCTTTCTCATCTTATTTGCAAATGCTTAAACACAGCAAGTCAGAAATGAAGACCTAATGTTCCAATCATTAAATATAGGATAAAACCTATACTTCTGCAACAACAGAAGCTCAAAAGTATTGAAAATATACATATAACACATACTGAAACAATTGATAAGTTTTTTTAATTAACAGATCACTTAAATATTTGGCAGATTCCAGTCTCAGTAAAATAGGACTCTTTGAATTGGATTTGTTCAGTGTGTGTGAAGACCAACACAGAGGAGCAGAGAGAAAATAATATCTGGGTGAGGGAGAGGAATTGATGAAGGAGGAGAGGAGAAGTTGGATCAGGACAAGTGAGAAGAAGAGGTAGAGGAGAGGAGGAAGAATGTGTGCTGGATTGTGCATCTCTATGGTTTTCCCCCTTACACATGATGAACCTAGGAAAGCTTATTTCTGCCATAAATAGAAAATAAAAAAGGTAATTGTGACTTTTTATCACAATTCTGAGAATAATAAAAGTCATAATTGTGAGACATAAACTCAGAATTGCAAAATAAAAAATATTTTTGATAAAAAGTCACAATTACCTTTTATGCTTTTTTATTCTGTGGTGGAAAAAAAGCTTCCATAATAACCAAAGACCATGTATGTTGGATTTGTTGTTGATCAATGGCAGCAATTTCATGTTTTCATTTCAGTAAAAGCTTTATACTACAATAATTCCACAACCATTGTTTCATATTTACACAATATGTGGTCTGCACAGGGCACTAGCCTCCAAGTGGACACCATCCCACCCTCATGAGTGCTCCATCAACACCACACACACACCCCCAGAAAGAGATTTCAACCAACAGGGACACTATAGTTCTGCATAAGGGACTCATTTGACCAGTGTCTGCCATGAGCAATTCTGTTACTTCTTCTTCTTCTCTTTTTCTACTGCACATTCAATACAGTTTTTTTCAATTGCTAACAAGCGTTTACCAATACTTAAAGTACTTTTTCTAATCTCTTAACACAGCAACGCACCTACATCACACAATTAGCCAAATAGTTAATTTTCTGCTCAGAATCATATTTTGTTAAATAAACACAAACTCTACATTTCAAAATGCTAAAAACCTTTTTCTACACATACTAACTCTATCAAAACACATTCAAAATCGAGTCGTTCTGTCAAACACTAGCACTAGTTTTCTATCCAACATGAACATATTGTCAATCAAAGTGCAATGACTGTCAAAATACTAACAGCTGAAAACTGTAAAAATTATGAAAACTGCATTACTGTCATGTTTCAGTTCTACCTGCAGAAAATATGAAATTCATAGTTTTTAAATTCAGTTTTCTTTTCCTGCAGTAAAAGTATAATGCATGTAAGCCGTTCTACATGTTTGGTTGAGTGTTGAATGTGTGCATTCTTGGCATCAGAAGAGAGTCATTATTTTATAGAATGTGCAGTAGAAAAAGAGAAGAAGAAGTAACAGAATTGCTCATGGCAGCTACTGGTCAAATGAGTCCCTTATGCAGAACTATAGTGTCCCTGTTGGTTGAAATCTCTTTCTGGGGGTGGGTGTGTGGTGTTGATGGAGCACTCATGAGGGTGGGATGGTGACCATTTGGAGGCTAGTGCCCTGTGCAGACCACATATTGTGTAAATATGAAACAATGGTTGTGGAATTATTGTAGTATAAAGCTTTTACTGAAATGAAAACATGAAATTGCTGCCATTGATCAACAACAAATCCAACATACATGGTCTTTGGTTATTATGGAAGCTTTTTTTCCACCACAGAATAAAAAAGCATAAAAGGTAATTATCTTTTTTTTTATTTTCTATTTATGGCAGAAATAAGCTTTCATAGGTTCATCATGTGTAAGGGGGAAAACCATAGAGATGCACAATCCAGCACACATTCTTCCTCCTCTCCTCTACCTCTTCTTCTCACTTGTCCTGATCAAACTTCTCCTCTCCTCCTTCATCAATTCCTCTCCCTCACCCAGATATTATTTTCTCTCTGCTCCTCTGTGTTGGTCTTCACACACACTGAACAAATCCAATTCAAAGAGTCCTATTTTACTGAGACTGGAATCTGCCAAATATTTAAGTGATCTGTTAATTAAAAAAATCTTATCAATTGTTTCAGTATGTGTTATATGTATATTTTCAATACTTTTGAGCTTCTGTTGTTGCAGAAGTATAGGTTTTATCCTATATTTAATGATTGGAACATTAGGTCTTCATTTCTGACTTGCTGTGTTTAAGCATTTGCAAATAAGATGAGAAAGATCCATGATTTTGGTATGAGGTATGCTTATATGAAAAGAAAATTTAAGCATTTTAGAAACATGTTAAATGACTGCATTTTGTATGAAAACGACATGAATTGTGTTAATAGTATGGCCACAACAGACGGATGTTCTGCTACATGTCTTTAGAGTTTTGAAAATGTGACTACAGATTGGACAAAAGTGTGTTAGCAATTGAAAAAAACTGTAAAATAATGACTCTCTTCTGATGCCAAGAATGCACACATTCAACACTCAACCAAACATGTAGAACGGCTTACATGCATTATACTTTTACTGCAGTAAAAGGAAACTGAATTTAAAAACTATGAATTTCATATTTTCTGCAGGTAGAACTGAAACATGACAGTAATGCAGTTTTCATAATGCCATCAGCTGTTAGTATTTTGACAGTCATTGCACTTTGATTGACAATATGTCCATGTGGATAGAAAACTAGTGCTAGTGTTTGACAGAACGACTCGATTTTGAATCAGGTTTGCTGTGTTTTGATAGAGTTAGTATGAGTAGAAAAAGGTTTTTAGCATTTTGAAATGTAGAGTTTGTGTTTATTTAACAAAATATGATTCTGAGCAGAAAATTAACTATTTGGCTAATTGTGTGATGTAGGTGCGTTGCTGTGTTAAGAGATTAGAAAAAGTACTTTAAGTATTGGTAAACGCTTGTTAGCAATTGAAAAAAACTAAATCACCAACAGCTAACAGCCAACACCTGATCTCATATCAATTTTTATTGCTGCTGCTAATGTGTTTGGTAAACACACAATCACAGCAGTCAGAAAACACAGTTATATATGTATAAAGTTAAGAGTGTCCAACTAATGGAAACATCAATCACCATCATGGTAACCTGAAATGAAACAAACATGAGAGTTAAACTTCTGTTAATTCTCAGTAAGATCTTCTGTAGACGTGTGACAGAAATAAAGTCAGTCAGGTTAGTAATAAGTGAAGCTGGTAATGCTGTTTGTGGAGATGTTTAATCAGATCTTCAGAGATTTCATGTCTTTTATCTTCAGTTGATTTCCTCTAAGGCTGTGACTGAAGTCAGTTGTAGTTCTTGTGTTTCTGCTCATCTCTTTTTTTCTTCTGTCCTTCAGTGATTCTGCTTGATAACAGGATTGTTAATGTTGAAATTACTTTATAAATAATACATAAGATTTTGTGGATCAGAAAAGGTCCAGTTCTTTGCTCTTGGCTGACATGTGGCATTTCTATGGTCTGCTTGTGGTCCAGATCTGGCAAACAGGAGCGGTCCGCCCAAGTGCCATCATTCCTGCCACATGTGGGCCAGATCATCATCCCGCATGTGCCGGATGTGGGCCGGATTTGGGCCGACACAGTGTTGCTATCTGGGATTGTCCATTTGTGATAATTCCAGGTTGCTATGGTAGCGCAGGTTGTTTACACAACTCGTGGCCATGAGAAATTATGTCGTTCCCTCAACAAAATGATCTCGTGGCCACAACTTATTATCACATTCCCACAAATTAATATCTTGTGGCCACGAGTTTATATGTTGTTGCCACGACAAAACTAAATGAACCAAACATGTCCCCTCCCGGTCACCGTACTAACTGTCCAATGACAGTGAGTGTTACAAGTGAGAGAGGATTGGCTCTTCAAATTGAGGCGAAAGTTGATTGGTTGCTCCCACGTGTGTACTGTCCAATGGCATTTTACAATTTGACAAATGGATAAAGAAAAGCATTTGGCAAACCGACAAAGAAAAGCAATTGGTAAATAGAGAAAGAAAAGCATTTGCCAAATTCTTTTTAAAAAAGCAATTTAAATGCGCATTTAAAATGATTTACTAATGAACTTTTTATTGTTTTATTGATCTACGTTTTAAAAAATGAATTAAATATCCCATTTCAAATTTGTCTATTTATTTATACATTCAAAAAAGATTTTTAAACGTTATTGTTTTATTAAACTACATTTAAAAACAGGAATTAAATAAACAACTTTAAATATGTCTATTAATTTGCCCATATAAAAAGTGATTCATTTATATAAATTTTTATGTTTGAATTATTAAATTAATTAATTGATTCTTCTTTTTATTTTTAAGTGGCACCCCTGGTCCTCCATAACACACTACATAAAACAAAAATGGGAAAAGGAAGCAAATATAAAATTGATGGATGAAGAATGGGAGGATCTCACTCAACAAATATGGAGAGTGACGTCATCCTTAACTTGGAGGGAACATGGGTGGAAAAACTTGGTGAGATACTTTAGAACTCCAGCTCAGACAAAATATCGGGATACAAGCTGTTGGCAGGAATGTGGGGAACAGAATGCAAATCATGTTCATATTTTCTGGAGATGTCCTTCAATGGAGAAATATTGGATGGAACTCAAACAATGTATGGACAAGATATTACGGATTAATCTCCCTTTCAATTTTGACACATTTTATTTGGGAAGACTTAACATGCAAGGCAAAAAAAAAATTGAATTGTAAAATGTTTAGAATTATGCTACTAGCAGGAAAAAAGGGAATTACTAGGAAGTGGCTAAAAGTGGATGCGCCAAGAAAGGAAAATTGGGTTGATGTGATGCATGATATATACATTATGGAGAAACTGACGTACACTGTTAGATATGAAATGGATAGGTTTGAGAGGTTGTGGAATGGATTTTTGGAAATTATTAGGCCAATAAGATCGGACTTTGTGTAAAATAGAATACATGGGACATTCCTCTTGTTTGTTCTTGCTACCAGTTTATTTTAATTTAATCTTTTTCTTTTCTATGGTGGTTGGAAGGGGGGGGGGGGTCATTTAGTTCTGGAGAAAAAAAGAAGACATTGTAGGACATGATCAAAATATGTATTATATGACCAAATGTGTATTTATGTCATGCAACTTCAATAAAAAATAAAATAAAAAAAAATAAATGAGGGTGATTTTTTTTCAATCAGAACAACTTTTGCAAAATCCCTCAAATGATATAGATAAAGCTGATCTTCCGCAAAATCACAGTTCTGCTGTAATCAATAATGTAAATCTAACTCAGAGATTGGACTCTAAATAATGATTATGTGAAAACATAACCAACACCACCTGATCATCTTTTAACTTTGCTTATCTGGCTGTTATAATTCAGTTAACAACTCAAACAAGATCTAATAATAAAAAGTCAAGGGTCAAGAGCTCAACTAAAACAAACCCTGACCTCGATGATGGTAACTTAAAAATTGTGATTTTCTCCTTTGGTGATTCTGCTTGTTATCATCAGGTGTCTTCAATAATGCTCAATCATCACTCAATTAATCACTTATTTATCTCATTAATGCTTCAGTGGGTGGAATAAAAATATGGCAGGACTTTTACTCTTTGACCCCTGGAATCTCCACCTCTGTCTTTAGAGAAGGTCATATTGTCTCCACTACTATAATAACTTTTTTTTTCTTTTTGTTATTATTATTATTATTATTATTAATAGGATCATTTTCATGAATGCCTGCAGAAGCTTGTGGTGTGTAGACTACTACAACCCTGGTGTTTTCTCATTTTAAACTGTAGAAACTGTAAAATGATGGTGTGTCTCGTGGAGTACTGTGCTGACCCCTGATGCACACTGAAACGTTAGAAATCACTTTTTGAATGATTAAGCTACAATGAAATGTTTAATGTCTTTAGTCTTTATTGAGGGACATAGACATCAGTCATGTGACCAGACCCTCCACAAGATCAATAAACTATAATGAAATGCAATTTTAACAGAAATACCATCTGAGAAATACATTCCTAACATCAACTCACTATAGAGAATGTACATGGAACTATAATGTACAAGAACAGTTGTGAAGATTACAAAGCATTACAAAATTAACAAGATAAGCTGTATGCATTAATATGTGTATGCCTTATGAAGAGGGTTTAAAGTGTGAAAGAATCATCAGATCTCTGTCTGTCATTCTTTGGTCGAGCCCTGAGGATTGATCTTCTTCAGCTTCGCCAAGATAGAGTTGTACTGCTTATTCCTTTCATCCTCTGAGAGTGCAGACGGATTGACCTCCAGGAATTTATATGCGTCCTTAGACTGAACGCTGAAGATGTTCTGTGCGTTCTGACAGCATTCACCAAATCTCTTGCAGTACTGAAAGATTAAAAACACACCAGGACAAACATAAAAAAAAATCACAACACATTCACTAAAAATACAAATCGACAAACTCATGATGTAAGAGTCCGTAAAAGTTACTTTAACTCAAAATAATTAAAACAATTTCAACTTTAATAGTGATCTGCATGGCAGTCATGACGATAATGAAAATATCTGAAAACTGTTAGGAAAATTACTGTTAAAAATATGACATGAAATCGTGATTAGATACATAATATAGACATAATGCTGAGATGACTCTATAAATAATGTGCCATCATTCCCGCCACATGTGGCCCAGATCATCATTCCGCATTGGCCGGATCTGGGCAGACACAAAGTTGCTATCTGGGTCTTCTCACATCTTTTGACGCATTGTGGAAAGCTAAACATCAGAGCTCAGGGCGACGCCCCAAAGTGCTACTATACCAATCAGGAGAAAAAACAAAACAAACAACAACAACAAAAAACATTTAGATCATCTATACATGATCGATCGTCCCTGTCACGATCGAGTACTCGGTCGCTGTTGCACATGGAACGAAGATCTTTTATATGCCAAAAGATCAAGGCAAATTTTGTTTCTCATGTCATCATCCCTTTAATCCTAATCTCAACTACCTTACTAACTTTTTGTAGCGTATGCACACGTATCAGGATAATCAATAAACTTTGGAGTTTTCAGAACGCTTTTAACCTGATGAACTTTGTTTCTTAATCACTAAATCGGCTCCGAACTGTCTACTAAAGATGAGCCCACTTGACACCTTTGTGGCCCTCCGAGTTAACACAGCAGGCCCAATTTCCTTGCTCTTAGGACATCAAAGGGGCCCCTCATGTGGACTACGGGCCAGATCCACATTCCAGCACCCACACACACTGGCACACACAAAAACACACACATACAGAAACACACAAACATACACTTTTAACTGCATATATATATATATATATATATATATACATATCACCACTATGCTGAAATATCTATTTCATATATTTTAGGGCCTATGCATGTTTCCTAGTGTTTAAATGAGTGTATTTGTGCTAGTGTGCATTTTAATGATATCATTTTGTCTGTAAACCATAACTTCTCTCCTATGCCTTTCTGACCTATCGAGTTTGATCTCGTTTCAAAGCTCCGGACTCGAGCTATTCATTGAGACATGTCACCAAACGGACAAATGCATTTTTCTATGTGTTTAATGATACTGTGAAGAACACACTCCTTTTGGAGATCTGATCTGGTAGTCATAAATCATTGGATTAAGTCGTGAGGCCAAACAATGGGAAAGCTTTCCCGCCAACTTTGCACCCATGTTATTGGCTACCCCACCTCAAGGAGGTGTGTCGGCTTATCTGTCATAAAAGCAAAGACGCACAATTTCTCGTGCGTTCTCTCCCGATTGTCTCACGAGCATCTCGTGCACGTTTTTCCCGGACCTTTCCGGTGACCACGCGCTGCCACCGCGCTCAGCCTCGGGACCAGCGAAACTCACTCTCGTCCTCAGTTCAAATCTTCCCGCTGAACGGAGGAAGCCAACGAACTGCACCAGCGCTAACCTGAAATTCGACACACGCAACCAATGCAAGTATACTGCCGTTTCTCAATCTTAGATGATGAAACTGATTTCCGTGCTGGCTTAGGACTGGTTGTGAGTTTGCTACTTGCCTTCTCTCTTTCCTTCTCTACTTCTATTCTTGTACATAGGTGTGTATTTTCTTATATATATTTAGATGTATAACCTCTGTATTCGTAGTTTGCATATATTAAAACGTTATTCACGCTCGATTGTTCTGTTTGTTCTTTCAGCTGAAAACCAAGTCACTTTAACGCTTTTCGATCGCTTTATGTTATAAAACTATAAAGTTATTTTCACGGCCAGAGAATAACTCTGTTTATAATATTCTGTGAGGGACTTAAGTTTGCTGGACAAACGAACAGTTTCTCTAAATAATTATTAAACCAGAACTATATGTAATTGATTACAATTCGTTGTAATTGATTCACAATATATGTTTAATTCCCCATTGGGTCGATATATGAATCATAATTTATTCATAACCTTATGAATTATTATATTCATATTTCATCCATAAATTGGTTAATAACCGCTACATTTCGTTACATTTTCATAAACAGTAATTAGGAGTTTGAAGCAATATTTAATAGTGAGAATTGGACCCTAATCTAAAGTGTGACCCAACTTTCACCAGAAGCATTTACTCAACGTCTAACTAACCTGTTTTGCGTCTTCAATGGAGTGCAGGAACTCCTCCTTCACGTCTTCCAGGTCTTTAATCAGATCCTCCCCAGCAAAGGTCTTGTCTTTCAGTGTCTCCAGCAAAACACCCACTTTAATCCAGAACTTATTAAGATCATTCAGAATGTATTGGATTCGATCAAGACACTGCTGCACTGTCTTCAGGTGGACAGGACTGGGAATCTCACCTGAACAAACAACATACAACAGATTCTGATTCATGAGAGATCATTGGGAGCCTTCAGGCTGTGATGAACATGTAAACAGCATGATGTGCACACTGATGCATTTACTGTGTGTTTATAATGATCATTTAAAAGCACAGAGAGACTCTCACCCAGCTGTATTTTGCAATTGGCCAACTTCATCTGAAGCTCAGTCTGTCTGATTTTGATGTCCCACTCTCGGTCTCGAGGACCATTATTTTCAGAGACAATTTTTCTCAGCTCCAGTTTAAGCTCGAACAGAGCATCCTCCAGAGCCTTCATCTCGAAAGTGAGATTCTTTAGTTTTTCATCGGCCTTGTACCTTTCTTGATGCACATCACTGCTGCATGTTTTCACTCTTTGGTTTTGATGTTCATACCTGAATAATATGAGTTATGTTCAGTGATATAGTCTGGATTTCACAAACACAACAACACAGAGACTCTGGAAAACTGTTTTGATTTTTATTCATTCCCAGGATATGAATTCTTGATAATTCAGTCAACTAAACTAGTAAAAATATTATTCTCGATATCAAGAATTTTTATTCATAGGCATATGGCAAGCCGTTTTTATATTACTTCGCAGGATATAATTTTTTGATATAAACAACATAATTTTCACTAGTTAAAATGCTAATTCTGTATATCTGTATTTCAACAAGTTACTTTTGCATTTCTGATATCTGAACATGTATTTCTAATATCAATATAATTTCAGAAATCTAAAATGGCATTCTTACTAACAATCACATTCATGTTATCAGAATTAACACTGTCACTAGTGACACTCGAATTATTGATATCAAAATAAACATTTTGACTAGTAGAAATTCAGTTGTTGATATTAAGAATAAATGTTTCAGGGAGTTCAGAAACACTGATATAGAGAAGAACTCCCGCTGGAGAAACTTTTTACTTTTTTTGCTTTTTAACATAGATATATTTTTCATACACACTAAAAAGTTAAACATTAAAAAAAAAAAAAAAAAAAGGTCATCTATAATAAGTATTTTTTACTTGTTTTACAGTAAAATTGTCTAAACATCTTTAAAACAAGTTAAATTTACTTTAGAAGCAAGTTATGTAAGATAATGAAACTAGGTGAGCTGTAAACAGGCCTCTATTGTTTCGACCCGGAGCAGGTGTAGACAATAAAACCAACAATTCAGAAACTTTCTGTTCAAGCCTTAATTGCCGAAGTTGTTCCGGGTCTGACTCCGGCTCAAATAGGTGGTACTGATGTGTCTTTAGATACTCCTGCTCCCATACTTTTCCCAAGGGATACGCTCAATGGTTGTCAAGGCAGCGCTCCACCTGTCTTGTGTCCAATGGAAAAGAGGGGCGGGGTGAACAGTAGCTCATTATCATTTAAAGTGCCACGCACCGAAACGGGTCGCTGTGAACAGAGCTGTTTTTTACAAGGAAAAAAGGGTGTTGTCTTACACAACCATTGAGAATATTTACCAAGGTATGTTACAAACATTTCAGGAATACCCTAAAGAATCATAAAAACACGTGGAAAATGTGCATCTGATGTCTTCTGGAAATAAAGTCATTTTATGTTAATCTTCTTCATTGTGCTTTTTCACCACGCTTAGCACAGTGCAGAGGTGGAGATTCCAGGGGTCAGAAAGTAAAAGTCCTGCCATATTTTTATTCCACCCACTGAAGCATTAATGAGATAAATAAGTGATTAATTGAGTGATGATTGAGCATTATTGAAGACACCTGATGATAACAAGCAGAATCACCAAAGGAGAAAATCACAATTTTTAAGTTACCATCATCGAGGTCAGGGTTTGTTTTAGTTGAACTCTTGATCCTTGACTTTTTAATATTAGATATAATTTGGGCAGTTTTAACTGCATTAAAACCAACCAGACAAGCAAAGTTAAAAAATGATCAGGTTTTGGTTATGTTTTCACATAAACATTATTTGATCTGAATCACTGAACTCATTTAGAGCCCAATCTCTGAGTTAGATTTACATTATTGATTACAGCAGAACTGTGATTCAGCAGAAGATCAGCTTTTACAATACCTTTTTTTTTTTTTTTTTTTTAAGAGTTCTGATTTAAAAAAAAAAAAAAAAACAGCTCATTTAAACACACAGACATCAAGAATCATCCTGTGAATCTCAACAGTGGTGGCCATCATAAAGCATGTTGCAGTGCATTCTGGGAGCCACCAATCAAAATTCATCCATGGCTCCCATCATGCATTGCTGCATGAATAAATTATGAGCTTAATTGTCTTAGTAATTTCATTTATTCTCACTATTAAAATTTTGCTGTTTTTCTGTGACTTTTTAGTAGCTTGTTTTCTAATGTTCAGAGTTGATCTGTTGACCAGTATATGTTGCTTGTCACCGTTGTTGAGATTCACAGGCTGATACTTGATGTTTGTGTGCACCTAAAATGTATATATATTTATTTTTTTGTGATAAGGACAACTTTTTAAAAAAAAATTCAGTATTGTAAAAGCTGATCTTCTGCAGAATCACAGTTCTGCTGTAATCAATAATGTAAATCTAACTCAGAGATTGGGCTCTAAATGAGTTCAGTGATTCAGATCAAATAATGTTTATGAAAAACATAAACAACACCCCCTGATCATCTTTTAACTTTGCTTGTCTGTTTGGTTTTAATGCAGTTAAAACTGCCCAAATAAAATCTAATATTAAAAAGGCAAGGGTCAAGAGCTCAACTAAAACAAACCCTGACCTCGATGATGGTAACTTAAAAATTGTGATTTTCTCCTTTGGTGATTCTGCTTGTTATCATCAGGTGTCTTCAATAATGCTCAATCATCACTCAATTAATCACTTATTTATCTCATTAATGCTTCAGTGGGTGGAATAAAAATATGGCAGGACTTTTACTTTCTGACCCCTGGAATCTCCACCTCTGCGAAAAGTATTGTTTGTTGTGAAATGTTAAACTTCATCAGTGTTTTCACCTCCTAATGATGTCATCCACGGCTCTGATGATGTCACTGATACATGTTCTGGCATTCACCAGGTGTTTCACAGCCAGAAAGGTTTTGTTCTTCTCAACAGCTTCTATTACTAACGGGAACTGCGAAGTGACCAGGTTGGAACTCGTGTCGACACACTGCGAGAAAACAATTTACAAGGTTAAGTTTTATAAAACAACCATAAAAAACATTTTTGTAGGTACTTGTAACTTTTTGTAACTTGTAAACAAAATTCTGACATTTTTCCCGTCACAATTGTATTTACATCTCATGTTTGTTTTCCTCTAAAATAGTTATACATGACCACATACACATGCAGAATCCTGAGGGGGAAAAAAAGTTTTTTTCACTAATTGCATGTCAAAATTAACAGCAAGAGTGCAATTAAATAATGACAGCATTTAGATTTTACGATGTAAAACAAAACATGATACATTTATTCTCACCTTCATCAGAACAGCCTCAGAGGATTTAAACAGCATTTGTATTTCACTAGCTTGTTCTCTGATCATACGCTCCAGATTTGGGAAGCCTCCCAGACACACGAATGACAGATGATGGAGGAGAGCCGTTCGCTCCGCAGATGGAAGAAGCTCCTGGATGAACTCTGGACTCCATGAGGATTCACTGATGTCAACCTCTGAGACACCGAACCGAACATTAGTGACGTTCAACAACCTCTGGGGTTCAGTCATGGGTGAAATGTGTCATAACATTTATTTATATACGTGACTCTCAGATTTTCTTGATCTGTTTGAAATGTTTGAAAGTGTCTCACCTCTGCTGTCGGCCATGTTTTTTAATTGAGCGTAAACTTGTTATGCGTCCAACTGTACGGCCTCTAAAAAAATATGACAGAAGATGTGATGAAAGTAGAATCAACAGTTAAAAATGTTTATAATTTAAGGGTTCTTGAATATCAGGTGAATTTGCAGTTTTCAGCTGAGATTCAGTTTTTACTTTTTAACTTTAGTTAGTGTGTAATGTTGCTGTTTGATCATAAACAACATCTGCAAAGTTACGACACTCAAAGTTCAATGCAAAGAGAGATATTTTCTTTTACAGAATTTGACTACAACAAACAGCTGGTAGGAACTACAATGAGCTTCTTCCTGGGTTGGTGACATCACTAACCCTAAAATTTACATAAACCCCGCCCCCGAGAACACTCAACAAAAGGATGAGGCCATGATATTGTAATACAGTAATGTTACTTAACACAAATGCAATAGCATGTCATAAAAGCAAGATATCAACATAAATTATAACCGTAATTAAACTAAACCTGTTCTATCTTCATGCAGCATATATTCTCTGACTCTTTAGGATCTTACAGCATTTCCCACACAAGATAATCATGACAGAATATGCTAATCAATGACTTTAAGATATCCCGCATCAGCTACATAAATTCATCAACTAACCATTCAATTTTTTCATTTAGTTCTGCCCTTTGAAAGCAACAGAAGACACTTAAATGTTTGGCAGAAGACAAATTAAGTACAATATTCCTTGATCTTCAAATTCAAAAGTTTTCACCCCAACTCCTATTGCATAATATTTCCTTCTGGAGCATCAGTGAATGTTTGAACCCTTTTTAACAGTTGTGTTTGAGTCCCTCAGTTGTCCTCAGTGTGAAAAGACGGATCTCAAAATCATTCAGTCACTGCTGAAAAGTGTTCAAATATGCAAAAATATGCTGAAAAACTGAAGAATCTGCAGGAGCTGGAGGATTTTTCTGAAGAACAGAGTTCAGTTTAACTGCTCAGAACAAATAAGAGACTCATGAACAACCATCACAAAACACACAAACAGTCGTGGATCATCAGGTGACCACACACAGTATTGAGAGATTCACTGAAAACTGGACTCGAGTTTGAGTATCCCAACTCTAATCATATCAGATAATGATATACAGAGATGTGATTTGTAAAATATACAGGCGGCCATAATGACTGAAACGTCACTTTATAATTTACTGTTTCATTTACAATATCAATAATAGTTATATATTCAATCATGCTAACATATTTTACAATGTCAGGTGTAGAATGCAGCTAGAGCAGGAGTCAGATGCAGAAAAGTAGAAAAGAAAAAATATGCACATTGTGAGTAATTGGTACACTTACAGTGTATTCGGTGTTCTCCTGAAAGCAGTTTTCAACTGAGTGTCACTCTTCCAGACCGCAGTACTTATATCAGATCCATGGGTGGAGTATAAGCTCCAGCTCCGCCTCTCTCCACCTACTGTGGGCGTGATGGGTGGAGCCACACCTTAACCCCACCCATAACCCTCCTCTCATTATCTCTGCAGCGAGCACTACTCGGCTCATTTTAGAAATCACGTGATTACAAAGAAGAATTATCCTTTTTTTTTTTTTTTTTTTTTTTTACAATAGGACAGGGAATAATTAGCCTACATATATAACTAGTCTATACAAATCTGCATAAAGCCAGATAAAAATAAAGTACAAGAATACTTAAATAAAAACAAGTACATTTGTAGTACATTCTTATTTTTGTACTATATAAAATTGTAAAGGTTATACACTATGAATACACTGATTAAAAGTATATTTCTACTTCAGTAGTATTTCAGTGAAAATGTATACTAAATACCACTAATATTAAATTGATTTTTAGTACTAACTGTACTGTAATAAATTGTATTTCGCACTTTTCTCACCTGGGAATCTGTATATTTTTTTCATTTATTTTTTCAATTAAAGCATTAGTAGTATTAAGCATACATGTTCATTTTAGAGTACTGTGTGTGCTCAATAAAAACACTTTCCATTACAAACTCACTAATTTACCCTGAAATAACAGCTCAACACGTGTTTAATGACAGTATCAGCTAGTCTAGATGGATTCAGCAGTGAACACTCAGTAAAAACAGACTGATGGCAAAGGTGACAGAGTTTAAATTTCTCCTTATAAAATGTTTTAATAGGTTGTTTTCAGTCACGTGGTTCTCGAGACGCGCGAAATTCCGGTGGAGGGCAAGCAGTGAAAATTAGAATGGAAGAGATGGGAAAAAGTCCGTTCTGTGCTGATTTAGACAGAAATCACAACATATGTTGGACGTGATACTTATGTTATGAAGAGGAGCGACATTTCCACTGAATTGAAAGATTTGACTGCCATCGAGGAGGTAGATATAGAGGATGTTAAGCTGCCGTAACGCCGTGTTCAGTTCTAGTCTGGGTTTGTTTATATCGCGCTGCCTTTCTGCAAGTGATTTTAAGGGCAGTATTTTAATTTTCTGTCATGATTGTGAAAAATGTCGCCATTGTTGGTCATTTATGCTGAGTCGAGAACTGTAATAGGAACTCATGATATCGTTCGGGGGGAAAAACTGCTAATACAATTTTTTGCCTTGGTTGAGAAGGTGAGACGACTAGCAAATGTAATAATGTCACTAAATAAACCCACTATCTTTCACTCAAAATAAACACATATTGTACTTAGCTGAGTTTTGTATTTGGTTTTTGTGTAATATTTAATTAACATTGTTTGTGAGTATGACTCACTCGCTTTATAACTTGCACACAGCCACTTCAAAACTGTTGATGAGCTTCTATAGGTTTGATTTCGGTTGTCATTTGTTGAAATAAATACAAAAATACAGCGTGTCGGTGTCTGTCCCTGAACGTGACCCTCCGATTCTCCTTCGTGGTCATATGGGAAAGTGAATATTTACAAAAACAACATTAAAACTAGTTACATTTACACGCTTCCAACAAAGAAATGCATCGACTTCTGTCAGCTTGTTAAACATTTATTTTATTTGGACATTTTCTACAATACGACGGCTGAAGCAGCAGCGCGTGACTGTTTTCATGGTAACCAGATCAACATGAACGGAATTCTACAAAAATGAAGTTAAAACACCAAATTATCATTCAATAGGATAAAATATCTTCTCCTCCCTGCAAACGATAGCATGAAGAATGTGAATATTTAACTAATTCAAAAACAAAAGGTAAGGTATCCATATTCATTTCAGTATCAGCAGACGCAAACGGCTATAAAAGGCGACAACTTTTAAAGTTAAAAAAACTAAATAAGTTATAAAAAACGGTATAAGATATGTAAACGATAAAAACACCTTCTGGGTTCTCGATTTTAACGATTTGAGCAACCATAAACAACGCAAAACATACGAATATTGAGTTTTTGATAGGATTCCTATATAGAAACATCACTCCCTGCCCTCCGACACATTCGCGCTGCTGCTGTGACGTCACGTGAAACCAACCTATTCCGGATTTTGCTTGAAATAACAATTCTTATAGTTTTTATATAAACTTTATTTATTTAATTCTTATACTTTTCTCATATAAATAAGACTTTCTTTTTCTATATAACTGTTTGTCTAGATTTTACAGTGTATGTTAAAGAGGTCAGCACTAGCGATGGAACAGCACTGTGATGGAGCGTTAAAGCCGCCTTATATAGGGATTCCATTCTTTAAATTCACCATGACAACAGCGACTCACTCGTCACATAACAACTGAATCCTTACAAAACAACAAGTTCTGATGGATTTCTCTCTAAACATTTACCATAATGATAGTGTTAACACTGTAATATTTTGTATTACAGACAATTTAAAAAAAAAAAGTGACACATTTCACTAACTACACACATATTCATGTTAGTTTATCTTTCACAACCTGCAAAGGGATTGTTGAAATGAATTAGGAAACACTGACACCTAGGGGCCATGTGAGAATACTGCTGTCTGCAAACATTCACTGATTTACTAACAACTTCGACACATATGTACTTTATCATATATGTAATAACATTAACCATCATAATAACTTTGTTTTCATCGATATAGGCCTATGCTAATTCAATAAATATTATTCATTTTCTTATCATCATCCTTAAAAGAGTAAAACAAAAACTCCCAACAGGAATAAAACATTTTAACAAGTGTACATCATTGTATTTATTATTTTGTACACAGACTATATGTGACAATGATTCAGACAACCATTAAGATCAGATGAATTAGCATGTGACCTACAGGTGATATACAGATATTTTGGATTCATTCACTAAATCATCATGTATTTTGTGTACAGTCTTGTTATGAAAGCAAACACTTGGCCTTGAGCAGAAAAATGAGTAAAAAATTCTGTCATCATTTACTCACCTTCATGTCGTTCCAAAACTGTAAGATTTTCGTTCATCTTCGGAAAACAAATAACTCAAAGATGCTATATGTTTTCGAGCCCACAGAGCCCTATTCAGCATAGCATATACATACTTTTAAATGGCAGAACAATTACAAAATTCTGTTTTTGCAGAAAGTTAGGCTGACCAGTCATTTCAGAGTTATAGTGGTCTTTCCTTGCCATCTCCAAATAATTTTCACAACTAACATTGTTTATTATAAAATGCTTTTAACTTGATGATTAATAGCCTACTAAATGTAGTAAATTTGCTCATCTTGGCACTAGCCCGGTTTAGTCGAACGGTCAGAGTCATATATTTTCTGCTGTGTAGAAGATATCAACATATTTTGTCTCTGCTACTGTTGTTAAAATAACCACATCATCTGCAGCTGTTTTTTTTTTATTATTATTATTATTATTTATTATTATTATTATTTATATATTATTTTATTATATAAAAAAACTAATTTGAATTGGTGTTTGTGTTGATTCTGGGATGGGAGGTTGGATTGCCCTGGTTCTCTCTCCAAGACTTTCTTTCTTTAGTTATTTTTATTTATCTTATTTTGTTTCACTGGCTCCCCACCCCTAGATGGGTAGTTATATAACACATGCATCCTTATTCTGAACACTGAAGATGTCCTGTGCTCTCTGACAGCATTCACCAAATCTCTTCCAGTACTGAAAGATTAAATCACACCAGCATTAATCACAACACGTTCACTAAAAATACATAAAAATCACTCACCTATTCACTCATCCACTATTTTGGACCAAGTTTGGACTTTGTCACAGTCACATACTGATCATAAATTATCTGCAATAATAAGTACATATGATTATTATTATGCAAATTACTTTAATTATACACAAGCTTAATTTGACAACTTTGTGGTTCCCTTTCGAAAGGGAACTTCAACTCTGCGTTGATTACGCAATGGGGAACGTCTCCAAAATTGCTGTGGTTAATGTTTACCTTTATTTATATAGCACTTTTTACAATGTAGATTGTGTCAAAGCAGTTTTACATTGATAACTGGTGTATAATTTTGGCTGCACAGCAGCTCTTAAAGAAAAATGGTGTCATTGTCCATCTTAATTAAATGAGGCCTTCACAGTGGATGATCTAGTCGACTCGATCTCTGCTGATACTTCAGGGCTGCGTTGTGGTCGTGTCAATCTCACCTGGATACGGCCCGGATCCGGTTGACTACGGTAAACCTTGGGATAAACAGAAAGACTAATATTAGCGTAGATGCCATTCTTCTTCTGATGTAATGAGTACATCTGGTGTTATAGGAAGTGTTCCCGGCTGACCTAATTTATGTTGCCTAACAAACTTGAGGACTAGACTCATTTAAAATAATGTAATTTTTTTTCTAGATTATTGTCTGTGATACAATGAGTGCTTTTGAAGAAAGGGATCTAATATTTAACAACCCAAGCTTTATCATTTGTTTATCAGTATTATCTCTGTTTTTTATTTGTTGAACATCAATTAAATTTGACCCTTAAATGGGTTTGGAAGTTTTTTGTTTTTACTAATTCAGGGTACAGACACAGTCTCTATGTGATAATATCTAGGTGTAAGAGTTTCTTGCAAGAGAAGAAGAGAAACTATCGAATATCTTCTTTTATTTGTGTACACTCAGAGTAAAAATAAAATGTTTTTGTAAAATAAAGAAAACTAACATGATGCGTGATCTCTCGTCTCCCTCTGAACAAAGTCCAATCTGATAGTTCTCAGAAAATGAACTGTAACTTATGAATACTAATGACACAAAAATGAGACTTATGTCTAAAAAAACGTTGAAATGTCAGGTTTTAAATCGTGCAAGTCATCACAATCGTGTATTTATTGTCTTCAAAAGTGTTTTGAATAGCCATAGTTAGCGATCTCTGGAAGCCTGTTAGTTCCTGGATTGTCACATTGCCTGTTCTTCTTTAGGAGATATTTGTGGACTAAAGGTGCACAGAGCGCCCTCCGGCTGCCAGTATGAATTGAAAACACAGTATCCAGCGCTCATAGTGATAATAATAATATTGAATAAATATTACTCCTCTGTATAGAAAATTAAACATATGAGAATCCATCAATATTTCTCCAAATGTGCATGCTTTTAAGCTAAAAGCCTATATGAAATGCCGCAGAGGTAACATAATTGTTCAGACACTTTGCATCACAGAAATACATTATATTTTAAAGAATATAATAGAATACCATTATTTTAAATTTTAATAATATTTCACAGTATTGCAGTATTGCTGTTTTTTCTGTATGTTTGATTTACACAATGATGAGCTTGAGACATGATCACGGAGGGTTTTTTCACAGCCTACCTGACTGAAAGAGCTCATTATTATGCAAGTCATTACAGCTCATTATGCAATTCTTTTGTCTTCTCAGGTGTGAATCACAGCATTATTCATGATGATTCACGCTTCCACGCATACTGTATTTCTTGACCAAAAGTGTCTTACAAAATTTAAATCTCTCTATTGTTTTATATGAAGGAGTAGGCAGCATAATTTTACATAATTCTGAAGCAAAAACTCTAGTCTACAACCTCCAATACCCAGAAGTCTTGTGAACACAGATTTAATATAATTTTTTTGGCCTTATTTCAGTAACTTAAGTTTTTTGTTTTTTCAATAACCATGCATAAACATTATTCCTTCAAAAACACAAACATGTACATACATGTTCCTCACATATTATTGTAGCCTAGTTTGTGCTGAATACAGTGTAATGACACTTGTGTCATTAATATGTTTATGAACAACTGAAAAAAGCACAAATGTCAGGGCATGTCAAAACTTCTCCAGGCCCCAAATCAGCCTCAGACTCCAGAGGGTTAAATTTGCTTTGATGTCAGGTGCTCTGGCTCCCGGCAAACATGTGACTATTGAGGCTGATGTCACTATTTTCACGTTCCGTCTAATAGAATCGCCAATAACTAGGGCACTTTCAACAGGATTCTCAGTGAGTGTGTTACTGAGTGGGGAGAACCTGTTTGATGCAATTATTGGAATGGAAGAGTGGTGTTTTCCACGACTATGCCATCTTACCATTACCCAATTGGCCTGAACCTGTAGAGCCCGTGCAAATTGCGTCATTGTGAAGCAACATGGTTCAATTGATTCAAAGCTTTGAAAAGCTTCTTTACTAGTTTCTTATCACTAGTTTTTGTAGAAAACAAAGTTAGGCTGACCAGTCAATTTCAAAGTTTTGAGTTGTTTTTTCTTGCCATCTCTAAATAATTTTCACAACTAGAACATTGTTTATTATAAAATGCTTTTAACTTGATGATTAATAGCCTAAATGTAGTAAATTTGCTCATCTTGGCACTAGCCTGGTTTAGTCAAACAGTCGGAGACTAGTCATATATTTTCTGCTGTCTAGAAGATATCAAACTGTTAAAATAACCACATGATCTGCAGCTTTTTTTCGTTCTACGTGTTTAGCAGAAATGACTTGAATGAAGAACATTTGGTGCTTGATAAAATATTAAGAGGAAGATGATTATCATAAATGCCCCTGAATGCTTGTGGTGTGTAGACTACTACAGCCCTGAAACATTAGAAAAAGACTTTTGAATGATTTAGCTACAATGAAATGTTTAATGTCTTTATTGTGTGACATAGGCATCAGTCATGTGACCAGACAGATCACAAGATCTATAAACCATAATGAAATGCAAAGCAATTTTAAAAGAGATAGTCATAAATTGAGACACTGAAATGGGCAAATAATATTTCCTAAAGTATATATGTATAACTGTAATTGAACATGTGCAAGAACAGTTGTAAAGATTACAAAGCGTTACAGAAATGCTAATATAAGCTGTATGCATTAATATGCGTATGCCTTATAAAGAGCGTTTAAAGTGTGAAAGAATCATCAGATCTCTGTCGGTCACGCAGTGATGGCGGCTCTGGTCAAGTCCTCAGGATTGATCTTCCTCAGCTTCTCCATGATAGACTCGTACTGCTTATTTCTTTCAGCCTCTGAGAGTGCAGACGGATTGACCTCCAGGAATTTATATGCAGTCCTAGACTGAATGCTGAAGATGCCCTGTGCTCTCTGACAGCACACACCAAATCTCTTCCAGTACTGAAAGATTGAAGGCAGCATTAATCAAAACACATTCACTAAAAATTCTTGGTGACTTTAAATGGTTAATTCACCCAAAAATGAATTTTCTGTCATTAATTATTCACCCTCATGTCATTCCACATCTGTGAGACCTTCGTTCATCTTCAGTACACAAATTAAGATATTTTTGATGAAATCTGAGAGCTCTTTGAAACACTTTCAAGGTCCAGAAAGGTACTAAATACATTGTTAAAACAGTCATGTGACTGCAGTGGTTCAACCTTAATGTTACCGTCCATACCGGCGTGATGAATACGATCCTCAACTGGATGGAACTGAAATAAATACTTTGATTGTTGTGATCCTATCAGACTTATGATAGCAACCTGATTCGTAACAAAGCACTGTTCGCCAGAGGAGAACTGGCCCGACTAAGCCTGGTTTCTCCCAAGGTTTTTTTCTCTCCATTTTAACACCTGTTTGCCACCTGATATCTCCTGTTGGAGTTTGGGTTCCTTGCCGCTGTCGCCTTTGGCTTGCTTAGTTGGGGACACTTGACATTTGATATTCAACAGTGCTTTGATCTGCCTGCATTGACACTATTCTTTAAGAGCTGTGCAGCCAAAATTATATACTGTAAAGCTGCTTTGACACAATCTGCATTGTAAAAAGCGCTATATGAATAAAGGTGACTTGACTTCTATGCAAAAACAAAACAAAAATAACAATTTTATTTTAACAATTTCTTAGGAGACTGACAGGGAAGAAAAGAGATTGTTGAATAAAGTTTGTGTTGTTTATGCACACAAAAAGTATTCTCATCTCTTCATGACATTAAGGTTGAACCACTGCAGTCACATGACTGTTTTAACAATGTCTTTAGTACCTTTCTGGACCTTGAAATTTGGAATGACATTGCTAAGTTTAATGAGAGATCAGAAACCTCTCAGATCAAAAATATTTTAATTTATATTCTGAAGTCAATCGAAGTTCTTATGGGTGTGGAACGACATGAGAGAATTAATGACAGAAATTTCATTTTTGGGTGAACTAACCCTTTATTCCACATCCCTTAATCCTACTCAATACCTAAACTCAACTACCTTACTAACTATTAATAAGCAGTAATTAGGAGTTTGAAGCAATATTTAATAGTGAGAATTGGACCCTAATCTAAAGTGTGACCCAACTTTCACCAGAAGCATTTACTCAACGTCTAACTAACCTGTTTTGCGTCTTCAATGGAGTTCAGAAACTCCTCCTTCATGTCTTCCAGGTATTCAATCAGTTTATCTCCAACAAAGGTCTTGTCTTTCAGTGTCTCCAGCGTAACACCCACTTTCTCCCAGAACTTTTTAAGATCAACCAGAATGTGTCGGATTTGATCAAGACACGTCTGGACTTCCTTCAGGTGGACAGGACTGGGAATCACACCTTAACAAACAACATACAACAGATTCTGATTTATGAGAGGTAATTGGGAGCCTTCAGGCTGTGATGAACATGTAAACAGCATGATATTTTAAATGCACAGAGAGACTGACCCTGTTGTATTTTGCAATTGGCCAACTTCAGCTGAAGATCAGTCTGTTTGATTTTGATGTTCCACCCTTGGTTTCTCAGACTGTTCTTTTCAGAGACTAGACTGTTCAGTTCGGCTTGTTTAGCAAGAATAGCATCGTTATTATAGCGTCGTCTAAATGAGAACAAGCCCCATAAAATAGAATAGCCATAACTTCTATTATTTATGATCAGATGATGCAGCTCTTGAGTGCTTTTTTCAATTCTTTTCTCAATTTCCTCCATATCGCTGTCATTTTTCATCAGCTCCTCTTTAAGCTTGACCAAAGCATCCTCCAGACCCTTCATCTCATCAGAGTGTTTCGTTATTTTTTCTTCAGTCTCCTTCTGTTCTTGATACACATCACTGGTGCATGTTTTCACATTTTGGGTTTGTTTATCATACCTGAAAAATAGTGTGCATGTACAGTGATATAGTCTGGATTTCACAAAAAACAACCCAGCTATGGACGTTTTTAATGTTCCCAGAACCAACACTGAATATTTAGAGAATGTTCTTATAACAAAATTCTGTTAGCTGGGAACACAATTTTCTTTGAGAGGACCTATTCTGCTCTTTTACAAAGTCTTGATATTGTTTTTGTGCTCTACTAGATAAAAATGTTCATTATTTTTCTCCATTGTTGCAGCTCCTCTCTTCCCAGTCTGTTGGTGAGTTCGGAGTTTCAACCCAAAATGAAAATTCTGCCATTAACTCACCCTCATCTCGTCCAAAGATTTTCATTCATCTTCGGAACACAAATGAAGATCTTTTTGATAAAACTTTCACAGCTCAAAATGTTCACAAAGAGATCAGACAAGTGTCCAAATTTTCTGAAGAGACATTTTTTATGATGAACAGATTTAATTTAAGCTTTTACTCACATGTAAACACAAACCTAACCTGAATGACACAGTGAGGTTTATTCTCATGTTGTGCAGCATGTTTGAGTTTAATGAAGAGGTTTGATCTTGTGTGTCATTCAGGTTAGTTTGACTTATTTGATCAATGTTTACATGTGAGTAAAAGTCTAAGAAAATCATTTGTTTGCTGTGTACTGAAAAGGAAAATGATTGTTTGTTTTGAAATGCTAAACTTCATAAATGTTTTCACCTCTTCACCATGTCATCCACGGCTCTGACGATGTCCTTGATCCATGTTCTGGCTTTCTCCAGGTAGATCACAGCCAGTTTGGGTTTGTTCTTCTCAACAGCTTTTATCAGTACCGGGAACAGCGAGGTGACCAGGTTGGAACTCGTGCCGGCACACTAAGAGAAAACAAGGATAATTAATCCACAAGGATAATTTCATGACAAGAGGAGTCAGTTCGGCTTGTTTAGCAAGAATAGCAGCAATGTTATAGTTTCAATTAATTCTGAACAATAAATAATAATGACGGTCATTTTTATGATCAGATCCTGCAGCTCGGGTGTTTAGCAGATTATTATTGCAGATCGTTCAGAAGAAATATGACGCAAACAATGTACAATATATCAATATTTCATGGATTTAATGCTTTTGTGGACAAAACGTGCTGGGTGTTTCAATGGATGCTTGTCATGGACATTTTACCCAAGTGCAGCGGATTGGATTAATCTCATGATCGCTATTTCATTACAAAGATAAGAAGTCCTGTTTTAATTTTGTGTGTTGTCATTTGCACACCGACACAATTTACAATATTACTGTTGCTGGAGCATCTAAATCGTAAACCGAGACACAGTAGACTGAGAGTAAACCTTTAAAACTTTCAAATGATGTATAATCTTTATTAATATTTTAGATAGTATCTAAGATAGATAGATAGCTCTTTGAGCTAATTTGATCACGCTGAGCTAGGAGGGTGTGGTTTCAGCAACCAGGGCTCCACCCACATCCCGCCTCTTTGCCCATTTTTGGTTATCCGGGAGTAACACGCTGCCAAGATGGCGACGGCCGACACTTTGGGCTTCAAAAATGCTCTTCAGAAACGTCACGGACACTATGTCCATGTATTATACCGTCTAAAAAGAACTATAAAAAAGCATTTGTTGGCCCAGTGCACTAATATTTATTGCAGAATCCTGAGGAAAAATTATGAATTAGTATGATGAAATGATGATAATTCACAAGATCAATTAGTCTCACCTTCAGCAGAACAGCCTCAGAGGATCCGAACAGCATTTGTGTTTCAATAGCTTGGTCTCTGATCATACGCTCCAGCTTTGGGAAGCCTCCCAGACACAAGAATGACAGATGATAGAGGAGAGCCGTTCGCTCCGCAGATGGGAGAAGCTCCTGGATGAACTCTGGACTCAACTGAGAATCACTGCCGACAACATCTGAGACACCGAACCGAACATTAGTGATGGTTAACAACCTCTGGGGTTCAATTGGGTCAGTAACACTGTACAAGTAAAAGCCTTTTTTAGATAAACATTTGTTTAAATATGTGCCAGACGTGATTCCTCTCAACGTTTCATGGTCATTTATCTTCATCCTTCCCTCACGGGTCAAAATGACCCGAAACCCTTAAATTATACTTTTTTTTTGTTGTTTTTTTTTGGCCAGAAAGCTCATTTCATTTCATTTTGATATTCAATTTTTTTTGGGCAAGATTTTTTGTTTTATTTATTTACCTTTAAATTACTAGATATTATCAATAAAAAATAATATAAGCACATCCTTCACTTAAATTCAATGCATAACCCAATTTAATGGGTTCATAACCGTTTTAATTCTGCTCAAAATATCAGTTACACTTAACTTTACAGTGCTGTAGTTACACTGTAATTACTCAAATAAGTACTGAGTACTATTAACTACATGTACTATAGAGTTACAGTTAGGGTGCTAGTACACGTAGTAATGCCTAAATGGCACTAAAATAAAGTGTTACCAAAATATCTTACATTGGGTGTCTTTGCTGACCTCTTGTGGGAAAAAAAATGATATAACATGATATTTCATGACTCTTGCCACTAGGTGGCCTTTAACATATGGAGCATATGAGCTGTTTGTCTGGGTCCTAGAGTCAGTTTCTTCAGTGTGCATTGAGATACAGGTATATCCATTATTTTAGTTAAATTTTTGTGTCCTGAAGCATTCCCCGCAAATATTAAGGAAACTTAAAATTGTATCATTCTTGAAACATTTCGGAATGTTACTTTTAAATGTTCTCTGAACGTTCTGAAAAAAGTAACATTTAAAAAAACGTTCCATGAATGATGCATAAATATAATGTTTTTGTTCTAATGTTTTGAGAACGTTATCAAAGACCTGATAATGTTGAACGAACATTATATTAATGTTACTGGAAGATTGTTTGTTCATAACTTTGAGAGAACCTTTCCAGAACATTCTGAGAACGTTCCCTGTTATCCGGGACGTAATGCTACATAAGGATCTCCTTCGAGTTCTTCATGTCCACCTGTGTTTGTGGGGCTTGAAACGAACGTCTCCTGCTTCTCGATCTCCTCCAGCCTCGGCTTCTTGGCTGTTACAAGAGACAACATGACAGAATGACTTCTGAATATAATATATTATAATAAAAGAGATGCTTTAGTTTTATGATATAGTTTTGAAGTGTCTCTAACCTTTGCTTTTAGACATTATTGTCTCCTACTGTAAGATCTCTAAAATACAACAGAAAGACATGAATGTAGAATGAACAAGGAAAACATACTAAAGAATAAAAAAGCCAATTCTTTTAAATTGAATAATTAAAAGACCTTATAGGTGCTGCAAAGACGTTTTACAGACCTCACAAATATTACAATCCTGCTATATTGACTCTTTCTGATGGACACAACATTATTAAATCTCTTTTCTCGTCTGTTAGTGGTTGTGAATGCGAGTTTGCAGCTCGTGCTGCAATAAAAGTGTTTGTCTCTGCAGGTGAAATCACCAACAAACAAACAACGAGACGAGTTTATTCTGATTCTCCAGCAAATGACTCTTATGAGTGAATCAAAAACATGCAGCACGATCACTTTTATTTGTTTTTATTAAGGCAGTTTAGACACAGAATCAGAAAAAGAAAAAACTACACATGTACACACAGAAACAAATCTGTATCCAGGGGAACAAAAAAAGGCAATAATGTAATAAATTTAAATCTCAATAGAGCACAAAGGATGAATATAGAGATTTTGATCGCTTTAGGATTCACTTACAGCACGATCACAAATGACTCTTATGAACTGGTTCTTTTAATGAGTTTGAATCAATCTGATGAATCATTCACTACTGAATGAACTGAACTCTTGCAGAAGCTTGAGGTAATCTAAAGGTTTATCTGTTGGGAAGCAAAGAATGCTTCAAATAAAGCACAACACATGTTTATGAAGTGTCAGTATGTTGGTATATTACCATCATATCAGAAAATGCAATATACAGGCGCCTATAATGACTGAAACATGTCACTTTATTTAAAATAGCATTGAACATTTAAAATAATTTCATGCAAGATCATATCACATCAAGAGAAACAAGTTTATATATTTTTTATTATGAACATTGGTTAGAAAAGTTGCTGTACTTACAAGATGTGTTTCAGTTTCCTCTTCTGTCCTGCAGCGGTCACAGTATATATAGTGTGCGATTCAGTCTTTAAATCACGTGGTTTGAGGTCATTTTCACCTATTTCTCAGCGATGTTCTCTGTGAAATCACGTGATTTAGACTCAGAGCTTCACCTGAGATGACTCCGAACACACAGACTAATAAACTGATAAAGGCAGATTATAAATGTCTGAATCACAGTGAAAGTTTCAATAGTTTCTCTCTGCATGCGTTCATAGATTTAACATTACACTTTGACTCATATAAACTAACTTACTAAAGAAGTTTCAGTTTTATATGAGGCTTTATTACAGTATATCTTTAATTTAGTTATTGCTAAAAATGTATTTAAGACATAATTTGACAAAATGGCTACAGAAAACAAAGCAATGTTTGTTTTGCTTTTTCATTTTTCTGTTTAATTTTTCCATTAAATTTCAATTTATTTTTTTAAACAAAGAAAAAGAGAGAGAGAGAGAATACAAAACAAAATATTATTTACTTTTTATTTTATGAAAACTATATCAATAACAGTATACTCAATAGTAATATACTATTTATATTGATCACACATTTATCATCACAATATTATAGAAAGGAAATCTTTTTCTGTCATCAAAAACAAGGACATACTGTACATAAAACAAAGAAGAAAAGTTGTTTTCTTGCTGTATTTTCTTCTGAACGTCCAGAAGAACAAACCCAGTCTTTATCGCTTTATGACTTTAATCACTGTATGATGATGATGATGATGATGATGGTTTGACCTCTGATGTTGAACTTTAATTGGAACACGACAGATAAAATATCTGCTGCTTTTATTTGCCCTGCAGAGTTAGGATTGCACTATATTATATAATAATAATATAGTGCAAACTTTCCCATTAAGTAATGAAATCATTATTTTCTAATTTATTCCATTTTATCATTTTGCAAACATTATAGGAGTGTTACTTTTGAATTGTGAAACATGTAACATTTAAAAACACTGTAAATGTAACATTTAAATAAACGTTAGATGTGCTAATGCGTTTCAGAACAGTTCCATGAATGATGTATAAATAATGTTTTTGTGCTAACGTTTGGAGAACATTATTAAAGAGATAACATTGAACGAACGTTCTATTAACGTTACTGGAAGAACATTTGTTCATAACTTTGAGAGAACCTTGTCAGAGCATTTCTGAGAACATTCCCTGTAAAGAAACAGGAGCTAAACATGAGAAGACAGAATACAGAAACAATGGGAACAAAACACTACAAAATAAAAGTCCTTTTGAAAAAAACATGAAACATGTAACTATAAGAGAGTCTGAACGGGTTCCTGCTCATCATCATCATCTTCATCAGCTGTGGTTGTGTCCTGCTCTCTGCATGTCCAGCTTCTGCTCTCAAATCCTTCACTGATTTCACCACATATGAATTATAATTATGGCAAAACAGTCATAATTTACTAACACCTATACTAAGTTATAATTATTACATACTAAGTCATAGTTAGGAGATTAAAAAAAACATTATGAGATAAAAATGTAACTTTTTTGCCGTTACTTCACTTTTTTGTATGTCCTAATTATTACTTATGTCAGAATTTTGACTTTTTGTCAGAATTTCAAGTTACGTCAGAATTTTTGTCTTTTTATTGTAATAATGAGGACTTTTTAAGTCATACTTTCAACTGTCATAATTTTGACTTTTTACATAATAATTTTTGCCTTCTGTGATCACTTTCACTGTAGATTTTGACTTTTTTGTCAGAATTTCAACTTTTTAATGTAATAATTGACATTTTAAGTCATACTTTTGACTCAAGTATCATAATTTTGACTTTTTATTGTAATAATTAGGACTTTTTAAGTCAGAATGTAACATTTTTAAAGTCATAATTATGACATTAAGTCATACTTTCAACTGAGTATGTCATAATTTTGACTTTAAGTCAGAATTTCAACATAACAATTATGACTTTTTAAGTCACTTTCGACTCAGAATTTTGACTTTTTAATGTAATAATTGCTATTTTAAGTCATACTTTCGACTAAGTGTGTCGTAGTTGTAAGTCATAAATTTGAATTTTTATGTAATATTTTCAAATTTTATGTCATAATTTTGACTTTTTAGGTCAGATAGAATTTTGACTTTTGTCAGAATTTTGACTATTTAATGTAATAATTTGGACTTTTAAATCAGAATTTAACATTTTTAAAAAGTCGTAATTATGACATTAAATCTTACTTCCGAAGTCATAATTTCAGCTTTTTAAATAATTATGACTTTTTAAATAATACTTTCAACTTTCAATTTTTCCTGTATTTTTGATCAAATAAATTCAGGTTTGGTGAGCAGAAGAGACTCTTTCAAAAACATTTGATAAAAGTCGTAATTATTTCAAACTTTTGGTGGATATAATATATATAAATGTATACACTGTAAGGCTACATGTTAACTTCTGTTGTCTCTAATGTGTAAGTTGATCTTTATGATTTCAGAAACACGTTCTTCTGTCTTTTGCGTCTTCACAGTGATTGTGTGGGGTCATATAACACACACACACACACACACACCCTCTTTAGATAAGCAGGCAGAAGGGGGTGTGTGTGTCTTTAAGGCGCCTGTGTGTCTTTGTGTGTGTGTGTCTCAGCAGCAGCAGTCTCTAGTCTCTAGTTGAGTCCGGTTCAGTTCGGATCATGTCTTAAATCATCTGCAGCAGATCTGTGTGTGTGTTCAAACTCCTGGAAGTCACGAACAGCTTCATGGTCTCGCGGTGAGTGTGTGTTTGTGTTCGAGAGAAACTTCTTCAGTTCTTTAGTTCGAGCTCAGAGTGAATCAGGACAGATCCACACTCGTTTTCTCAGTGTTTGTGTGGTGAAACTCGCCTGAAGTCCCGCGGTTACTGTAACACGTGCTCTCGATACATTCACTGTTACTTTCAAACGAGTCTTTGATGTCGCCGCTCACTGTCGGACGCCGCTTTTGTCTTTGATGTTTGATCTGTTTGTTTATTGCGTCTGTCTCAGTCTCTCGTTCCTGTGCTCATTTAGGTCCGGTGGGTTCGGTTCGGTTCTGGTCGTGATGCAGCCTTCATCTTCATCATCTTCATCAGTGTTTCTTCTTCTTCTGTCAAGTTTTTCTCTCGCTTTGGCCTGTAATAAAGCTCTGTGTGCCAGTGACGTCAGCAAGTGTCTCATTCAGGTAAGAGTCTCACATTATGATGTATTATGTTGGGTTTTGATGGTTCAGAAGCTGGAAGCTGCAGTGAATCAGATATGATGAAGTTTTCAGATGCACTTCATAATTCTCATGTGCATCTACTGGTTCTGAAGCACTTTTCGTGGAGCTTCATGGCTGTTCTTGTGTTGTTGTCTGTGTTTAACTGTGTTGTTGGTGGTGTTGTTGTGGAGCAGGAGTTGTGTCAGTGCCGGCCGTCCGATGGGAACTGCTCGTGCTGTAAGGAGTGTATGATGTGTCTGGGAACTCTCTGGGAAGAGTGCTGTGACTGTGTGGGTAAGATCATCATGTTCTCAGTGTTACACAATATCTGCAGCTCAACCGTCTCTTCTGCTGCATCATGTCTGCTCTGATGGAAGAGATGATAATCAAGTGCATATAAACATGTTTAAACATGTACACTTATATGTTACAAAGGAGGTCAAAATCATCTGCATAAATAAATGTATAATTTTTTTTTATTCATATGAGATTTTTAATAGTGTGGCTTTAGATTGTGATTTTTTTTTTTTTTTAATTGAAAATAAACTTAATTATATATAAAGAAGAGATGGTAATTGTGACTTTTTATCTCACAATTCTGACTTTATAATTTGTTTGTCTCACAGTTCTGAGAAAAAAAGTCTGCGTTGTGCAAATATAATATATTAAACTCACAATTGTGAGAGGAAGAAGTCAGAAATGTGAGTTTATACTCCAACATTATTTTCGCACTTTATTTCACGTATTTCTCTTCCTTTCTGACTTTCTTGTGATTCCGACATTTCTCACTGATCTGACTTTATTTCTGACTATTCCAACATTATTTCTCACCATTCTGACTTTTTCGTGATTCCGACTGATTTCTCGCCATTCCAACTTTTCTCATAATTACGGCATTAATTCTCACTATTCCAACGCTATTCCAGCATTTCTCACCATTTCATCTTAATTACAATTCCAACTCTATTTCAGAGTTTATTTCCCACAATTCCGACATAATTTCTTGCATTATTTCTCCCCATTCCAATGCTATTCCAACATCTCACTAATCCGACTTATGTCTTACCATTCTGACTTTTTTGTGATTCCAACATTATTTTTCATGATTCCATTATTTCTCGCCATTCCGACTCTTCTTAATACATTATTTCTTTCGATTCCAACACTACTCCAACATTTCTTGCCATTCCAACTTTATTCCGATTCCAACATTCTCTCACCATTCTGAGGTTTTTTTCTTGTTTTTCTGACTTTCTTGTAATTAGACTTTATTTCTTGCCATTCCAACTTTTCTTGTTATTCCGACATTAATTCTTGCTATTCCAACACTATTCCAACATTAATTCTCGCCATTCTGAGGTCATTTCTTGCAATTCTGACTTTTTCTTGTTTTCTTGTTTTTTCTCTGATTGCAAGAAAAAAGTCAGAATTGTGAATTATAACTTTAAAATTGTGAGAAATAAAATATAAATATATATATATATAATATGGAAAAAATTAAGAGACCACTCCTAGTTCAGAAATCAATGTTAAGTGGTCTCTTAATTTTTTCCATAGCTGTATATATATATATAAAAACTCGCAATTGCAAGGAAAAGCTCTCATAATTAAATAGTTTTTTTTTTTTCTAGTCTAAATCAAGTTTAGTTTGTGCTCCGAGAGCTGAAGGGTCTTGATGTTTTGTGTGAGTGTTTCTGTAAAGTGTGTGTTCTTGTGTTTCTGGTCCTCTCAGGCATGTGTAACCCCAAGAACTACAGCGACACGCCGGCGACGGCCAAGAGCACGGTGGAGGAGCTGTACCGGCCCATCCCGTCGCTCTTCCGCGCGCTGACCGAGGGCGAAGCGCCCATCAACATGATGGTGGTGTCCTTCCCCGTGGCCGAGGAACTGTCCTACCACGAGAACCTGGTGTCCTTCCTGGAGACGATGGAGGACGCGCACCAGAACGTCTCGCTGCCGGGGAACAGCATCCACGCCAGCTACGACACGCAAGGTGAGGAAAGAGCGCTCGCCTCGCGCTTCACTGAGCAGGAACGTCGTTAGCTTGAGCTTCATTCGTTCCGGCGGTGACCTTGTGACCCTGAGCTGTGACGGTAATGAGACGTCCAGCGGCGAGCAGGTGTCCGGACTGACCGGACGGAAATGCATCAGATCATTTATGTCACACTGGAGTTGATATATTTGACTCACACATTACTGGTAAAAGTTTAGAATAATTGAGGTTTCTGGATTCTGTTTATTTGATTAAAAATACAGGAAAATTTGTGAAATATTATTAGAATTTAAAACAGCTGTTTTCTATGTGAATATATAGTAAAGTGTAATTTATTCCTGTGATCAAAGCTGAATTTTCAGCATCATTACTCCAGTCTTCAGTGTCACATGATCCTTCAGAAATCATTCTGATATGATGAAAAACATTTAAAAAATCGTAGTTATTCTAAACTTTTGACCAGTAGTGTACTATTTTATTAACGTGAAATGATTCTTTTAAAATGAGGAATGTTACTTTCAGTGTGTCTTTAGATGACTGATAAACTTTGTTTTTAATTATTGCTTTGCATGTCATAATTTTTTTTTGTGCCTTAATTATGACATGCAAAGCCAAAGTTATGATATGCAATGTCATAATTTCAACTTTTTTTTTGTTATAATTTTGACTTTAGGTCATAGTCATGACTTAGTATGTCAATTTAAACTTTGCATGTATTAATTTAATTTTTTTTTTATAATTATGACGTGCAATTTCATTTTTGTCATAATATTGTCATAATTTTGCATTCATAATTTTGATTTTGCATGTCATTATTTTTACTTAAAGTAAAATTTATGACAAAAAATTAAGACAAATTGAATTATAAAATGCAATTTCATTTTTGTCATAATTTTGACTTTTCAAGCCATAATTTTTTTGTCATAATATTTTCATAATTTTGATTTTGCATGTCATAATTTTGTGTCTGCATTTTATAAAGTAAAATTTATAAGTAAAAATTATGACAAAAATGAAATTGCATGTTATAATTCATTTTTGTCATAATTGCATGTCTTCATTTTATTTTATTTTTTTTAGTTTTTACTTTGCCTGTCATAATTTTTTTTTGGTCATAATTTGATTTTGCATGTCATATTTTTTGTCATAAATTTTATTTTACAAAATACAAAGTAAAAATTATGACAAAATGAATTATAACAATTTAATTTGTCATAATTTTGATTTTGCATGTCAATTTAATTATTTTTTTGTCAGTTTTTACTTTCCCTGTCAATTTTTTTTTTTTTTGTCATAATTTGACTTAAATTGCATGTTAATTTTTATTTTTTTTAACTTTCGTCAATTTTTATGTTATAAAGTAAAAATTATGACAATTAAAAATTAACATGCAATTTAACTTTCGTCAATTTTGATTTTGCATATCATAATTTAATTTTTTCCTTAATTTTTACTTTGCATGTCAATGTTTCCCAAAGCATGATTTTTGCTCTTATGTGGCGGATGTGCTTCCACACACACTGATCTGATGTCCATGTGACTGTATTGGTGTTGTTTCCTGATCTGTGTCTGTCTCATCTCTCCAGATAAGATGTGTACGGTGGTTTACTTCGACGACTGCGTGTCCATCCGTCAGTGTAAGCAGTACTGCGAGTCGATGGGCGGATCCAAGTACCGCTGGTTCCACAACGCCTGCTGCGAGTGCATCGGACCCGAGTGCGTCGACTACGGCAGCAAATCCGTCAAGTGCATGAACTGCCTGTACTGATCCTGAACTGAGCGCAGTCCTGTCAGTCACCGATGTTTTGTTATTGTGTCCTGCGTCACGCAAAAGATTTTGTATATATATTTTTATTCTTGCAGATTCACGTGTAGCCTCATACATTCAGATCAGAGAAATGATTTTGATAGAGAATAGATTCATAATCAGCATGTTATAAACTTTCTCAAGGTCTTTATCAAGACTGAACGAAGTTAAAATCATTAGTTTAACGATTAAAATAAATCATCCTTTCACCTAGAGAAGTGAAGCTGGAGTGTTATGTGGAGACGACAGACGCTTGTTTCTTCAGTTTCACAGACGCAGGTGAACTTGAGCGATAGAAATCACTGTATTTTTCAATAAAACATCATTATCTCCTGGTTTTTTTTCTTGTGGTTTCATTTTTTCCCTTTGTCTTTTTTGTCATTTTCCTTTTTTGTCTTGTATCATTTTTATTAATTTTAATTTCCTGTTTTTTTTTATTTTTTGGTCATTATGCATGTTTTCTTTAGTTCTTTCTTAGTGTTTTGTATGTTTATTCCTCATTTCACGCGTGTGGCTGCTGTCGGTCGCTCTGTTAATCGTGCGTCTCTTCGGCTCACAGGTGTCCTAATGAAGCGTCCCACTTTCAGACACAAAGCTCTCATTCAGTCCCATGAGCCTCCAGTCATCCGTCCAACTTCATCTGCAAACTCAACGTTCATAATGTGTGAAGGTCACTTGAGTTTGTTCTGGTTATGATTGTCAAACAGAAATATTGTAGTTATTCTCTGCACATCTCAATATGAAACATTTGCTATTTACTCATTTACATGTTCATGATCTTTATGAATCATTCAGTGAGCAGGAGATAAAAGCTTCATAATCTTTCATCAAAATGTAAGTTGAAGCTCTGAAATAACATTTAAGCTGTTCCCATTTTTATGGTGAAGTTGTCGACAAAAAGGGTAAAAACTTTACAATAGTTTAATTTAACATGAACAATTATATTAGATCAAGACATTTATAGATCATATTAAAACGTCAAATGTGTCTGATAACAGTGTCTCATTTTGGCTGCGTGAGATTCTCCAGCTTTGTTGTTGTTGAGCTGTTAAAGCTCCGCCCACTTCTGGAGCAGCAGCTCATTTGCATTTAAAGGGACACACACAAAAACAGTGTGTTTTTGCTCACGTGCAAATTTGACAAGCTCTAATAAATGAAGTTTCAGCTCAAAATCCCCCACAGATCACAGACACATTCTGGAGACACCAGAGACTGATATTACATCTTGTGAAAGGGGCGTTATAAATGTGCTAACAATATATTGTTCATTGTTAGTTAATGCATTACCTAATATAACAAAAAAAAATAAAATGTTATGAAATATTACATCTCAATATTCTAAATAGTTGCGGTTGAGGAACTAAATTGGCTACTGATTTATTGTAAATTCATGTTTGTTCATAAGACATGTTAATGTATATGACTTGGATAAGGTAGAACTTGTGTGATCGTCTTCAACAGTGAGAACAACAGCAAGTGATTTCATCTGAAATTTTATTCTGGACAGGTTAAGAGAATAACATCAGCTATTCATGATCAAAAACAGGAATATATACAGAAGAGTTTTGCATTAAAACACTCAAGGCTTCAAGTGAGTTTCAGATTGAATGTTCACATGGACCACTCGTGATTTCCGTTAAAAACGCCAGTTCACATGGTTCGTCTGAGCAGACGTGTGACCGTGTCCATCAGTACAACAATGTGCTGCGCTGAAGATTAAAAGAGCGACGCTCGAGCCCTTGAGATCAGACAGACGCGTCCCGTCACTGATATATATATGCAGCATATATTAGAGCCGTCAACCGGCCGCCGGCCCGGTCACATGTCAACAGTTTAGTCGTTTGATTTCTCCAGCTGTTCAAGTATTCTCTGGTTTAAGGAAGACGCGTTTAAGGCTTCTGTGGCAAAATAAAAGAGAGAGAACGCACAAAAGCCCACAAATAACCCAGGGGCTGTAGTGAGATGCATTCTGGGAAAGCTGTTAGAAGTCTGTGTTCAGTATGTGGAGGACGTGGTGCTCATGGCGTCCTCGTTCAGACGGGTGCTTCCGGGATGGACACTGGCAAAGTATTTGACGTCTTTGTCCACGTCCGTCTGCAGAGCGACCAGAGTGTGCTCCAGCGCCTCCTGTTGGCAGCCGGCCGAGTTCAGGAAATACTCTACAGGAGAGAACACACACACACACACACACAGGCACAAAACAAACAAACAAAAAAACCCACTAAAGAATTAAAAAAATAAATGAAAAACAAAAAAGTGAAGTAATATTTTCTTCCCTTTTTTCTTTTTTTTAAAGATAATAAAAACAGAACAATAGAGCTAAAATAAATAAAGGAAAAGAGGGAAAAAAGGAAAAACAAAATGAAAAGAAAAGAAAGGAAAAATACAAAAAAATTTAAGAACGAATAAGGGGGGAATCAAATAAGAAAAATGAAAGGAAAATATAAACATAAAAAACAGAAAAAGGATAAAATATATAAAGTGAAAAGGATAGAATAAAAAAAATAATTAAATAAATAAATAAAATGAGAAGATCAAATATAAATAAAAAGACAAGAAAAAATTAAAGAAAATGTCAAAGATGAAAATAAAAAGAACAATATAACTAAAATAAATAAAGAGGCAAAAAAAAAATAATGAAAAAATGCAACAAAAAAAAAAAGCCATAAAAGAAAAAGGAGAGAAAAAAATAATAAATCAAAGACTGAAAAGGATGAAGAAAATAAACTGAAAAGAAGGAAAAAAAAAAAAAAAAAAAAAAAGGCAAAAGAAGAAATAAAAGAACAAAAAAAAGAAAATTAAAATAAACAAGAAGAAAGGGATGAAATGACGGCACACACACCTCGCTCCAGCAGCGTCTGCCGCAGGGTTTTGGCCAGCAGGACTCGGACGTTGGGAACGGGATCCGTCGCCAGCTGCAGCAGCGGAGGAAGCAGGTGCTCCGAGAACTGATCCAGAGTCAGACACTCCTCCTCGATGGACAACTGACCAACACAGAGCTGCGCGTCAGGACAATCCACACTGATGATGATGATGAGCAGGAGGAGGAGGAGGAAGAGTGCGTCTCACCTGACAGACGAAGGCAAACGCCTGCCGGCCGGACCACTTCTGAGAGTGACAGAACTTCTCCACCAGCTCGCCCAGAAAACTCACCAGCAGAGACGAACACGACGACAACTTCCTGATGATCTCGCTCACCTGAAACACAGCGAATCTTTGAGAGGAACGACTCACTGGAACCAGAATTATTCATTCATGATTCAATCACTACAGTCTCACTTGAAATAACCAAGACAGAAAGAAAAAAAAAGCAACAAAAAAAACTAAACTAATAAAGAAAAGGAAATAAGACAAGAAAAAAAAGGAACAAAATGAAAAAAAAATAAATAAAAAAAATTATATATATACACATATATATTACACACACACACACACACACAAATATACAAATAGAGGGGAAAATTTAAAAAAAATGAAAAAGGGGAAAGAAAATAAATTTATTAAAAAAAAAAAGGAATTGAAATTAAAAGAAATAAGAAAAAAGGAAAGAATGTTAAATAAATGAAAGTGAAGTAAAAAAAGAAAAAAGTGTATGAAAGAAAAAGTGAAAAAGAAAGAGTAAAGGAAAGTGAAAGAAATAAAGAAAAAAATGACAAATAAAATAAATTAAAAGAAAAAGGAAAAAGAAAAGAAAAAGTAAAAGAGAAAAAGTGAAAAGTAAAAGAAAAATAAATAAATAAATTGATTTACAAAGAAATGCAAAATCACCAAAAAATAAAAAAGGAAAAGGAATTAAAAGAAATGAGAAAAGAAAAAAAGGAAAGAATGTTGATAAAATGAAAGTGAAATAAAAAGGAAAAAAGAAAAGGTGTATGAAAGAAAAACAAAGTGAAAGAAAGGAGTAAAGGAAAGTGAAAGAAAAAGAAAAATGTCAAATAAATGAAAAGAAATTAAAAAATTAAATAGAAAGAAAAAGGAAAAAAAAAAGTGAAAAAGTAAAAAGAAGAAAAAAGAAAGGAAAAGGAAAAGAAAGAAAGTGAAAGAAAGAGAAAGTGAAATAGTAAAAGAAAAAGAAAATAAGAAAGTGAAATAGTAAAAGAAAAAGAAAGTAAAAGAAAAAGAAAGTGAAAGAAAAAGAAAGTGAAAGAAAAAAAGAATGGTGAAAGTGAAAGAACGAGAAAGTGAAATAGTAAAAGAAAAAGAAAATAAAAGAAAGTGAAAGAAAAAGAAAGGTGAAAGTGAGAGTACCAGTCTGTAGGACGTCCAGCGAACGGACGACACGCGGTCAGTGCAGAGACAGAAGGCCAGCGGTCTCAGATAGTCGTGGACGTCCTGCGCGCTGTACAGCTCCAGCAACAACACCAGCTGCCTGTCACACACACACACACACTGAGACATGACATCACCAGCGACATCATCAGTGACATCATCACCACACACAGCGCAGCGCAGTCGTACTCGGCCAGCTCGGAGCGAAACCTCCAGTTGCGGCTGTTGTCCGTCACCAGGAACTCCTGCAGCTGGTACAGATACTTCCTCCTGGTGTCCTGATGCAGCAGCTGAAAGAGGAACACCACATGACCATCATCATCATCATCATCATCCTCACACACACTGAGTGATGGAGCGGACCGGACCTTGAGGAAGTCGTAGAGGTGTTTGAGGACGCCGATGCGGACCTCGTCCAGGTCCTTCAGGAAGCTGTTGAAGATGGGCACCAGATGAGCGGCCGTCAGCTGATCTCCCAGGATCAGAGCCAGCTCATGGATGGAGAACGCCAGCGTCCGCCGCACCTTCCACTGACACACACACACACACACACACACACACACGAGAGAAATTACCTGATGTGTAAGGGTGTTGGATATATATTATTTACGATAGTATCACGATTGTTGGTCCGTACTCAAGAAGATAAGGGTCAAAAATACCTCCGTCTGATATTGATTAACTATTTTACATGATATTAATATAAAAAAAAAAAAACATACAAAGAGTGGCGTTTCTACTCTAAACATCAGCATGATTACAAATGTGGTATTGATTTTATACAACAGTTCAATAACCAAGAAGTTAATATTAAATGACTGACATTTTAGACACAATATTGCCTGTTTTAAAGAATAGTTTAAAAAAAACAAAACAAAACACAGCAGTGGTTCGTTACCGAATGAACAAATCGTTTTAATGAATGATTCAATGACTCACTCATGAAGACATTCAAATGCTTCGCTCCTGAATGAATCAGCCGTTTGAATGAATCGGTTGAATCTCAATGACTCGCTCATTAACAGTGACTCAGTAACATGGACTTAATTTCACATTTAAAATATCTTTTCATTTTTGCTGTTTTTTTCCCCCTCTTTATTTGTATTTTTATCTTTTTATTTTGTTCTTTTTTTTCTTTTCTTTTATTTTCAAAAAATGAAAATTAAAAACAAAAATTTAAAAAGGGGAAAGACAATAAAAAAACTGATTTAAAAAGAAAAAGATACTGTATATTTGTGAAAAGAAAACAAATATAGAAAGAAAAAAAGAAAAGAATGTTAAAAAATAAGAAAATGAAAGTGAAATAAAAAAATGAAAGTAAAAGAAAGTAAAAGTAAAGGAAAGTGAAAAGAAAGAAAGAAAGAAAATTACAAAAAAAGAAATTAAAAAGAAAAAAGAAAGAAAGAGAAAGAAAGTGAGTCAAAGTGAAAGAAATAATTAAAAATGACAAATAAAAAATAATATTAAAAAATTAAAAAGAAACAGAAAAAAAGAAAGTGAAAAGTAGACACAATATTGCCCGTTTTTGCTATGAAAATAGTTTCAATCAAAGCCACAGCAGTGCTTCGTTACTGAATGAACAAATCATTTTAATGAATGATTCAATGACTCACTCATTAACAGTGATTCAGTAACATGGACTAAATTTCACATTTAAAGAATTTTTTCATTTTTTGAAAAACAAAAAACAAAAAAAACATTTCAATTATCAATATTCAACGTTTTGTTTAAAACATCAAAAATGATGCGCTTGTAACTGCAGGTTAAACACATTCATGTCCCTCTGAGCTGCATTAAACAGTGTGTAAAGGCGTATAAATTTCCGTATAAGCTTCCGTTTCCTCTGCAAAGATTAATTTTGTTGAGACCGATTTAATTTGATTGGTAACAGCCTTAATGTGTCTAATTATTCTAATTCTTTTGTCAAATTCTTACATTTAATCAAATTGATGATGCATAAGAAAATGAAAATGGCTTTATTATGGAACAAAAAATAAATTGGTAGGCCAAATTGTGTGCATGATTTAATAAATCATTCTCCAAATTTGCTAAATCATGAGCATGATTTATAAATCGAGGGAACATAGTTGTCATTCGATTTACTTTTTTTTTTTCTTGCATGTCATGTGCAGGGCTCCATACTATATAAAGGTAAACATACCCAAAACGGGTAAAAATCAATTTACACCTGCCAAAGGTACCAGCACAAAAAACACACTCAGCAAAATATCATCTAATTATTGTTAGAGAAAAGATATAATTTGTGAATAAACCCCTCTCGCTGTGCCAAGTAAAAAAAAGGATAGTTTTGATAAAGCATTGAGAAATGTGTCCTAGTGTTTAAAAAAAATAATAATAATAATAAAATATGACACATTGTATGAGGAAACAAGTGTCTTGTGCATGTATTATATGAATAATTGGAAACAAGCACCTGCATGTCGGAGGCCAGCGTCTCGTACGTGTCGCGCAGGCAGTGCCAGTTCTGCCGTCCTAACGTCAGCGCCACACCGGGCAGACTGTAGGCGCAGTGCTTGGCGATCTCCATGTCCACGGTCTGAGCGCGCGACGGGTCCGTCATGGACAGATACTGGTCCAGTAACGCCTGAGGAACCACATCCTGCAGTGGGCAGCACACACGTCAGAGCAGAGCATGATGGGATTGAGCTCATGATGGGATGATCAACTGACCTGCTGTTTCGATTTCCTCTCGTCTTCAGGATTCACACTGCTGTCGCTCACGTCAGAATCATCGTCGTCATCACGCCTCTGAAACACGCAACATACTCCTTTTCATTTCTATTCACTAATATAATGATAGTTATAAAGAGCAACGTTTACCTACAGATATGTGATAAACATTTTAGTAATGCATGAAAAATGCTGAACAAATCAGACGGATTCACGCTAATGAACTGAACTTATCAACACTTAATGCTTAAAAACATGTGCTGGGCTTTGACACAGATCAGGATCATGAAACCAGTATAATGATATGATTGTAATTATCAAAGTTGGCATGTTGTGTTCACCTGTGTGTCGTCTGAATGGAGCTCAGAGGAATGTTGGGAGCTGAAGGGATTGGATTGTGCTGCTCGGGGCTCCAGGAAAGCGTCTTCCAGTCCAGAGTCCAGCGCCGTGGCTCTCAGAGCAGCTGTCAGGACATCCACTTGTGCTGGAAAACACAGATCAACACAGAAGGGTTTCCTGCTTGAATGTTGATTATTTTCCTCATATTCTCCATTGTTGCAGCTCCTCTCTTCCCAGTCTGTCAGTAACGCTCTGTTTAGTTCCTGTCTCTATGAAGCCACTCCTTCTGAAAAGCAAAATGTCCCGCCCCTAACCATAACCGCCAGTTTCAACAACTACTAACTCAACCAGGCCCCGCCCATTTATTCTGCATATGAATTAGAGTTCAGAAACACTCTGATATAGAGATATTCATGCTCCAACTATGGAAGCTTGTTTCCACCACTACAAAAATAATTAAAAACGGTAATTCCAACTTTTTCTCACAATTCTGACTTTTTTTCTCTGAATTGCGAGATATAAAGTCCGAATTGCGAGATATAAAGTCCGAATTGCGAGATATAAAGTCCGAATTGCGTTATAAAGTCAAAATTGCGAGATATAAAGTCAGAATTGCGAGATATAAAGTCTGAATTGCGTTATAAAGTCAAAATTGCGAGATATAAAGTCAAAATTGCGAGATATAAAGTCCGAATTGCGAGATATAAAGTCCGAATTGCGAGATATAAAGTCCGAATTGCGAGATATAAAGTCCGAATTGCGTTATAAAGTCAAAATTGCGAGATATAAAGTCAAAATTGCGAGATATAAAGTCCGAATTGCGAGATATAAAGTCCGAATTGCGAGATATAAAGTCCGAATTGCGAGATATAAACTTGCAATTCTGAGAAAAAAAAAAAAAAAAAAAAACGTCCAAATTGCGAGATATAAAGTCCGAATTGCGAGATATAAAGTCCGAATTGTGTTATAAAGTCAGAATTGCGAGATATAAAGTCTGAATTGCGAGATATAAAGTCCGAATTGCGTTATAAAGTCAGAACTGCGAGATATAAAGTCTGAATTGCGAGATATAAAGTCCGAATTGCGTTATAAAGTCAGAACTGCGAGTTATAAAGTTCGAATTGCGAGATATAAAGTCAGGATTGCGAGATATAAAGTCCGAATTGCGAGATATAAAGTCCGAATTGCGTTATAAAGTCAGAATTGCGAGATATAAACGCGCAATTCTGAGAAAAAAGAAAAAAAAACGTCAGAATTGCGAGATATTTGCAATTCCCTTTTTCATTTCATGGCGGAAACAAGCTTCCATATCAAACCGCAGCATTACACACTAAAGAAAGACAAAGTCCTCTTTAAAACACGATCAGATGTGAAGCAAAGCCTGTTACTTCTGAACACAGACTGCAGTTATTGTGCGTCACTCCTTCTGTTTTTCGGCTCAGTGTTTCAGTAACTTCCTGTGTTCGTTTCCTTCCACTGACACAAAGGTCTCGCTCCAGCTGCTTTAAGGCTTCTGTTCCTGAAATCTCTTATTGATGAATGTGGCAGTATTTGGCTTTATTGTGTTTGTAGTGCAAAGTTTGTCAGATCCAGTAACTAGAGCTGGGCGAGTTGATATCAACATCAATATCAATAATCTCAATATCAATCATGTCAAATCCACTTAATGAGAAAGCACCGCCGCTCACCTTTGACATCCGGGTCGTCGATGTGCGGCTCCAGGTTTTCGATGAGTTCCTCCAGCTGTTTCCTGCCCAGCGCCGGAGCGGACGGCCGCTTCTCCTTCTCCTCCTCCAGTAGCTCCAGGTCCAGGTCGATCTCCGGGATGGGCGTCCTCCAGTAGTGGAAGGAGTTAAAGAGCTCCTGCTCGTCTTGTGGAGCGGGCGACGGCGAGGGATCGTCCTGAGCTGATGCCGGTGGATCCTCGTCGGCTCCAGACGAAGCCTCCGTCTCTTCAGGAAGGCACTTAGAATCGTCTGCCGTCAGGACCTCCGCGGTCTGCTCACCTCCGCCCTCCTCCGCCACATCCTGCTCCTCACATCCAGAGGGATTGTGGGAAGCGGCAGACGTCCCTGCTGCGGACGAGCTGCCGGCGGCATCTGCGTTTGTGCTGAACGAGACACAGAGGTGAGCGAGTGAAGGTTGATCCTCAGAGCTCTTCATCAGTCAGTCGTCTCACCTGTGCGTTTGAGCTCCGCTCCAGTTGCCCTCGTCTCTGAAGTACTGACCCACGTTACTGCTGGGGCTCGCGAACGTCGAGATGAACTGACCCAAGGACTGAAACGCGGCCTGACGCACCTGCCGACCGCAGCACACGCTCATTAACACAGAACGGACAACACAGAAGAGATTAAACGGATTGGGCGTACCCAGCGGGAGGGATCGCTGATCAGACTGATGAACAGAGACGAGAGTTTCGTCCGCCGCACTTCTGGAGACGTGGCCGAGGACACAGTCATGAAGCACTCGGCGCAGGCCTTCCGCACGCCCCACACGTTATCCGAGCAGAGCTGGAAGAAACGCGGCAGCTGGACAGGAAAGAGAGAGAGGAAGGAGAGGAAAACGCCTCAGACAACTATACAAAACAAATCAGAGTTGATAACATGACAACATTTATGTAGTCTGATTTTGAGCCTTTTTCAAACCCTGTTCAAAACAGACTCATAAAAAGAGCAGAGCGGGGCTAGTTGTCACATTTTACCCAGTGTCTTATTTTTGAAAGTCAGTTTCTACATAAAACTTTAAAATCTCGACTTCAAAAGCCTAAAAATGAAAAGGTAATTGCAACTTTTTATCGCACAATTCTGACTTTTTCTTGCACTTGCGAGATATAAAGTTGTAATTGAGTTATAAAGTCAGAATTGTGAGTTATAAAGTCGAAATTGCAAGATATAAAGTCATAATTGCGTGACAAAGTCGTAATTGCGTGATATAAAGTCGTAATTGTGTGATATAAAGTCATAATTGCATGACAAAAGTCATTGCGTGACAAAGTCGTAATTGCGTGATATAAAGTCGTAATTGCATGACAAAAGTCATTGCGTGACAAAGTCGTAATGGCGAGTTATAAAGTTGTAATTGTGTGATATAAAGTCATAATTGCGAGTTATAAAGTCGTAATTGCGCAATATAAAGTCGTAATTGCGAGTTATAAAGTCATAATTGTGTGATATAAAGTCGTAATTGCGTGAAAGTCGTAATTGCGTGACAAAGTCGTAATTGCATGACAAAGTCGTAATTGCATGACAAAGTCGTAATTGCATGACAAAGTCGTAACAGAAATTAACTGCTGCTAGTGAAAACAAGCACTTAAAACAGTTACTGCCATCTAACCCATGTGACAACTTGCATGACAAAGTCGTAATTTCGCGATATAAAGTCGTAATTGCGCGAGTCATAATCATGTGATATAAAGTCGTAATTGCGTGACAAAGTCATAATTGCGTGATATAAAGTCGTAATTGCGAGATATAAAGTCGTAATTTCACGATATAATGTCGTAATTGCGTGATATAAAGTCGTAATTGCGTGACAAAGTCGTAATTGCGTGACAAAGTCGTAATTGCGTGACAAAGTCGTAATTGCGTGACAAAGTCGTAATTGCGTGACAAAGTCGTAATTACGTGACAAAGTCGTAATTGCAAGTTATAAAGTCATAAATGTGTGATATAAAGTCGTAATTGCGTGACAAAGTTGTAATTGCGTGACAAAGTAGTAATTGCGAGATATAAAGTCGTAATTTCACGATATAGTCATAATTGCATGACAAAGTCGTAATTGTGTGATATGAAGTCGTAATTGTGTAACAAAGTCATAATTGCGAGTTATAAAGTCATAATTGTGTGAAAAAGTCGTAATTGCGAGTTATAAAGAATTGCACGATATAAAGTCAGAATTGAGTTATAAAGTCAGAAAAAGCCATCTAACCCATGTGACAACTTGCCCCATCTTTCCTGTGTTGATCATACCAGCAGTTCCTCTGTTGCCTCTCCTCCAACAACGCTGCAGATGTCACCGAAGTTCGCCGCACAGACCTGTGGGACACAAACACACGCCTCTGATCAGCGACGAGGACAGAGCGTCTTCCTCTGGACTCCCGAACACAAGCCAATCAGAATCACCCACCTTGCGCACGTGAAACATCCTGCAGTCGCAGCACATCTCGCAGAAGCGCGGCAGAAAGAGTCGCTCGGTGATGTCCTTCCCCACCATCGGCGCCATTTTACAAATAATCTGAGATGAACATCAGAAACAAGCACTCAGTCCTGTCCGCTGCGCTGGTTATGATAGTCATGAGTTTTGTGCTGACGATTAATTGTCATTTAAATAATTGTGATTAACGATTTAATTTTGTTTTGTTCATCACTTACAGTGTATGCATAATAGATTATTTTTTATTTGGAATCATTTATAATATAATATGTTTATAATAAAATAGGCTGATATTATTTATTTTAACGCTGTAAATTTTAATGTTGTGAAAAATATTTATAAAATAATATAATAAAATAAGAATTAAATAGGCCCATATTTACTTTAGTGCTGTGAAAATATTTATGTAATAATAAAAATGATATAAAACAGACCCATATTATTTACTTTAATGCTGTGAAAATTAATAATATTATAATATTATATAATTATAGAAATTATAAAAATGTTTTCAAACTTACTTTAATGCTGTAAAAATGTTATATTTATATAATAAAAAATATAATAAAAATGATAAGGCCAATATGATTTATTTTAATGTTGTGAAAATTAATATTTATATAATGATAAAATGTGTTCAAATTTACTTTAATGCTGTTAAATATTCACATAATTAAAATATAATAAAATAATAAAAATTATAGTAAAATATGCCCATGAGACTTGCTTTAATGTTGTGAAAAATATTTACATAACATAAAAATGATAATAAATAGGTCATGTTATTTAGATTAATGCAGTGAATTAATTTATATAATTAAAATATAATAACATAAAAATTATAATAGCCACATTTTACTTTAATGCTGTGAATATTTATATAATAAAAACATTTAATAAATCGAAAATATAATAAAAAAAAAAATCATATTTACTTTTTTTGATCTAAATATTTATATAATTATAATAATAAAAAATAATAAAACAGGCCAATATTATTAACTTTTTAGTGCAGTACAAAAAAAAATAATTATAATATAATAAAAAAATGCCTATGTGTTTTACTTTATTGCTGTGAAAATGTATATTTACGTGAATTATTGTTTTATATTATAATGCAGACTGATTAAATCCACAAAGCTTCATTTCGTACGAAGGAAGGAAGAGCTTTGACTCTCTTTGTACTTTACAACAGTGTTTTTAACATTATTTGTCAAAATATGACAGGCCTAGGATAGGATAGTTTGTTCTCTAAACGAGTAGAAGTAGAGAAAGATGCTTCAGTGAGTCACTATAGGACACTTTCTGATCATCATCACACAAACTCCTGCAGCTGATCCGAGTGAAATCGGCAGACTCTCACCGCCATGGCTTCGGTTTTCACATCATCGTTGCTGTCGGGAGCGGTGAGGTCCACCAACACGGGACACACCAGGTTCTCCACGTCTCCTCGCTCGATGAGCTCCTGCTCCAGCAGAACCAGCAGCGCCGCCTGACTCGTCTTACGCACCTGACGCAGAAACACCATCAGCTTCTTGATCAGCTCCTCAATCTCAAGCGATGGAAAGATCTGACACTCACCAGGTTATTCTGGTCAGCCAGGTATCTGACGACGATGGGCAAGAGGTACTTGGAGAAAGCGAATGGAATGGAAGGTCTGTTCTCCTGACAGAAGATGGCGATATGTGGGATCTGCTCCATGAGCTCCGCTCGAACCGTCGGCTCTGAGGAACAAACGTTAAAAACACAAGCCTAAATATGGCTGAATATGACTGAAATATGCACAATAATACAGGAAAAATTAAAGATGAGATTATAATGGTATCTAATCAAATCGAGCCCTCTGAACCGGACAGAAGAGTGAATCAGTGAATCATCTGCGTACCGGAGTCATCTGCGAGTCTGTCGATCCTCTCCAGCACGGACACACACTCGCGCTCGTCCTCGCTGACGGCTCGGAGCGTGTCGAGAAGACTGCGGGCCACCATCTGCCTGAAACACACAGATCCAAGATTAAAAACATTTCACCGTTGAGTGACCTAGCAAAAACAAGTGGATTTGAAATCACTAAAAAAAAGCTTCTTATACTAGGATTTCATATATCTCACACTGCATTATGGGATACAGCATCTTAACCCTCTGGAGTCTGAGGCTGATTTGGGGCCTGGAGAACTTTTGACATGCCCTGACATTTGTGCTTTTTTCAGTTGTTCATAAACATATTAATGGAAAAAGTGTCATTACACTGTATTCAGCACAAACTAGGCTACAATAATATGTGAGGAACATGTATGTACATGTTTGTGTTTTTGAAGGAATAACATTTATGCGTGGTTGTTGAAAAAACAAAAAACTTAAGTCACTGAAATAAGGCCAAAAAAAGTATAATAAATCTGTGTTCATAAGACTTTAGGGTATTGGAGGTTGTAGACTAGAGTTTTTGCTTCAAAATTATGTAAAAATTATGCTGCCTACTCCTTCATATTTAACAATATATTGATTTAGTTTTTGTAAGACACTTTTTGCCAAGAAACACAGTATGCGAGGAGGCGTGAATCACCACTGAAAATGGGCCATTCTCACCTGAGAAGACAAAAGAATTGGATAGTAATGAGCTGAAATGACTTGCATATTAATGAGGCATTTCAGTCAGGTAGGCTGTGAAAAAAAACCTTCTGTGATGTCTCAAGCTCATTATGATATATGAAACATACAGAAAAATATTATTACAATATAAAGTAATGGTTTTATATTATACTTTAAAATATAATGTATTTCTGTGATGCAAAGAGTCTGAATATAGGCTTTTAGTTTAAAAGCATGCACATTTGGAGAAATATTGGATTCTCATATGCTTATGTCAATTTTCTATACAGAGGAGTTATTTTTATTTAATATTCACTGTCATTACTATGAGCGCTGGTGTTTTCAATTCATCCTTGAAGTCGGAGGGCGCTCTGTGCATTTTAGTCCACAAATTCATCTAAAAGAAGAAGAGGCTATTCCATGAATGGAGTTTCCAATTCATACAGCAGCAGGAGGGCGCTAAAGAAACAAAAACTCATCTAAACTTCATCTGTAGAAGACAAGTAAACAGGAAGTAACTGCATGTCTTCTAGAGATCGCTAACCATGACTTTTACATCCAGATAAACACTTTTCAAGACAATAAATACACGATTGAGATAATGAATGCATGTATTGACTGAATTTGCGTCTGAATAGCGCTGGCTCCGTGGGCGTGGCCGCATTAGCAGATAATGAGCTGAATCACGGATTTCTGACATGGCTCTCTTTTCATACAGATTACATAAACACAGAAGGTTTGTTTTCGATTTGACTTACATGATTTAAAACCTGACATCTTAACGTTTTTTTAGACATAAGTGTAATTTTTTTGTCATTAGTATTCACTAAGTTACAGTTCATTTTCTGAGAACTATCAGATTGGAGTTCGTTCAGAGGGAGAGGAGAAATCACGCATCATGTTAGTTTTCTTTATTTTACAAAAAGCACAAAATTCTGTTTTTACTCTGAGTGTACACAAATGAAAGAAGATATTCCACAGATTAAAATGGTGTATAACTCTTAATTGTATGTGCAACATTGACGGAGTATTTTGAGTCTCTTTCACACTGATAAGAAAAAAACCACGGTGGTATCGCCGGCGATACCGTCAGACCTCAGAGTGTTAAACATGCTTTGACGGATGAAGCAGGTCATTTGCATACTGTAGAAATAATACTATGATAAAAAATTTTTATGATAAAAATTGTTTTAACGACATGCAATCTGACATTATCAAGTACCAAAAAACAAATAAAAACACTCAATTTGTGATTTACTATATTTACTCTATTAAAATACAGTAAAAGTGTCAGATGTCGTATGTGTCTTTTATACACAAAAAGTACCGTTTCCCCCCCAAAAAAATCAGCACAATTACAAATGCAATATTGATTTTATACAAGTTTAATAAACAAGAAGTTTTGCTTTATTTTGCCAATGAAAATAGTAGGGCCCTATAAAATCTGTTTTATTTTTTCCCAAATTCTGTTTTTTCTGGATTCCGTTTTTTTCCGTTTTTTTTTTTTTTTTTGGACTCCATTTTAATGGTTAAATTAAATTTTAGTAATCAAAAAGCATGTCTAATTAATTGAAATAATGAAACTTATCCAATTTATCAACAACTTATTAAAAGTTTAACAAAAAAATAAATTTTTGTTTCATTCTTTCCCCTCAAATTTTGTTTTAGTTTTACCAAATTTTCACGTTTCTGGATTCCATTTTAATGGTTTAATTACATTTTAATAATCAAAAAGCATTTCTAATTAATTGAATTCATAAAAACAACCAATTTTATTAATTAAAAAAAGCATTTTTATGATTTATTTTTTAAATCAAATTCTGTTCCTTATTTTAATTTTTCCGGCAATCAAATGAACGCACACAATTTAATTTATCTTTTAATCATGAAATTAAACTTTTTTTGTCAAACCATGTGCTGCACAACAGAGCTTAACTAACTGTTCAAAGTGTGGTAAATGAAACGCGCTTCCACATCATTCATTTCAAAGGCTCACAGTCATGCAGGATTTATATTTAAATAGTTTATTTGTGGTTTAATATTCAGGTGAGTAAATTATCAGGACATTTTCAGTCTGAAGTGAACTAATCCTTTAGTGAGCGAATCATTGAGTCATTAATTCAACCGATTCATTCAAACGGCTGATCGTTTCAGGAATGAAGCATTTGACTTTCTTATTAGGTGAGTCATTGAATCATTCATTCAGCCAATTTGTTCAAACGGATTGATTCATTCAGTAACGAAGCACCACTGTGTGTCGCAAAACAGTTCTGTAGATTCGTTTGGAACAATTTTCATTGGTAAAATAGAGCAAAACAGGTCTAACTTCTTGTTTATTAAACTGTTGTATAAAATTAATATCGCATTTGTAATTGTGCAGATATTTGGGGGGAAAAAAAGGTACTATACGACGTGCAATCTGACATTTTTACTGTATTTTAATAAAACACTCAGCAAAATATTGTCTGATCTTCGACAAAATATAATTTGTCAATATTGCACACCCCTAACTAGTAGTGTGTGACTCCAAACAGACTCAATGTGAGCATTTCACGACTCTTCACCTGTTGAAGACGTTCTCGCTGCTGATGTACTTGTCGAGTCGGCCCAGAGGAGTCAACATCTCATCCTGAGTCACGAAATCCAGCACTGAAGGTATAATAATGGCATCAGACTCTGAGCTGTATCCATCCACACCAACTACAGACACATTCAGAGACAGCGTGAGCACAACACACACATCCCACAATCCTCTGCGATTCCAGCGCGAGATCCAGAGTCACGGATCCTATATGATGAACTTCTCAGTGAAATCTTGAGGATTAGGTATTATTCGCTGACATGGTTAAATGATGCATGTGATTGACAGGGTTAAAGGATTAGTTCACTTTCAAATAAAATTCTAATAATTTACTCTCCTCCATGTCATCCAAGATGTCCTTTCTTCAGTCGAAAAGAAATCATAGGGCCATAAATGTCCTACGCCTTCCCTATTCTACTTACGGAAAAAACTGAACTGGCGCCTCATTCGTTACGCAAGTAGAATAGTGAAGGCGTAGGACATACAGTGTAAGCTTTTTGAAGAATACGGAAAGCGGAAGCATAATTTGTGTTTATAAAGTATATGCAGTAGTATTTTTTTAGAAAATGAGCGATGGTTTCTCTAGATAAGACTCTTATTCCTCGTCTGGTGTCGTTTAAAGCTCTTTGAAGCTGCACTGAAACTGTAATTTTGACCGTTTGGAGTCCATTGAAGTCCACTATAAGGAGAATAATCCTGGAATGTTTTCATCAAAAACCTTCATTTCTACTCGACTGACGAAAGAAAGACATGAACATCTTGGATGACATGGGGGTGAGTAAATTATCAGGAAACATTTTTTGAAAGTGAACTAATCCTTTAATCAGATATCTGATTTGAGCTGAATTTGTCTTCTTTATAGCTTCCCTCATGTTTGATGAAGTAATTTCAAACCCAAACACAGCTGTCTAGCGCATCACCATTACAAAAATACCATGTTTTTACCATGATTATGGGCATGGTGATCTTTAAAGCTCTGTTTACACGCGTTTATCTCACATTACCACAGAATTACAGTCGGGGTCACGTGACCTGCTGTTTATGAATCACATTAAAACACAAAGTTGAGGTTATTCTCACACACACAGAGATAAACTCACATCCGTCCGTGTCCTCCTGTGAGTCCTGCAGCAGAGAGAGATCTGAAACACACGACACGATCAGTGAGAGTGTGTGTGTGTGTGTGTGTGTGTTAGTCAGAAGTGTGTGTGTTCAGCTCTACACACCCGCCATCGTGCGCTGCTTCTACATTTAACCCGCTTCTGTGCGCCGCAACACAAACTACACAAAACTACAAAAAAACACACAAACACGCGCCTCAGAACTCCACTCGAGCACTGCCGCCGGGCCCGCGCACTGATCCTTTATCACGCACGCGCCGAGGGCAGACTCTAGAACGCGCACGCACAGACGGAGTGTGCGAACGCATGCGCAGTGAGGAATACCAGAACTCGCTCTAAGTATTCGTTTTTTATTTATTTATTTGTTTGTTTGTGGATTACATAATTTTAAGACATTTAATTATTTAGAAAATATTTGTAATACATTTCTATACACAACAGAGTACGAGTAAAACATAAAATTATTGGGAAGCCACATAATTTTGGTTAAATAATAATTTTATTGCATTTTATATTATATATATATATTGGTTGTTGTTACTGGAGTCTAATATGGTAGATTATTATTAGTATTATTTTATTGAATTATTATTATTATTTAAATATGCGGTGTGGCAGAACACAAATGACCAGTTCAACCAGTTTTTCTTTGTTGTTGTTGTTTTTTTTTTTAGCTTTTTTTTATTATTATTGCAATATTAACAAACAGAACACGTCGGCACATACAAAAAATATAAACAATATTTCAAACAAAAAGTAATTATGGTTCAATAGTAAACAAAAGAAATATGTATTAAAACTATTAAACCTAAAAAAAAAAAAAATAGAGAAAAGAAGAGGGCAAATAAATAAATAAATAAATAAATATATTAAGGAAGATGGCACAAATTCTGCATGTTTTCATTGCTTTTTATTTATTTATATATTTATTTGCTTGTTTGTCGATTACATAATTTTAAACCATTTAATTATTTTTTATTTTTTTATATACATTTTCATACAGAACAGAGTACGAGTAAAACTCAAACTTATTGGGAAGCCTTCGAATAATTTTATTGCATTTTATATATATTTTATTTATTTTGTTGTTGTTACTAGAGTCTAATATGGTAGATTATTATTATTATTTTAATTTTATTATTATTTTTTTTAAATATGCCGCATGGCAGAACACAAATGACCAGTTCGACCAGATTTTTTTTTTTTTATTATTGCAATATTAACAAACAGAACACGTCGGTACATACAAAAAAATAAACAATATTTCAAACATAAAGTAACTATGGTTCAATAGTAAACAAAAGTTAAAAATATGTAAGAAACTTAATTAAAACTATTAAATGAGAAGAGAAAAAGAGAAAAGAAAAGAAGAGAGCAAATAAATAAATAATAAATATATTAAGGAATATGGCATGATGATTTCTTGTTGAAATTGTATTTAAAAACATCTTCAATTCTTGTTTGAAAAGTTAAAGTGGGGTTTATTTGTCATATATTTACATTTATAAATACCAGTTCGACCAGTTTCTGCGCATTTATGTGTTTGTTGTCTAGAATGACGTGTAACCCCGAGGGTCATCAGTCACCGCGCATGCGCACTGCAACCACAGCGGCTGAAGTGATTCTGATGAACCGAATTAATCCTGCGTCTTTGTCGATACATTAAACAGACATATGTGGAAATAAGATAAAATTATTCTGTCAGAGAATAAAAAACTAGCAGTTTCCCCTCAGTTCATCTGAGTGACGTGTCCCGCCGTGCGCGCAGCCGGCCTGCCTCTAGTGCTCGAGCCGCGCGCGGGTGTGTGAGTGTGTGTGAGTGATCGTGAGTGCGCGCGCGTCGTGGCCGGGGCTCTTGAGCAGCACGCGAGTGTGTCCCGTTTAACGGCTGTCATGTCCAAACTGGAGCAGATTCTGATCCTCGACCCGCCGAGCGACCTCCGCTTCAGAGGTAACCCGTGTGTCTGTCACTAACTCCCGGCTGCTGCAGTCGAGCCGGCTCGCGGAGGCCCCCGGGCCCAGGCTGCGCTCGCATCCGCATGCCTGCATCCCTCCCTCGGCTGCAGTTTAACGCGACGCGCGGGGATTTGCAGGCCTGTGGGGAGGAAAACGCATATTGTGTTAATATCAGATCGTGTTTTGATCTTAAACGCGAGAGAATCGTTCTCTCGTTAGTGTGCTCGGTGTCAGCGAGCTGTCACAGTTAGCTTTAAAGCTAACAACAGATTAAAAAATAAATCTGATCAGTCATTAATGCTGCTCGATCACGAATTAAACGCATTTTAAAGGCAAATGTGATCAATACTGCAGTTTGTGCTTCACTGAGACGGTTATGCATCAAATTCGGTGTAAATTATACCTGCTCTGATCCACCTTAGCACCTACTAAAAAATACACAATTAAAATAGCTGTGTATATGCGTTTATGCCTTATCTAAGTGCTTTTGTGCCACATTTACAGTGTAAATTTGGTATTTGGCAACTAAAATGTAGTGTTTGAAGGCTTAGAACAGCTCAAGTTTATATTAATTCCTCTTTATGCAACTTTCTAATTTGAGTCATAATGAAAAATGTTTGATTCTTCAGGACAGGCTGCTAGAGTAAGGATAGGAAAGGGTTTTTGCATTATTTATGAATGAACCAACCTGTCTGACAACATGTGAGCCTTACAGACGAAGCTTCATTACATGGGATTCACTACTAACATCCACAAATAGTAGGGCTGGGTATTGATACAATTTTCGTGATTCGATTCAATTACTATTCACATGCTTTCGATTCGATTTGATTATTTTGGATGTAGTATTTCAGTTTCAGTACATGGCAAGTTTTCTAGAGGAAACTAAACTCAATTATGTTTTTATTATAAATAAAGTTTAGACTTACATAATCATATTTCTACTCCAATTCATTTTTTATTTTTTTTTATATATAATCATTTAAATTGTGGCTGATTTATTCAAACATGCATTAAATATTGAACATTATAATGAATATGTAACGGTGCATCGCTATATTTATCTTTCTAGAGTCACTTTTCTAGCTGACTAATGAGTTTATGGTCACTGAATATGTTTTTCTGAGGTAAATGTGACGTCACGTGACATTGTTTGTTTTATTGACATCTTTACGAGGTTGAAGCACTGATTGAGCGATTACACGAGACATGATACGGATTTCAGTAAGTTGTACTGTATATTTTAACATACCTTCAGATGTTCATGTTTATTTCGCTGTAACTGGTATTAAAGCGGAGGAGAGGATGATCACATGCTTCACTTTAACTGAGGCGCTAAAGCGATCCGTCACGCCACATTAAACAGCGCCAAAACGCTATTTATTTTCTGAATCTCATAATAAGATGGACGTCATTTGAAATCTGACTTTGCTTCATATCAAAAGTAACAAAGATTATTGCGATTTATTGGATGGGAGGAGCTACATATTCTGCTCAACTGAAAACCGACTAGACTAATCCATTCTTGGGATTTAAGAATTGATAACAGTTCGTAAAAATGAGAATCGATTAAAATCTAATGTTTACTGATCATTTTGAATCAAGTTGATTATTATTGTCGTAGGGAACTTGCATTACACTGTAAAAATGATTTTAACTGCTACAGCAAAACTTATGAAGGATGCATTTCATGCCATTTTACACTAAAGTACTGTTTTGGAAAGTAAAAAAGAGCAAGTCTTAAACTGACACTCCCAGAATTCCTGTATGACACAGTGTAACAGAAGTGTTCATGTGTGTGTTTTGTGCGCAGGACCCTTCACAGATGTGGTGACCACTAACCTGAAGCTGAGGAACCCGTCCGACAGAAGAGTATGTTTCAAAGTGAAGACCACAGCTCCTCGCCGCTACTGCGTGCGGCCCAACAGCGGCGTCATCGACCCCGGCGCCACGGTCACCATCTCAGGTCAGAGATCATCTATGTGCTCATGTTTGTGAGTGGATCTGTGTGTGTGTGTGAGGGCTGAAGAGATTTTCTCTCTGTCTTCCAGTTATGCTGCAGCCGTTTGATTACGACCCAAATGAGAAGAGCAAGCACAAGTTTATGGTGCAGACGATTTTCGCTCCACACGGGGCGTCGGACCTGGAAGCGATGGTGAGCGGAGAGTGACCGGATCATCAGACACAAAAATACTTCAACTATGGCTGTCATAATGTCAAAAATGATAATTCTGTCATTAATCACTCTCCCTGATGTCGTTCCACACCTTCGTTCATCTTCAGAACACAGATTAAGATATTTTTGATGAAATCCAAGAGGCATATGACTCCAGAAAGGTACTAAAGACATTGTTAAAACAGTCATGTGACTGCAGTGGTTCAACCTTACTTTTGTGTGCAAAAATAACCACTTTATTCAACAGTATCTTCTCTTCTGTGTCATTATCTTACATTCTTTATGTCCAGCGCTTCCAGGTTCATCATCAGAATGACTCATTATTGGCTGGCGCATGCGTCGTGCTGATCACGTGATCAGCTTCGGCCAATACTGAGCCTGGAATTCGGATGTAAACATGGATAATTTTGTCAACTATTGTTAATTTAGGCTTAGTCCTGTGTCAAATGTAAATCAAATTTTACTCAACCTTGTCCTGTTTTTGTTTAGTCTTGTTTTTAGTCAAAGGAAACGTACACACTTTCATCATAATCTATAATGGTTAAAATGATTAAAAAAAATATTTCGCTCAATTTTAATTGCAATGATTGTTGTCGTTTGGGAAATGTATTTTTATATTTCATCAGAAGTGAAATGTGAAATCAGAATCAACACTTTCAAGGTCCAGAAAGGTACTAAAGACATCGTTAAAACAGTCATGTGACTGCAGTGGATCAACCTTAATGTTATGAAGAGACGAGAATACTTTTTGTGTGCAATCTCTTCTCCTTATGCAGGTGACGCAGTGAAGGCTTGTGTGGTGTTCATTTCGTTAACGAAATCTATGACGAAAAATGTTTGTCAACAAAGTTTTTCCCCTGACTTAGACGAGACGATAATAAGGCTATTAAACGATAACTGTGACTATATCAACATGCAATATTGTTGACAAAAAAAAAACGAGACTAAAATGTATTTAAAAGAACGAAAACTTTACCAAAAACCTTATTTTTGTTGAAAAAAGAGGAGCGAAAACGTTTCAGACCGCTGTACAAGACTCTATAGTTTGGGGTTGCCAGATATCAAGAGCTCAAATCCCCCAATCAGAGCAGACTTTTTGCTTCATGCAGTTTGGGAGCCATTCGCACGCGCTCTCTGCGACATAACGGCAGTGACATCTGAGGTGTTCTGCTTAATGAAAGTGTCGTTCTGCCAGTCTGTGTTCTGTCAGGATCTCGACTGTACCGTTTGCGATTGTGGTTGCTGATTGTACTTGCGCAACCTCTGTGTGGCAATATGTGTGGCCTTTTTTGCCGTTTTAATAGAGAAATATTAATGCAACTTGGAACTATTACTATTAGGAATTTAGCTTTTTGTTTTAACGTTACCAAGTCTTTGGTGTTTATAATCCACCCTAGATGAGGTCAAATAAACCATGCGTATGATTCCATATTCTGTTAATTTGTGCTTATTTGGTGAACTGATATCAATTTCCCCAAACGACAACAATCATTGCAAATAAAATTGAGCGAAATGTTTTTTTTTTTTTTTTTTTATCATTTTAACCATTAACAAAAACAGGACAAGGTTGACTAAACATGATAAAAAGCAAGTTACATTTGACACAGGACTAAGACTAAATTAAAAATAGTTGACAAAATTAACTCTACTTCAGTGTTTACGTCCGAATTCCCGGCTCAGTATTGGCCGAAGCTGATCACGTGATCAGCACAACGCATGCGCCGGCCAATAATGAGTCATTCTGACGGTGAAACTGGAAGCGCTGGACGTAAACGGCGTAAGATAATGACACAGAAGAGATTGTTTAATAAAGTCGTTATTTTTGTTTTGTTTTTGTGCACAAAAGTATTCTCGTCTCTTCATGACATTAAGGTTGAACCACTGCAGTCACATGACTGTTTTAACGACGTCTTTAGTTCCTTTCTGGACCTTGAAAGTGTTGATTATATTATTATATGAGTCATAAACCTCTCGGATTTCATCAAAAATATCTTCATTTGCGTTCTGAAGATGAACGAAGGCGTGGAACGAACAGATAATGACAGAATTTTCATTTTTGACTGAACTAACCCTTTTACTAATAAACTTGTTCATCTATTTATATAACACTATTTTTATCAGTCCATATTTGACAGCAGGAGCCTGAGAGAGATGTGTGTGACCTCATTTCCTGTGTCCTGTGTGGGTGAAACGCCTGCCATCAGGCACGATAATGTGGTAATGTTTTGTTTTGCAGTGGAAAGATGCCAAACCGGACGACCTGATGGACTCTAAACTGCGCTGTGTGTTTGAAATGCCGTCAGACAGTGAAAAGATGGTGAGTTTGTGTTTGTAGTCATGATTATTACTCAGTGTAGTTCTGGTACTGTAATGAATCTGTTCTGATCAGAACGAGCCGGAATCAACCAAAGCTGCGTCTGTTCTGAACGCGTCGAAGGCCGACGGGACGTCAGGAGCCAAAGCCGGCAGCATGGACGACGCGGAGATGCGGAAAGTCATGGAAGAGTGCAAGAGACTGCAGTCAGAAATGGGAAAACTGCTAGATGAAAACCGCCAACTCAAGGTACTGGAGAACATCCGCACCAGCGTTTGATACTGACCCAATAACACATGAAGTTAGGATTGTGATCCAGATCAGACGAACCCCTTAGATGTAAAATATTTCATTTTTATCACATTAATATTTGATAAATATTTCAATAATTTAGCAACACATTTGCATGTTCACAGTTGTCTGATCTCGGTCACATGACATGAAAGAAAATAGATAAAATATTTAATGATATTTAAAGGGTTTTTTTTAATTAAAAAATATATTAATAATATATTTTCAGCAAGCATTTTTTCCACAATCTTTTTTACATTCACACTGGCATTTTAGGAACCTAATCAAATTTTATAAATAATTATTACTTGACTCTAATTATAACTATGAAGACAGAAATATAGGTAATTACTGTTGTAAACTATAATTGTACTGTAAAATAAATTAATTTATTATATAACTTCTTTTACTCTACGATATTTGTCTTAAATTCACAATAAAACGAAATTAAGTCACATGATATGCAAGAACTTAAATATTTTATTGATTTTAAGTGTTTTATTTAAAATATTAATATATTTAAAATATAATTAACATTACAATATTAATATTTTTAGCAAGCTATTTTATTTATTTTACAGTCTCAGTCTTCATATTCACACTGGCATTTTAGGAACACAATCAGATTTGATAAATAATAATTATTATTACTTGACTAATTATAAATATGAAGACAGAAATATGGTAAACTACTGTTGTAAATTACAACTATACTGTAAAATAAATTAATTTATAATATAACCTATTTTACATTACATTTTACAATATGATATTAATTTCATTTTAATGTAGTGAATTAAAGTCACATGACACAAGGAAATTGATAAAATATTTAATATAATTTTAAGTGTTTTATTTAAAATGATTATAATTAATATTAAAATATTAATAAAATTTCTAGCACGCGATTTATTTATTAATTAATGAAAAATATAACTATTAAACCTCTCTATTTGTAATGGTGTCTGTCCACATTATTCACATAAGTAATAATTTATACTTTAATTATAACTATGAAAACAGAAATATAGTCAACTACTGTTGTAAATTACAATTAAACGTAAATTAATTTATAATATAACTTATTTTACATTACAATTTACAATATATTTGGCTTAATTTCTCCACATTAAAATGAAATTAAGTCACATGACATGCAAGAAAATGGATAAAATATTTAACATAATTTTAAGTGTTTTATTTAAAATATTAATATATTTAAAATGATTATAATAAACATTAAAATATTAATATTTTTAACAAGCTATTTTATTTGTATGTATTTACTTATTTAACATTTTTTATTTGTAATAGTGTCTCAGTCCACATTATATTCACACTGACATTTTAGGAACCCAATCAAATTTTTATAAATAATAATAATAATTACTTATAAATATGCAGACAGAAATATAAGCAATTGATGTTGTAAATTACAATTATACTGTAAAATAATTTATAATGTAAGTTATTTTACATTACAATTTACAATATATTTGTCTTAAATTCAGCACATTAAAATGCAATTAAGTCACATGACATGGATAAAATATTTAATATAATTTTAAGTGTTTTATTTAAAATATTAATATAATATTAATAATATGTTTTTTGCTATTAAACCTCTTTTTAGTTGTAATAATGTCTGTCCACATTATATTCACACTGGTATTTTAGGAACCCAATCGAATTTTATAAATAATAATAATAATAATAATAATAATTTTTACTTAACTCTAATTATAAATATGAAGACAAAAATGTAGGCATATATACTGTAAAATTAATTAATATTTATTTTACTCCTTACGCTTTAAACATTTGTCATTGTGTAAATTAAAAACGACAGCAGAAGAGTTTGAGCTTGATTGCACTCATTAGCATCAAAAGACATGAAGTGTTTCTTAAAGTTCAGAGTTTATTTCACTGTCCCGATGGTTGAACGTGTGCTGTGAGCACTAGGTGGCGTAACGATCTCAAAGATAAAGCCAGATGTCAGACTCTGACACTCACTGCAGATGTCACTGTTATTAAACTCACGTGTGTTTACCTGTTGCTCTCGATCAGGATGAAGGTCTGAGGATGAGGAAGGCCAATCAGTACGACAGCTCGGTCTCGAAGTCTTCAGCGATGCTGAGCAAAGAGCCGGCCTCCAAATCGCTGCCCTCGCTGCTGGTCGTCATCGCCGCCATCTTCATCGGGTTCTTCCTAGGGAAGTTTGTCTTGTAGAGGTTCTGGGCCTGCGAGCAAAGCGTGCGTTCTTGTCGATAACCGTTACGTCTGCGCAGACGAGCCCTACGGCAGCGGAAATAAACGTGTCTGTGTACAGGATCATTCAAACGGGCCTTGCCTTTCTCACATGGTTAGTACACACACACACAAGCAAACACACACACACACACACACACACACTCACACACACACTCAGAAACGATGGCTCGTTTCTCCCTCTTTTCCGCCGTCTGTGGTTCCGGGTGGGTTTTTCTGGGGGTCGGGGAAGAAGAAATCGTCCATTTGTCAAAGCATCACTAGCAGCCCAACGGAGGCACTGTGTGTGTAGAGACCTTGAAAAAACGTCAACCTATGAATAAATAAAAGGACGTGTTTCTCTTTTTCTCTGTGGTTTTATTAAGAGTTTAATGGAATGTTTTAAGTGTCATGTACATGTTCTTTTAGATTCTTTTGAGAAAAATGGGAAATGCAGATTCGTCGTATTAAAAGAAAAACAAACCAGTCGTCTTTGCTACTTGTCGCTGGATGGTGACGTGACACACGTTCCCATTCCACCTTTGTTTTCTTGAATGTGAGGACGTCAGCTGGGAGCAACACGCCTCCTCCTCACGAGCGAGCCCGCTGACAAAATCGTTTCATGGAGTTTTCTTTATGCAGATTATATATTCAATTGTGAGGCAAACTTGACTGAATAAAATCTCCATTTGCAGTCCTGTCCCGTGGTATTGATCATTGCTGAAATAAAGAATCTTTAACACTCTTCATCCTGTCTTCAGTTTGTCTGTGTAAAAGGAGAATCTGTTTTTTAATGGCTCAAACGCCGCTGTCACGATGATCAGTTGTGCACGAGAATCGATCGACTGTTCAAACGCACAATAAATGTTTTTCTCACTGTTAAATGTCTCTGCGTAAATTATGTGTCTAGATTCACACAGATTTAATCTGACATAAGAATCGCTTTTCAAACATTATTCTGCAAAAATACTTGATCATTAATGGCATCAGATGCAAAAACATTAAGATACTATATTTTTCATTCATTTTGTGAGTCAGTTTGTATTTTTATATATATATATATTTTTATTTTTTTTCCATTTTAATTTTAATTTTTTATTTTATTACACTACAAGCAAAACTTTTTTTTTTTCAGGCATCTGTCAATTTTGAGCTTTTTGGCTTTTCATAAAGTGTTTTTTCGGACTGGTGGAAAGAAAACATCCAAAATATATTTTATAGCACTTTATTTATTTGCATCGATAGATTTCAATTCCAGTAAATACCTTTAAAGACTCAAAATGAGTTTTTTTAGTCAGAAATCTCCTCTTCAGCAGAACTTACACACATTAAACTTTACAGTTTTATTCCTATCTAGATTTTGAAGGTTTTTATTGAGGGATTTGTTGATATATAATTTGTTTTTATACAATTTATTTGCCTGTTTTTATACAATTTATTCTTAAAAAATTGTGAAAATAATTATTTTTTCCGGCTGTTGATAGTATTTTCTCATTTATGATGTGATAAAAAGAGAGATCCAAAATTCCCTCTGTAAAAACCTTTAAATTTAATGTTCAAGAAATTAAATGAGAATTTTAAACCTGACATCATCCAATATTCAGATTTTTGTTCTAGAAATGTATGCAAATTAGCGCATTTTTAATTAGATAACACCTCATTTGCATATTTTAACTGCATTTTAGAAAACTTGTAATACAAAAAAATGTTTGCCATTTTTAATGTAACCAATCAGCTGGTGTATCTCACCTTAAATGTATATAGTTTTTATTCATTTTTATTTCAGTTTTAGTATTTTTAGCATATCCTTCCCTTATTTTCTGGGTCACACCTGGTACTTAAACAACTTTTTTCCTTTTTATTTTTAGGAAAATCAATAATATATTTTTGTTTTGATGATTGTTTAGAATTTTGAGGGGATTTTATGATAAAATGCAATATTTATACCATTTTTATGAGCAATTTTTTTCTATTAAAATTAATACTTTTTTTTTTTTTTTTTCAGATTAAAAATGTCCATGATTTTTTTGTCTTCACATCGCTAATGCAAAAAAAAGTCACCAGGTGTCATCGCATTCTGATGAAGCAAAACATTTTAAAAATTCAAAATGTAAAAATTGTTAGTTCTGACCAGCGGGATATCAAGTTAATGGGAATATATGTATGAATTTTCATGTACCTTCCTAAGTTGACTATGAAAGCCTGTAGACTGATTTTAATGTGAAGGACTCATTTTTGCCGGGAAAATCAAAATATGACGTTTACGTTCTATGACACATGAAACGAATGTTTACAATATTCAGGATAATGAGCTATTCTGTACTGTAATGTCAATGTGTTCAAATTATAATTATCCCAATTATAGTCTCTCACATATATCTTATTTTATAATCAAACAGTGTAATTTTAATTACCTCATCTGTCGACATGATGCCGGTGAATCGCAGAGCTGGTGCACATCCACATCACAGCTACAGCTTTTCACCGCTGTTTTCGAGAGCAACACATTCACATATTCAGCTAACCGTCGCTCAGCAGCGTGGATGACGTCAGGATGTTCGTTAACAGTATATCGCTGCAAAAGTATTTCCAACTTATTTTTACTTCTAAGCAAAGAACGAAAGAACTTCGGCGTGAGTATATCAGGGCACTGAATCACGTTTGCTGCTGCAGTTGACTTGACGGCAGGGTTGCCCGATTGCTACTCCAGACTAGACCAAACGTGTTTCAGGAGGGTCCCCTGGTAAAATCACGTCCCGTGTGGTAAAATACGGGGTTTAGCATTCCAGGGACTAAATATCACGTTATTGTGGTCGCTTCAATCCGCAGACATGAAAAACAACCAGCAGCAACATTATAGACCAATTTTGTGTTTGCAAACAGCAATGACGTTTTTTTTTTGTGGGCGGAGCCTACCAGGTGGCAGAAAATTAAAGTTATATAAGAATAAAAGAATAAAAAAAAGTTAATTTCAAGTTTATATCTCACAATTCTTGACTTTTTTTCTTGCAAATCCAAGTTTATATCTCGCATTTCTTAGAAGGAAAAACAGAATTGTGAGATATACTCGATATTCTGCCTTTTTTCCCCTCAAAATTGTGATATAAACTAAAAATTGCAAATTATAAAGTCTGAACTGGGAATTATAAACACTGAAATACGAGAAAAAAGTCAGAATTGTGAAATAAAAATGTTATAGGCTATGTTTAAACATTATCTATGTAAAACTTTATAGGTTTAAAGGGTTAGTTCACCCAAAAATGAAAATAATGTCATTAATTACTCACCCTCATGTCGTTCCACACTCGTAAGACGTGTCGTAAGACACGAGAATATTTTTGGTGCGGCAAAAAACAAAATAACGACTTATTTAGTGATGGCCGGTTTCAAAACACTGCTTCAGGAAGCTTCGGAGCGTTATGAATCTAATCAGTGGATCGGAGCTCCAAAGTCACATGATTTCAGCAGTTTTAAGTTTTTTTAGTTTTTTTTTTCACTGTACTCACATGACCTGATTTAAATATGTTTTTAGTACATTAATGGATCTTGAGAGAGGAAATATCATTGCTCAGGCCTCACTGAGCCATCGGATTTCATCAAAAATATCTTAATTTGTGTTCTGAAGATGAACAAAGGTCTTAGGGTGTGGAACGGGAGAGGAATTAATGACAGATTTTCATGTTTGGGTGAACTAACCCTTTAAATATTATTTTGTGCTGTAACTGCTATCCTCTATGAACTGCATATGTGAATATTATATTGACTTACTGTTTACATCAAATTCATGCTTTAATAGTAGAATAATCATCGCTGGTTGACAGTCTGTGACTTGCAACATAAACGTCTGCGTTTAGCTTCAATTCAGATTTCTATAAAAATGAAGACTATATTTTTTGCACTCCGATTCTGACATGCAAAGGCACAACAAAACATTTTTCTCTTATTCTGTGGATTTCACACATTTTCCTCCATCTGTTACCTTGTTTTTCTGCCATCACTATGAGCGCACAGCTGCCAGATTGGTCTATTAAAGAAGCCCAATTAACTGCGGACTTGTCAACACTGCTTAACGGCCACCAAAAACAAGGGTTCTGAATTCTACATGTAGCCCCTTTAAACTGAAAATGACAATGTTGCCTTTGCACCTAGCTGATTAAATAACTCAATAACTTATTTGACTTTAACTATTTCAAGTATGGCATTTTTTTAAATGGTTTTAGTTCACTATAATAATCCTGAACTGTAAGAGTCACAGGCAAAGACACAGTTCACATGAGCTTCATTCAGGCATCATGAGACGAGGTTTCCTTCAGGTCCTTTACAAACCAATAATTACTGCAATTTACAGGCTTCGGCCCGGATATTTACAGCGCTGATTCTCCATGAAATCATCTGCTCTAGAGCTTCTGAGAAACTAGCTAGCATGGCATTATTTTAACTGTAATTATTGAGTTAAATAATGTATGATGAGCTCAAGTAAATGTGACACTGTACAGAATGAACAGGAAGTACATTAGTGCGCATGCATGTGTCACCACGTCGAGTCATTGCTCCCTTCTGAGTCTGCCGGATGCAGTTTGGTTGTTCACATTTTTTGGTTTTTAGTCAGCTCACCTGTTCGTGTTGATCTTTGGGGTCTTTTTAGTCCCCAGACGACGTTTGCAAAAATAAAAACAAATGTGATTTTACTCTGTTTATTAATGTTTTTACTTCATATTTGTGCCATTTTTGGAGGATTTATCATATCTTTTAAATGTACATAAATTAATAAATATTTTGTTGAGTAGGTTTCTAAAAAAAAAACACCTTTTTATGTAAAATTCACTTTATAAAAGACCCACAAATGTTGATTTTGAGGATGAATTTTTTCCATTTTCTAAGTGGGTTCTCATCATAATGTAACAATATTGAAAAACTGATTTTTTTCAGTACAAAAAAATACTAAACTTTGACAAGAAGTAGCTTTTATTGTCATAATTGTGATTTGATAATATTTAGATATGAAAAATACTTGTGAAAAGAGTCTTTCAGTCAGTCAAACAGCAAATAGTGGAGCTCTGCTGCCATCTACTGGATAAAGTGATCGTTTTTTACTTTTAAAACTGTATTTTCCAAAATATGGGCAAAAATCTCACACTAAACCATGTCAAATTATCCATGTGATCCCCATGAATGAAAGTTAGAAATGTGGGTCTTTTATGAAGTGAATTTTACATAAAAAGCTGTTTTTGTATAAAAACCTACTCAACAAAATATTTATATAAATTTAAAAGATATGATAAATCCTCCAAAAACGACACAAATATGAAGTAAAAACATTAATAAACAGAGTAAAATTACATTTGTTTAAAAGAACAAAACATTTTGTTGCCTGTGGTCTCTGGAGTCTCAAAGACCCTGAGTGTACTTCCCAAACGAAGACCGCACAAGGGTTAAATCATACGAGCAGCTTCAACTAGTGCAAACGGTGATAAATCAAGTGTCTCGTTAGAAATCCAGCTGCATGAACATGTGCATCACGACCAATAGGATGAAGCCGTCCAGCGTCTTCGTGTCGCATGCGGCGCTCAGTCTGAAGTGCTGGTCTCCTTCTCGGCCCACGCGCGGCTCCCCCTGCTGGCTGCTGCAGCGGATCAGCGGAGACTGGTAAGACGTGGCGCGTCTGTCGGGCCGGTCAGGACTGGAGCCGTTGGTCGGCCTCTGGCCGTTATAGAGCAGGCTGCGTCCAGAAGAGTCCTGCCCCATGCTGAAGAGCTCGTACTCTGTGTGAGGCAGACGGATCCCCAGTGCCGCGCAGCCGGAGGTCGAGGTCACATCCTGCGAGATGCCCAGTTTCCAGGATCCCTCTGTGCCGCACTCGCGCCCTCTGAAGACGTTCAGGAGGGAGGTGGTGGCCACATCCATGGGCGTCACCGTCATGTGGGTCACTAGAGGAGGATGAGAGGAGATTCACATCTGTGCAGTTGAAGTTAACATGAAACTCTCTAAATGCATGTGTGAGAGATGCTCCAAAAGTGAGAATTGGTGTATAAAGTCAGAATTATGAGAAACAAAGTCGGAATTGAGAGTTATAAAGTCAGAATTGCGAATTATAAAGTCGGAATTGCGAGATACAAAGTCGGATTTGCGAGATAGAAAGTCGGAATTGCGAGATACAAAGTCGGAATTGCGAGTTATAAAGTCGGAATTGCGAGATAGAAAGTCGGAATTGCGAGATAGAAAGTCGGAATTGCAAATTATAAAGTCGGAATTACAAGATACAAATTCGGAATTGCGAGTTATAAAGACGGAATTGCGAGATACAAAGTCGGATTTGCGAGATAGAAAGTCGGAATTGCGAGATACAAAGTCGGAATTACGATATAGAAAGTCGGAATTGCGAGATAGAAAGTCGGAATTGCAAATTATAAAGTCGGAATTACGAGATACAAAGTCAGAATTGCGAGATACAAAGTCGGAATTGCGAGATACAAAGTCGGAATTGCGTGATATAAAGTCGGAATTGGGTGATATAAATTCGGAATTGCGTGATATAAAGTCGGAATTGCGAGATAGAAAGTCGGAATTGCGAGATACAAAGTCGGAATTGCGAGTTATAAAGTTGGAATTGCGAGATACAAAGTCGGAATTACAAGATACAAAGTCGGAATTACAAGATACAAATTCGGAATTGCGAGATAGAAAGTCGGAATTGAGAGTTATAAAGTCGGAATTGCGAGATACAAAGTCGGAATTGCGAGACAAAGTTGGAATTGCGAGATATAAAGTCGGAATTGTGAGATACAAAGTCAGAATTGCAAGATAGAAAGTCGGAATTATGAGTTATAAAGTCGGAATTGGGAGATAAGGAGGTGATGGCCACATCCATAGGCGTCACCGTCATGTGGGTCACTAGAGGAGCATGAGAGGAGATTCACTTCTGTGCATTTGAAGTTAACATGAAACTCTCTAAATGCATGTGTGTGAGACATCATCCGTTACGTACCGGTGAAGGTGAACTCGACGGCGCCCATGACGGCGGCGGACAGAGCTCCGCGGGTGTAGTGTCCGCTAGCGGAGATGCTGAAGGTGGGGTGACGGCAGACGGGGTCGGAGAAGTGCTCATACTGTCCTTCCCAGGTTCGGCTGTCCTCGTGGAACGTCAGCCGTCGGGTGAGGAAGAGGACGCCCGGCCGCGCTTCGCACCGCATGCTCACCCAGTTTCCATGGAGACGCACCGGACGGTCACTTTGGGGCGGCAGGACCGGAGGATGATGAAGATCGGCCAACGCCACAATCTGACAGATTCCACAGCGCCGGCCATCGGTCTGAGAGGAAGAACAGATATGGATGAGCAGAACATCTAAAACTCACTCTGAATTACAATACGATATCTTGACCAGGACAGAATGGAAAGTAAAGCCCTTCAGCATGAGGTGAACCACGGCAGATTCTGATGCCCTAAACGTCAATACGCATTAAAACCCATATGAATTTGAGCTGCTATTAAGATCTGAAACATCACAGAGCAGCTCAAACACAAGGATTTCCTTCTGCTGCTTCAGATTTATACTTGCCCTGAAAACACATATATTTTTGCATTTGGCAGATACTGTTATCCAAAGTTACTTACACTGGTTTTTAGCTGTACATGTTATTAGTTTATGCATTCACTGGGAATTGAACCCATGACCCTGGTGTTGTTAATGATGACTCTTTTTTACACTAACCGTCAAAGGTTTGGAGTAATTTTTTTATGTTTTTGAAAGAGTTTTCTGTTCACCAAGACTGCATTTATCTGATCAAAAACAGTAAAAAAAAAAGTGAAATATTATAATGTAAATCAGCTGTTTTCTATGTGAATATATACTAAAGTGTAATTTATTCCTGAATTTTCAGTATCATTACTACAGTCTTCAGTGTCACATGGTCCTTCAGAAATCATTCTAATATGATGATTTGCTGCTCAAGAAACATTTATGATTATCATATTTTGTGGAAAATGTGGTACTTTTTTTTAATTAATACTTTTATTCAGTTAGGATGCATTAAATAGGTCAAAAGTATAAAGTCACAATTATGAGATATAAAGTCGGAATTGTGAGTTATAAAGTCGGAATTTCGAGATATAAAGTCGGAATTGTGAGTTATAAAGTCGGAATTTCGAGATATAAAGTCGGAATTGCAAGATATAAAGTCGGAATTGTGAATTATAAAGTCGGAATTGCGAAATATAAAGTCGGAATTGCGAGGTATAAAGTCAGAATTGCGAGATATAAAGACAGAATTGCGAGATATAAAGTCAGAATTGCAAGATAAAGTCGGAATTGCGAGATAAAGTCGGAATTGCGAGATATAAAGTCGGAATTGCGAGATATAAAGACAGAATTGCGAGATATAAAGTCAGAATTGCAAGATAAAGTCGGAATTGCGAGATATAAAGTCAGAATTGCGAGATATAAAGTCAGAATTGCAAGATAAAGTCGGAATTGCGAGATATAAAGTCAGAATTGCAAGATAAAGTCGGAATTGCAAGATATAAAGTCAGAATTGCAAGATAAAGTCGGAATTGCGAGATATAAAGTCAGAATTGCGAGATATAGTCAGAATTGTGAGATAAAGTCGGAATTGCGAGATATAAAGTCAGAATTGCAAGATAAAGTCGGAATTGCGAGATATAAAGTCAGAATTGCAAGATAAAGTCGGAATTGCGAGATATAAAGTCAGAATTGCAAGATAAAGTCGGAATTGCGAGATATAAAGTCAGAATTGCGAGATAGTCAGAATTGTGAGATAAAGTCAGAATTGCGAGATATAAAGTCAGAATTGCAAGATAAAGTCGGAATTGCGAGATATAAAGTCAGAATTGCAAGATAAAGTCGGAATTGCGAGATATAAAGTCAGAATTGCAAGATAAAGTCGGAATTGCGAGATATAAAGTCAGAATTGCAAGATAAAGTCGGAATTGCGAGATATAAAGTCAGAATTGCGAGATATAAAGTCAGAATTGCGAGATATAAAGTCGGAATTGCGAGATATAAAGTCGGAATGGCGAGATATAAAGTCAGAATTGCGAGATATAAAGTCGGAATTGCGAGATATAAAGTCGGAATTGCGAGATATAAAGTCAGAATTGCGAGATATAAAGTCAGAATTGCGAGATATAAAGTCAGAATTGCGAGATATAAAGTCAGAATTGTGAGATATAAAGTCAGAATTGCGAGATATAAAGTCAGAATTGCGAGATATAAAGTCGGAATTGCGAGATATAAAGTCAGAATTGCGAGATATAAAGTCAGAATTGCGAGATATAAAGTCAGAATTGTGAGATATAAAGTCAGAATTGCGAGATATAAAGTCAGAATTGCGAGATATAAAGTCAGAATTGTGTGATATAAAGTCAGAATTGCGAGATATAAAGTCAGAATTGCGAGATATAAAGTCAGAATTGCGAGATATAAAGTCAGAATTGTGTGATATAAAGTCAGAATTGTGTGATATAAAGTCAGAATTGCGAGATATAAAGTCAGAATTGCGAGATATAAAGTCAGAATTGCGAGATATAAAGTCAGAATTGTGTGATATAAAGTCAGAATTGCGAGATATAAAGTCAGAATTGTGAGATATAAAGTCAGAATTGTGAGATATAAAGTCAGAATTGCGAGATATAAAGTCAGAATTGTGAGATATAAAGTCAGAATTGCGAGATATAAAGTCAGAATTGCGAGATATAAAGTCAGAATTGCGAGATATAAAGTCAGAATTGTGTGATATAAAGTCAGAATTGCGAGATATAAAGTCAGAATTGTGAGATATAAAGTCAGAATTGCGAGATATAAAGTCAGAATTGCGAGATATAAAGTCAGAATTGTGTGATATAAAGTCAGAATTGCGAGATATAAAGTCAGAATTGTGAGATATAAAGTCAGAATTGCGAGATATAAAGTCAGAATTGCGAGATATAAAGTCAGAATTGTGAGATATAAAGTCAGAATTGCGAGATATAAAGTCAGAATTGCGAGATATAAAGTCAGAATTGTGTGATATAAAGTCAGAATTGCGAGATATAAAGTCAGAATTGTGAGATATAAAGTCAGAATTGTGAGATATAAAGTCAGAATTGTGAGATATAAAGTCAGAATTGTGTGATATAAAGTCAGAATTGTGAGATATAAAGTCAGAATTGTGAGATATAAAGTCAGAATTGCGAGATATAAAGTCAGAATTGCGAGATATAAAGTCAGAATTGTGAGATATAAAGTCAGAATTGTGTGATATAAAGTCAGAACTGCATGATAACTCGCAATTGTGAGAAAAGAAGTCGCAATTACTTTTTTATTTTTTTATTTAGTGACGGAAACAAGCTTCCATAGTTTTCAACATTGATAATAATCATAAGTGTTTCTTGAGCAGCAAATCATCATATCAGAATGATTTCTGAAGGATCATGTGACACTGAAGACTGGACTAATGATGCTGAAAATTCAGCTTTGATCACAGGAATAAATTACACTTTACTATATATTCACATAAAAAAACAGCTGTTTTACATTACAATAATATTTCACAATTTTTACTGTATTTTGGATCAAATAAATGCAGCCTTGGTGAGCAGAAGAAACTTATTCTTTCTAATTATTCAAAAATTTTGACCAGAAGTGTAGTTAAAACATTCTTACTGATGCATCCAAATCTGTAACTTTTCTTGTAATAATTTTGGAAGCATCAGTAAGAATGTGTGCCTCTGTTTCAGCAATTTTTTCATTTATGTTAGTGAGCTGCATAACATTATCTCAGTGACAAACCAGTAGAATTTGCTGAGAGCAGCAGAAAGTGGAAACACTTAAAAATGTATGTGCACGATCAATGCATGAAAATCCATGCAATCATCAGTCAAATACAGCAGCAACAGCACATACAGGGAAGTTAAAGAGTCAAAAGCATAATGGCGACGGGAAACAAGGACAGTTCTGGATCATAATTCTGTCATTGGTGCTATAATGACTTCAGAGCCTCACGTCATCCGATTACAGAACGGCTCACTCAGCGTGCCGTGATTTAATCTCAATCAATCAGAGAGCTCGCGGGACAGCGGGACGTTCCTCGCGCGGGACACGTGTATGTACAGAAGCGCTCGACTTTGGATCGGTTGCCATTGCTTACTGGAGTCGGCCTGCCCATCAATTATTCAGCCCGAACCAGAATTCATTAACATTGCATTACATGTTTCCAGCCTCTTTTAGCTGCGGCGAGCGGCGGTGGGGGGCCGCGCACACATGAAAGAAATGAATCCATCAGAAAAAGCTCATCTCTCAGGTCTAGAGCCGTAGGCGCGCGTCGAGCCGCAATCCAGACCGCTGCCCTTCGCAAACACTATTTCCACATTCCCTTTGAAGCAGATGGGAGATCAGCACTGCCGACATGTGCCGACACGGCTCAAATCACACTATTTAAACGACACCGGGGAAGAGATGGGAAATGCATCCATCTCGTTTCAGATAGAGCTGACGTACGGATCGGTAATACCAAAGTGAAATTACAGCGAAGGCTCCGGATGAATACGCAATGCTGTGAAGGCCGTGACAGCCGGCGGCACGCATGAATTAATCACAGACGATGTCACGTCCCGAATTAAGCACAATGTTATGTATTATACAGACTTTTACTTCAGCGAACATGGCACTTCATGAATTAATCATTCTTCTGTCAAAAGCTTCATGTATTTTTCAGGGATTTATTTTAACTCGGACTGAACGTCTGAAGTTTAACGCGTTTGTGAATCCGGACGGTCTGTCACTCGTGAGCGCTGAAGAGTGTTTCTGTGTTCTGCTGCTTCGCTTTTCAAACAGTCAGATTAACTCTGTTTGCTAGAACGACGAGTTTGGACTCATCTGCTCTCGTGAAAACAACACAGACGCCTCTGTTTGAGCTTCTAGATCACAGCTCTGCTTTCATGAGGTGAAGAGGAACGTGTGATTCATGATGCTTCTGCTCCACACTACTCTCTAACAAATGCTGGGTTAAAAACAACCCATTCGCTGGGTTAAAACATCCCGATGGCTGGGTTAAAACATCCCGATGGCTGGGTTAAAACATCCCAATCGCTGGGTTAAAACATCCCGACCACTGGGTTAAAACATCCCGATGGCTGGGTTAAAACAACCCGATGGCTGGGTTAAAACATCCCGATGGCTGGGTTAAAACATCCCGATGGCTGGGTTAAAACGACCAAATCGTTGGGTTAAAACGACCAAATAGTTGGGTTAAAACCACCCGATGGCTGGGTTAAAACAACCCGATGGCTGGGTTAAAACATCCCGATGGCTGGGTTAAAACAACCCGATGGCTGGATTAAAACATCCCGATGGCTGGGTTAAAACATCCCGATCGCTGGGTTAAAACATCCCGATGGCTGGGTTAAAACGACCAAATCGTTGGGTTAAAACATCCCGATCACTGGGTTAAAACAACCCATTCGCTGAGTTAAAACATCTCGATCGCTGGGTTAAAACAACCCAATGGCTGGGTTAAAACAACCCGATCGCTGGGTTAAAACATCCCATTCGCTGGGTTAAAATAACCCAATCGCTGGGTTAATACAACCCAATGGCTGTGTTAAAACAACCCGATCACTGGGTTAAAACATCCCGATCGCTGGGTTAAAATAACCTGATGCCTGGTTTAAAACATCCCGATCGCTGGGTTAAAATAACCCGATGCCTGGTTTAAAACATCCCGATCGCTGGGTTAAAACAATCCGATGCCTGGTTTAAAACATCCCGATCGCTGGGTTAAAATAACCCGATGCCTGGTTTAAAACATCCCGATCGCTGGGTTAAAACAACCCGATGCCTGGTTTAAAACATCCCGATCGCTGGGTTAAAATAACCCGATGGCTGGGTTAAAACAACCCGATCGCTGGGTTAAAACAACCCGATGCCTGGTTTAAAACATCCCGATCGCTGGGTTAAAATAACCCGATGGCTGGGTTAAAACAACCCAATCGCTGGGTTAAAACATCCCGATCGCTGGGTTAAAACAACCCAACTTGGGTTGTTTTTAACCCAACATTTTTTAGAGTGTAAAATTACATTTCGTAACGCACGTGAATAGTAAACCTGTACAACCTGTACAAGTTATATTTGTTTACAGAAGCCTTTAGATCAGCAGTTCTCAACCTTTCTGACTGAAAAATACTTTTTTGTGTGTGTGTTTTTTAGTTTAGTTTTTCCAGAGTTTTTAGTTGTTGTTTTTTTGAAACTTGGACTGTCTGTATTTTAAAATAAGTAATTAAAATAAATACGTTTCAGAATTTCAGTTTTAAGAGCTTAATGATTTTCTGTATTCTCACTCTTTTTAACTAATGAATCTTTATTTACTGATAAGGATTAAGGATAAGGATTTTTTAAAATATATTTTACTCAGAATTTCTACCTGATAAAATACTGTAGAGCTCAGCATAACCACGAAGATGTATATTCATTATGAAAATGCACATGATTTGATTAATTTCCATGACTTTTCCAAGTCCACAGGTCTCACATATAGAATGAAGTTTCTTCATACATCCCAGTTTTCCAAGAATGTGTGAATCCTGGTTCTTCCAAAAGAAAAAAATGAACTAAAATAAGAAATATCTTGATTTTTTTGTCATTTTGAGGCCCCAGTGCCATTTGAGAAGCTTTTTAAGGTAATAAGAAACAAATTCAAGTGTGTCCAAATGTTCGACTCACACAAACCAACACAAACTTTTACTAAAACACATATTTTTCATTGATCTGCTCAGAATCTCCAGCACAACTGAAATATAACTTTATGAAACGAGAGGTTCAATGAGAGGCATGTGTAGGACGAGACTGAAGGAACTGACTGGACGATGAAAACTGTCTCCGGTCATGTGACTGAAAACGTTTATTTATCATTATTTATATGTATTAAAAAGGCCATATTACGTCCTTTTAAAAAGTAAACTAAGCCCCGTCCCTTTATTCTGTGTATGAATTATTTAAATGAGGAATATTGTGAAGATGGAGGTGTTTCAGGAGTTCACTGATATAGAAAAGAACTCAAACAGCAACATTACACACTAAAAGACAGATGGAAATGTGTCTATATTCTTTTCTATTCTACTGCACTGTATTCTATTCTTACTTCCATGTGACAATGTGTGTGAACCCTCTTCATACTGCCTCAATATTAATGCTCTGCGCTCAGCTGTGGCTCTAGAACACATTCAAATGAAGTCCATCAATATGGAGCAGTGCAGACGCAAGTCTTCTGACCTTGGCGCTCTGAAGGGGGGTCTGGTAGCCAGAGGGCTGGTGAAGTCTCCTCTGAGCGCGCTCAGTGTGAACGTCTCCCAGGAACAGCTCCTCCGCCTGTCTGCTGGGGTCGCCATGGTGATCGCGCCTCTCCAGCCGCATGAGCTGCAGTTCCTGCATGCTGAAGTCTAAGCCACGGGTGCAGTCACGACCCTCCGCCCACAGCTCATACGTCAGGCCGGGCCGCAGCGGCTGCCGCAGGTCGCAGGACGGTTCCAGGCGCCGCTGGACGTCCGTCGTCGCCGGGCCGTGGCACAGCAGCTGGACGCTGCTCAGCTGGAACTCGGACACCGTGCCTCCGCGTACGACCCAGGAGGCCTGCTGCGGGCGGGCGCTGCCCCGGATCAGGAGGCTGTAGCTGGGCTGAGTGCAGTGGTTGTCCTGGTAGTAGAACTGCAGCGCGTGGAAGGTGTGGTTGGGGTAGAAGCGATAGGAGCGAGTGATGAATTCCGGGCCAGGTCGCACCTCGCAGCTGGAATTATAAGGACAATATTAATACCACATTCACATTCCCTGGTACCACGTACGAGAACAGAAGAGTTTGTAGCATGAATTTCCATTATATAATCATAGACACTACAGGCACATCTCAGTTTTGAGCTCTAGTTTGCTTCCATAACATGCGACTAGTGGAAAGAAAATATCCAAAATACACATTTAAAGGGATTGTTCACCCAAAAAACCAAACAGTTGTGGGTCACCATTGACTTCCATAGTGTTTGGGTGCAAACATCTTCCTTTGTGTTCAGCAGAACAAAGACATTTATACAGGTTTGAGTAATTGATGAAGGAATTTTCATTTTTGGGTGAACTATCCCTTTAAATGTGTATTTTATTGCACTTTATCTATCTTTAAAGGCAGTCAGAAATCTCCACTTCGGCAGCTTTACACACACCAAACTTTAGTTTTATTCATATCTATATTCTGAAGGTTTGTATATGTACCATTCACCTGGTTTATACAACATTTTATTGCTAAAATGTCATTTTTTCTGGCTGTTTCCAAATTTATAAAGTGATAAAAAAAAGAAATCCAAAATGTAAAAACCTTTAATATGTCAACAAAATCAAATATAGCTGTGAGCAGCAATTATCGAGGTTGAAGCGCATTAAAGCCTTTAAGCACATGCTGTAACCATCTGGATCATAGATGGAAAAGACCATTTACAGTAAATACAGGCAATTTAACATAGCAAATACATAGTTTTTAAAGCTTTTTATCGAGGTTGAGCCAAAAACCTAGGACTAGTTCGCCAAAGTTGATTTTTGAAATAATCTCCAATATTTAACGAATGATTCGGTGGACAGCGGCGGTCCCTCGAGGCAAAGTTGCTCAGAAGTTTTGTTCCGAACAGCCTCCGTTAACCTAAAGTCTGATAGCTGCTCAAATTTCATTGGCCGATAGCGGACATGTTTTTTGAGATGCGTCAATGTCCTCACAGACAGTCATGGCACCTCGGACGAAGACACTGCATGCCAATTTTCAAGTCGATCGGACTAACTGTGAAGTAGTTATAGCCATTTTCAAGGGTTTTTTTAATGTTATAGCTCCACCAAGTGGCCAGTCGCCATGTCGTTTTTCACACAACCACAGAATGAGCTCTTACATAGGTGTACCAAGTTTGGTGGAAATATCTCATTCTGTTCACGAGTTTTAGCCATTTTCATAAAAGTGGCTCCGCCCACTTGAAACGTTTTGGCGGCGCTTAGTGACCGTGAATCGAAATTTAAACTTTTTTTGATAATTATTGACAATCAGACTCTAGAGAATCTTGCTGCACTGTTTTGGTTCCAATCGGGTCAAAAACCTAGGATTAGTTCGCAAAAGCAAGTTTTTCAAAAAATCTAAAATATCCAAAAATTTCGCCACAATTCCGAGGCATTCTGTCCGCATTGAGCCAATGATTCTAATGATCAATGATTCTGCTTCTGGCAAGATTCAGGAATTCATTCAGCACGTCCCTCACAGTGCATTATGGGTATTCTCTAGCCGTTGCGAGCATACATCAGTTGTACACTCATTATTGCAGTGCATTATGGGATTGAATGAGTGCACTGGATAACATCCACTATGGTTTGGGACACCACTACAACTGGCTGTCCCCTCAAATAGTGCCCTATTTAAATGTATTTCGGACACATCCCAGGTGTTCAGCTCCTCACCTGTCGGACACCCAGTGTCCTGAGATGTCGGGTGGGATGTGGACGGTCACCTGCTGTCCAGCACGAAGCTGTTTGAGTGTGGAGTGACACACGGAGCGCTTGTCCAGCAGAACCGGACCAGCACTGACCATCAGCACACACACACTCACTGTGGACACACACACGGATTACACTTGCATAATCATCAGAGAGTTCAAATAAATGTATTTTCCCAGCTAACAGGGAACGTTCTCAGAACTATGGCTAACGTTCTGGCAAGGTTGTCTCAAAGTTATGAACAAACGTTCTTCCAGTAATGTTTTTTCAAAGTTACCTGGTGTTTAATAATTTTCTCAATATATTAGCACAAAAACATTCTATATATATCATTCATGGATCGTTTTTTCCTGAAGCATTTTAGTTAAATAATGATTCTTTTTAAATGTTATACTTGTAACGTTTGAATGATCTCTAAAAATTCTGTAACATTCTAATAATGTTTCTTTATAAAAGTTATACTTGTTACTTTTGAACGTAATTTAAACATTCTGTAACGTTATATTAATGTTTCTTTTTTAATGTTATACTTGTTACTTTTGTACATTCTCTAAACATTCTGTAACGTTATATTAATGTTACTTTTTTAATGTTATACTTGTTACTTTTGAAAGTAATTTAAACATTCTGTAACGTTCTAATGTTTCTTTATAAAAGTTATACTTGTTACTTTTGAACAATTTAAACATTCTGTAACATTCTAATAATGTTTCTTTTATAAATGTTATGCTTGTTACTTTTGAACGTAATTTAAACATTCTGTAATGTTCTAATATTTCTTTTTTAATGTTATACTTGTTACTTTTGAAAGTAATTTAAACATTCTGTAACGTTCTAATGTTTCTTTATAAATGTTATACTTGTTACTTTTGAATGTTCTCTAAAAATTCTGCAACATTGTAATAATGTTTATTTTTAAATGTTATACTTGTTACTTTTGAACGTAATTTAAACATTCTGTAACGTTCTAATGTTTCTTTTTAATGTTATACTTGTTACTTTTGTACATTCTCTAAACATTCTGTAACGTTATATTAATGTTACTTTTTAAATGTTATACTTGTTACTTTTGAATGTTCTCTAAACATTCTGTAACATTCTAATTTTTCTTTTTAATGTTAAACTTGTTACTTTTGTACATTCTCTAAACATTCTGTAACGTTGTATTAATGTTACGTTTTAAATGTTATACTTGTTACTTTTTGAACGTCCTCTAAACATTCTGTAGCATTCAAATGTTTCTTTTTAAATGTAATACTCGTTACTTTTGAATGTTCTCTAAACATTATGTAACATTCAAATATTTCCTTTTTAATATTATACTTGTTTCTTCTGAATGTTCTCTAAACATTCTGTAACGTTCTAACAATGTTTGCAAAATGATGAAATGGAATATTAGGTGTTTTGCCGAATTTCGACTCCCTGATACATTTTTACCCCCCTCGATGAAGTCGCTACCTGATTGCCTAATCCTAACCCCACCCCTAATCATAACCCCACCCCCCCAGCTAATCCTAAACCTACCAACAGGGGTAATCATTTGGCGGGGGTCAGAATTCGGCACGTACCTGTTTCAAAACATTTAAAAAACGTTCAGAGAACATTCAAAAATAACGTTTTTATAACTTAAAGTGCACGTTAGCAAAACATTTTTAAAACACATTTTTGTTATCTGGGTTAGCATCAAAAATCTTCAAATCAAACATTTATTTGATTCAGTCATCATTCGTTTACCTTCACAGACTCGCAAACACACCTATCTGCTTCAATAACACAATTAATAGTTTGAAATATGAAAACCACAAAGTTACTCACCAGAGGAAAGCAGAGAATATAAAGACAACATCTTAACAATAAATCATCAGACAAAAAAACAAAGTTTGGTATAACTGACGAGTCTCGTGATGAAGATGAGAATGTTAAACGCGTTAAAGTTTCACATCCGCTCTTTAAAGAATAAATGTGCTTTTCCTGTCGTTACATCCATCAGAATCAGCCTTTAGAGTCCAGAAAGAGAATAAACACAGAGAGCATCATTGTAAGAGCGACACCTTTCATATCTGACTCCAATCTGAGGAGAATCTCTGTCGCTCTCGCTCTAGTGAAGCCGGATCCGCGAACGAGTCGTTTGTTTGAACCGATTCTTTTGAATGATTCGGTCAAAACGATTCGCATGTAAATCCCTTTGTTAGCTGTGAAACATGTTGTTAACAATAGCTGGAATAATTAATATTACTATTAATACTTGATATTATTAACTTAATTAGGATAATTGTTAATTTTGTTTTTAACAATAATGTTACAACAACGTAATAGCAAGCAGCAATATTACTACAAAGATAAAAAAAGACACATTTGAGAGATGAATCAAGTGATTCAGTGACTCGCCGCTCTCTGTGAACCGATTTGCTCAAATGAACCGAATGATCGCGCGCTCTCTCCCCCGCTGAGCGCAGTCGTGGGCGCGCATAGTGGGCGCGCTCTCTGATGGATCGGACCGCAGCAGGATTCGGATTCAATCACCATGATCTTATGAGTCACTATGTGTGTGTGTCGTGATCACATATAAAGGCGCTCAGGTAAATAAGAGCAGTCTATGTAATTATAAGTTTTACATTATGACATTTACAGCTCAGGCAGAAAAGATCCTGTTTCAGATCTAATGAATTTTTTACTCTTGTCTTGTATTTCATTTTAATGACATGAAACTTTAGAAACAATTAGGCGACTCACATTTAGTCAGAAAATCACTGAACACTTCAAAGCAAAGTCATTAAAGTCTGGATTCACGTCTTAATATCATGCAATATGTTATTATAATGATATGAAACAGTACTGTGTTTTTGCACACGCATCGTACTAATCTAACGTTATTCTGTATCATGCAAATATGAAAATGCATTAAAGGATTAGTTCACTTTCAGATTAAATTTTCCTGATAATTTACTCTCCTCCATGTCATCCAAGATGTTCATGTCTTTCTTTCTTCAGTTGAGTAGAAATGAAGGTTTTTGATGAAAACATTCCAGGATTATTCTCCTTAGTGGACTTCAATGGACTCCAAACAGTCCAAAATTACAGTTTCAGTGCAGCTTCAAAGAGCTTTAAACGATACCAGAGTCTTATCTAGTGAAACCATCTGAGATTTTCTAAAAAAAATTAAAAATGATATATGTTTTAACCATAAATGCTCATTTTTAACTTCTATATTAGAATTTGAACTAATTGTTATATACTTGCACTAGCATATTGTATATGACAATTTAGTGCACTGAAACTGTAATTTTGACCGTTTGCGGTCCAGTGAAGTCCACTATAAGGAGAAAAATCCTGGAATGTGTTCCTCAAAAACATTCATTTCTTTTCGACTGAAGAAAGAAAGACATGAACATCTTGGATGACATGGAGGTGAGTAAATTTTCATTTGAAAGTGAACTAATCCTTTAATATACCAGTGTTTCACTATAGAATCACATCTCTGTTTACTGTACTGTGCCCTTAAATGCTCATTAGTGACATCACAGATATTAACGAACGCTGTAATGGCCTGCCACAGAGTGTTCAATTACTGCTGGAGAACCTCATCTTTAATTCATGCCAAAGTGTTTTTATAGATCAGTATGATGAGGGTGATTTGTTTTGCTGCGACGTGAGGCTCAGGTGTGGGTTATTTGCTTATTCGTCATTTAGAAGATAATTTCTTATTCAAAGTACAGTTGACTCCCTCTAGGGCTCGAGCTCGGGTCGGTTCGAGACTGTGATTACTGGCGTCAGACGAGCAGAAAGCTTCTTCTCTCTCTCATTCTCACCTGAAACCCTGATTCTGGAGCGAGTGGGCGTCTGCCAGCGAAACCCACCGAACCATCAGGGAACCTGAGCTCACTTGACAAGACCAAAATATACGTGTTGAGATGAGTGAGGAAAACAGCACACACTTCACACGTCTACAGGAGCTCAGGGATGAAAATGCTGCGGAATAAACATGAAAGCTGGAGGATAAACATGAAGGGGTCGATAAAGACCACATGAGGAAAATGAGAGCCGGCGTGAACCGGTTTAATGTTTCCCGCCAGAAACCAGTGAGGCTGCTGACCAACTTTTCGTGAAGCCTGACGAATGAAATAATAGTCTGCATGTATGAAATGGATCAGTTTATTGAACCTTTAGACAAAATAAAATAAATGATGCATCAGGTTTTTATGGCTCATAATGTCTAATAAAGTGAGAATATAGAAAAAAACAACAGCAATTTGGTGCAGATGCTGATATTTATATGAAATTCTGATGATTATAATGTAAATCAATTAGATCTTTAAACTGTATAACACACTTCTCACATAAAATGCACATTCTAAAAAATTCTAAGTTAAAAACAACCCAAGTTGAGTTAAATATGAACAAATCTAGTGGTTGGGTTAAATGTTTGCTCAGCCTGCTGGGTAGTTTTATTTAACTCAACTATTGTTTAAAAATTACTGTATTGCTTAAAATGAACCCAAAATAGGCTGGACAACTGAACATTTATTAATATGTTTAAATAATAAACATGTATTAAACTGCTTATTAATAAATGTTCAACTTTTGATTATTATTGTTACATCTAGTAATTATGTGTCTAATTTTTTAATTTTCAACATACTTTGGGTCATTTTAAGCCAGACATATAGTAATTTTTAAACCATAGTTGGGTTATAAATAAAACTACCCAGCAGGTTGGTCAAACATTTAACCCAACTGCTGGGTCAAAACAACCCAGTCACTGTGTTGGTCCATATTTGACCCAACTTAGGTCAAATATTGTTGTTTTAACCCAGCGATTGGGCTGTTTTAACCCAGCGAATGGGCTGTTTTAACCCAGCGATTGGGCTGTTTTAACCCAGCGATCGGGTTGTTTTAACCCAGCGATCGGGTTGTTTTAACCCAGCGATTGGACTGTTTTAACCCAGCGAATGGGTTGTTTTAACCCAGCGAAAGGGGCTGTTTTAACCCAGCAATTGAGTTGTTTTAACCCAGAGAATGGGCTGTTTTAACCCAGCGATTGGGCTGTTTTAACCCAGCGAATGGGCTGTTTTTACCCAGCGAAAGGGGTTGTTTTAACCCAGAGAATGGGCTGTTTTAACCCAGCGATTGGGCTGTTTTAACCCAGTGATTGGGCTGTTTTAAGCCAGCGAATGGGCTGTTTTAACCCATCGAAAGAGGTTGTTTTAACCCAGCGAAAGGGGTTGTTTTAACCCAGTGAATGGGCTGTTTTAACCCAGCGAAAGGGGCTGTTTTAACCCAGCAATTGAGTTGTTTTAACCCAGAGAATGGGCTGTTTTAACCCAGCGAAAGGGGCTGTTTTAACCCAGCAATTGAGTTGTTTTAACCCAGAGAATGGGCTGTTTTAACCCAGCGATTGGGCTGTTTTAACCCAGCGAATGGGCTGTTTTTACCCAGCGAAAGGGGTTGTTTTAACCCAGAGAATGGGCTGTTTTAACCCAGCGATTGGGCTGTTTTAACCCAGTGATTGGGCTGTTTTAAGCCAGCGAAAGGGGCTGTTTTAACCCAGCAATTGAGTTGTTTTAACCCAGAGAATGGGCTGTTTTAACCCAGCGAAAGGGGCTGTTTTAACCCAGCAATTGAGTTGTTTTAACCCAGAGAATGGGCTGTTTTAACCCAGCGATTGGGCTGTTTTAACCCAGCGAATGGGCTGTTTTTACCCAGCGAAAGGGGTTGTTTTAACCCAGAGAATGGGCTGTTTTAACCCAGCGATTGGGCTGTTTTAACCCAGTGATTGGGCTGTTTTAAGCCAGCGAATGGGCTGTTTTAACCCAGTGATTGGGCTGTTTTAACCCAGTGATTGGGCTGTTTTAACCCAGCGATTGGGATGTTTTAACCCAGTGATTGGGCTGTTTTAACCCAGTGATTGGGCTGTTTTAAGCCAGCGAATGGGCTGTTTTAACCCATCGAATGGGCTGTTTTAACCCATCGAAAGAGGTTGTTTTAACCCAGCGATTGGGATGTTTTAACCCAGTGATTGGGCTGTTTTAACCCAGTGATTGGGCTGTTTTAAGCCAGCGAATGGGCTGTTTTAACCCATCGAATGGGCTGTTTTAACCCATCGAAAGAGGTTGTTTTAACCCAGCGATTGAGTTGTTTTAACCCAGTGAATGGGCTGTTTTAACCAAGACTTTTTCCTGCTAAAAAAAGTTGAAAATATCAGACGAGAGAATGCAGCAAAGTTTTGATCACATTGATCATTTAGAGGTCTTAGAAATTCACATATCAAATATTACACTGGTTTTATAGGGTTAAACATGTTTCTGCTTAGTTTTATACTGTGAATTTCACAAATTGATTTCCAGGTCATATTTCAGCTCTCAAACCAATAAATTCTTTTTGAATGAGCTAGTGTGTATATGAAGGCCTAGAACAGGATTCAAGAGCATCGGTTCCTCTCAGTGACGGTCAGCTGGGGTCAGAGGTCACCGATCTGACTGTGCCAGAACAGACGTATTTACAGAACCGGTTCGGTCCAGCTCAGAACACGTCTGCGATGCGGGAAAATAACAGGACTTCTTCTAAAGCAACCTTTCTTTAATCAGAGGAAGACAGTGACTTTATGAGATACTATGAATAAATGCATGAGCAAAAACTAGACACCATGTCTGCTATTAGGCCGGAATGGATAATTAGCTGCTCTTCCGAAATGGCTGCTGCAAACACAGCGTCATGAAAAATACATCCAGAACAGAGCCGAGCTTCAAAGACGCCCATGTTTTGTGCTCCGAGGATCAGAGGTTCGTCACATGACATCCCAACTAACAAAGAACTTTTTCTAACGTTCCCATTAAGATTTAAAAAGTTACTTCTGGATGTTCTCTAAAAACTCATGCAAACGTTAAGGAAACATTCCATTTTATCATTCTGCAAATGTTACAGAATGTTACTTTTGAATGCAAAGAAGTTGCAACATTCAAAAAATGTTCCATGAACCATATAACGTTGAATGAACGTTCCATTAACGTTCCATTTGTTCATAACTTTGAGAAAGCTTTGTAAGCCTAAGTTGACTTGCACCAGTTGCACCAAAGGTCTCGACAATCTCACAATGCTTTTGGGAAATTTGGACAGAACATTCCCTGTTAGCCGGGATGAACCCAAAGCCATCGGAGAAGCCTGTCGCTCATTTATCTCTGTTCTCCCTTCTGTCAGACTGAAGAGGAGAGCCGCTGATGAAGCGACTGTAACAGCTGTAAATGTTTGGGCATCTGCTGCGCTGACAGGCGACGACATGCAAACAAACTCTGATTTGAGAGACGAGCGTCCCAGCAGCTGTTGGAGTTACACGGCCCTTCTAACGCTCGGAACGCCATTTCATCCTTCTGTAAGGAGAAAACGAGGAGGAAAAACAGCTTGGTGCCATTAAATATTCCATGGCAGACTGCCACATGACAGATACTGAAATCAAACTCACACACACCGAGAAAAATCTGATGCTTCTTCTGTAAGACTAATTTTCGAAAGGCAGAATCAGACGAACGTTTTCACCCGTCACAAAATGAGATGCTTAATTCGGTTGAGCTCATTTACGGCTCGTTTTAAACCCTAAATATATCGCCTGGAGGCGGCACAAAAGGTTTTAGTTTGATGAATGATTTTACTATGAAAATTCGGCCACACGCCTCCAGTTAGAGGCTCATTTGCACAGAAAAATCATTGAAGACGACAGCAGCAAACGCAAATGAGTTCTCTTCGGATGAGTCTCGTGTGCCGTAGTCACTAATCCGCAGGATAAACAGTGGGAAAAATCCTTGTTCGGAATGTCTGTGCCGCAGCTGAGAAGACTGATTACCGGCGGAGAGAATCAAGCGTTCTAGAAACACAAAGGAAAGATGAAGAGCTTTAGCCAGATGGAGGAGAATTAGAACCTGAGGGCCAAATGCGGCATCTTATTCTCAAGGTCAATCTGTTTTTATTCCTTAGTGCATCTAAAGAAACAAATGTGACAAGACTTGTTTGCCCTTGATGTGAAACAGGAAATTTTGATTGGATTTGAGATGAAACTTGGGAGAAAAAAGAAAGCACCCCAGCTAACAAAAATAAGTCCCTATTAAGTTCCCTGTAGTCAATCATTTTACCCCATAAAACTCATCTTTGATCACCAAAATGACATAAAAAAATCTTCATGCCTTAAAATAGCTTGAATGTAACTCTACACCCTTGCTTCATTTATGAAAATGCTAATTAGCCCCGCCTCCACTCACTCACACAAGCTCGGAGATCCACTCGGTCAACTTACTGAGATAAACGCTGCACAAAACACTCAGCAATGATTTATGAATTTGCACATTAAAGCATATTAAAACACCACTTAGACATATAAACTACATTAAACTTGATTTTCACCACAGGGGGACTTTTAATTTTATTTCCAACCTGATCTCACGGCAATTTGTACGTATTTTACGAGGTGGCTAATTAGAATTAGCCATTCATTTATATGTTTTTTGCTAAATTTACGAATTAGCCACTCGTAAAATACGTGCGAATTGCCATGCGATCGGGTTGCCAACGCTATCTCACAACCAATTCACACATATTTTAAGAGGTGGCTAATTCGTACAACCTCACTCGTACGAATTCATACGATTTGTCTAAACCCCAGTGACGGGAAGGTTTAGGGGCGGGGTTAGGGGCAGGTCATTCGAAAATTCATACTCTTCTGGTAAATCATACATATCTTACGAGTTGCCAAATTCGCATGAATTCGTACAAATGACCTACCCCTAACCCCACCCCTAAACCTACCGGTCACTGGGGTTTAGACAAATCGTATGAATTCGTACAAATTAGCCATCTCATAAAATACATGCAAATTGGTCGTGAGATAGCGTTGGTTATTTCTGAATGTTCTATGAATGTTTAAAATGTTCAAATGAAACAGTAAATAGTGTGCACGATTTAGTAAATAGAGGGAACAAAATAGTAAATCAAGGAAACGAAATAGTAAATCGTGGGAAGTAATTAGTAAATTGTGGAAATTAAATAGTAGATTGTGCATGTTTTTGTAAATCGAGGAAAAATAGTCAATCGTGCGCACATTTTAGTACATCAAGGGAACGTAATAGTAAATCATTTGCACATTTTAGTAAATCGAGGGAACGAAATAGTAAATCGTTTGCACATTTTAGTAAATCGAGGGAACGAAATAGTAAATTGTGGGAACTAATTAGTAAATTGAGGAAATGAAACAGTAAATCGTGCACACAATTTAGAAAATTGAGGGAACGTAATAGTAAATCATTTGCGCATTTTAGTAAATCGAGGAAATTAAATAGTAAATTGTGCGCACGATTTAGTAAATCAAGGAAATGAAATAGTAAATCGTGCGCACGTTTTAGTAAATCGATGGAATGAATTTGTAAATTGAGGGAACTAAATAGTAAATTGTGGGAACTAATTAGTAAATCGAGGAAATTAAACAGTAAATCATGCGCACGACTGAATAAATCAAGGGAACAAAATAGTAAATTGTGCGCACGTTTTAGTAAATCAAGGGAATGAATTTGTAAAGCGAGGGAACTAATTAGTAAATCAAGGAAACGAAATAGTAAATCGTGGGAAGTAATTAGTAAATTGTGGAAATTAAATAGTAGATTGTGCATGTTTTTGTAAATCGAGGAAAAATAGTCAATTGTGCGCACATTTTAGTACATCAAGGGAACGTAATAGTAAATCATTTGCACATTTTAGTAAATCGAGGGAACGAAATAGTAAATCGTTTGCACATTTTAGTAAATCGAGGGAACGAAATAGTAAATTGTGGGAACTAATTAGTAAATTGAGGAAATGAAACAGTAAATCGTGCACACAATTTAGAAAATTGAGGGAACGTAATAGTAAATCATTTGCGCATTTTAGTAAATCGAGGAAATTAAATAGTAAATTGTGCGCACGATTTAGTAAATCAAGGAAATGAAATAGTAAATCGTGCGCACGTTTTAGTAAATCGATGGAATGAATTTGTAAATTGAGGGAACTAAATAGTAAATTGTGGGAACTAATTAGTAAATCGAGGAAATTAAACAGTAAATCATGCGCACGACTGAATAAATCAAGGGAACAAAATAGTAAATTGTGCGCACGTTTTAGTAAATCAAGGGAATGAATTTGTAAAGCGAGGGAACTAATTAGTAAATCGAGGAAATGAAATAGTAAATTGTGCACATGTTTTAGTAAATCGAAGGAATGAATTAGTAAACCGTCCGCATGATTTAATTTTTTTCTTGCGTGTCATGTGCAGGTCTCCGTACGAACGCACAGCCTTGCAAAGTATACTTCATTTGACTCGTACGCATACACAGGCCACCTTGTGGATAGACTAATTACTGCAATCAAAATTTGCAGTATTTTTCAAGTACAAAAATCCAGCGGTGCGCATACTCTCCTGATGACAAAATTCACATCATGCGCACTGACCCTCGCGTACACTTAAAAAGTGAACTATACTTGGGCTTTAGAAGGAAAAGCCTCAGTTATTAGCATGTATTGGCTTCATTTAAAGCGCAGAGCAACACAAGGTCTCCAGACAGACCGTATTCATCATGAACTACAGCCGTGTTTGTTCTTTGTTCCTCTGAATAAATCAGCACTTTGTTTGTTTCCTGTGTCCAGAATGCCGCAGAAACCACATGGAGGAGGAGTTTGAGAGCCGCTGCATTCATCAGCTCCTCATCGACTCTGTGTGGAGCAGAAAAACAAAGTGCCATTCGCTGGCTGACTGTGCGGATGGATTGTGGACTTTGTTCGGCGTTTCCCGCCATTCTTTGGGAGCGCTTTGATGTGGCGGAGCGACTGAAGGTCCAGATGGGACTCACTACTGCAGTGCTGCATAAAAACACGGCCAGATTACCAACAATAGAGTCACGACCGAGCATGACACAGGGGAAAAGCCTCTAATTAAAAAAAATACTTGTATTAATGTGTGCTGTGTAATGAAAAACGATTAATGTTGATGTTATTGAAGCCCTGTCCGGTCAGAGGGCACATAATCAACGCTGTTTTTCCATTCCAATCCCTGAATGACAATTACTGAACAAACAAGATGTCAGGCACACCCAGAGTCAGAGAAATAAATGGAGGTGAAACAACTGGGTCGAATAAATGTTTAGTTGTCTGACATGGCCAGTATTTTGGATTAAATTCACCTTGAAATATTGCAGTAATTATTTAACCATGCAGATCAATTTAAATTCATGTTCCTGGTAATCTTGAATCAGAATATCTTCTCTTCTCTGATGATGAGGGCGGGGCAACCTGTCACTCACATGAGATCCACCAATAGCAAACCACAACCATCCAATCAATTCCCCACTTTTGTTCTTGTTTGCCAAGCGTTTCATTCGGATATACGACACAATAAGGAAGAAAAGACGAGCACAACTTCTGTTTCATGCTGACTTTTAAAGTACAGCTCAAAACAAGTGAGATTTGGACAATGTCTAAGATTTTGTCATTTGACTGGTAAACTTGAGATAGTTTGGCAACAAAACATTCCGTGCCAGTTATCACAAAACTTAATTGGCATCTTTCACAATTAACCATGTCTGCAAATTATTCACTTACTCATAAATAAATGGAAGAAAATAACACTCAAAACAAGAGGGCCATGGAAAAATCTAGAGAAATAACTGTCAATAAATATTTGTAAAAAAGTAAATAAATAGATTAAAATAAAGTGCTTAAATGTTAAATTAACAGTGGATAAAAATGTAAAAAAAAAAAAATTAAAATAGTGGTAAAGTCTAGAGAAAAACGGTAAAAAAAATAAATAAAATAAAATAAATGAAGTGCTTAAATGTTAAATTACCATTAGATAAAAATGTAAAAAAAAATAATGTTAAAAAAAAAATAAATAAAACATAAGTAAATAAATTAGATTAGATTAAAATATTGTGGAAAAGGAAAAAAAGTTTTTAAAAATATGAAAAACAAATTATGAATTGGATTAAAATAAATGTGGGAAAGTCTAGAGAAATTGTATTAAAAAAAGATCAAAAAACAAAATGATTTAAGAGATTAAAATAAGTAAATTAGATTAAAATAATATAAAAAACGAATAAACAAATATTTAACAACACATAGCAAGTAAAAAAATATACTGAAACTTAAATAATTTTAGATTTAAAATATTAATTTTTCAGTGTGTTTATAAAAGACAGATGTCTTTTAAATTTTAGGACGCGTCCTTCGTACGAGAATGATCATATTTTGGGGTCCATGGATCTAAAAGGAGGTTGAAAAACTGTGTGAAGATGGTGCAGAACTTTTCCCAAGAACAAGAGGACAGAACTCAAAATCAAAGAGACAGAATCTTGTGTTCGACTCTTAATGAAGCTGAACTCCAGCAGTTGAGATGTTTACAGCTGCTTCACACCGATCATTTCTCCTGATCAACTGCGTTTTGTTGCCTTGTTTAGTGATAAAGACGATATTATCAGGTCACGACACTCCTGCAAACACACCGCAACCAGAGACGCCCTGCTGCTGCTGCGGATCCCTTATTATTCCCAACCGTTCCCTCTCAGAGCAAAGCCTAATCCGGCCCAAATCCCACTGCAGTCTTCCAGCGCTGATCTCCGTCTCTCTGACGACATGGAGTGAAACGGCGAGGAGTCGATCGTGAGATCAACAGGCAGGAAACAGAACGCCTCGCCTGCGCTTCACGTCCATCACGGCCGAGGTTCCCTCGAGATCTCCTCCCGCGTCACGTTGACATTCTGAGCAGCAGCTTCACCCTCATTTAAAATCACCAGGTAGAGGCTGATCAAATATTCAAGACCTGCTATGAAAAAAAACTCCGTCAGTATTTTTGATGTAACTTACGTGTTCATATTAAACCGTTTGAGGCTGATGATGTGTGAAATGCAAACTAGAACATGAATGACAGCTGTCACTCAAAATCTGTTCAATGGAGAAGAACCAGACTGAACTTGAGGATCATCTATCATCATCTACAGAGCTCCCAAAAAATTAACAAATATTATAAAATAAATAGAAAAAAAAGAAAAAAACATACATATATATATATATATATATATATATATATATATATATATATATATATATATATATATATATATATATAAAGTAAATAAAACTGAAAATACTTAAATTACAAAAAAAAATAAAAATAAAATACATAAAATAATAATAAAATAAATAAAATGCATAAATACAATACATATTTAAAAAATTGAAATAAAGTACATTAAAATAAATCGATAATAGATAATGCATAAAAATACATAGATTATTAATAAAATAAATATTCATAAAGAGGTAACACCAATAAAATAAAAACAATAGATAAAATAACTATAATAAAACAATACAACTTAATACATAAAATAAAAAAATATCTTTAAAAAAAATACTAGTAATACATAAATAAACATTTGAAATAAAAAGTAATAGATTATAATAAAGTAAATACATACAAATAAAGTACTAAAAAGTAAATAAGATAAAAATTAAATAAAATCGATAAATACAATAAAATCAAATAAAATACACAAAAATAAAATTATAAAAAACAATAAATAACTCAAAATAAAACTATACATAATAGATGAAATAAAAACTAATAACTATAACAAAAAGGAAATATAGATAAAATAAATAAAATACTAGTAATACATAAAAACAACTATAATAAAACAAAGAATAAAAATAAATGAATGGCAGCCGCTGCTCAAAATCCCATCGACACACGAGAACAAACCAGTGAAGTGATCGTACCTGATGTTTAATTAGAGACATTATTTTATTACACAACAGATAAATTCAAAACAAAACACTACAAATAATTATAAAGTACTTCACAAACACAAAAACAGAGCGATCTTCAGAACTGGAAGTTCTCGTCGGCCATGTGAATGGCCCAGGTGAACTTCTCCCTCTGGGTTTTGTTGTAGATCTTCTCAATGGGGACATTGTGTTTCTTACACCTGCCAAAACATCATCATGTGATTAGAGCGTCACATCAATCACTCTACTGTCTGTGTGTGTGTGTGTGTGTGTGTGTGTGTCGTCACCAGGCCACAGTGATGCGTGGGTCCAGGTAGTTGAGTTTGGACGTTCCCAGAGCGATGACCTTGTTCTCCTCACGATCCGTTTCCTGCAGCTGCAGCTTCTTTAACTGTTCACACAGTCTCTGGACCAGCTTCTCCTTCTTCTCCACCAGCCTTACACACACACACACACTGATATAAGATCATCTAAATCCTGCTGTGAAGTGAAGGGAACTAAAATTCTCATTTTACTTACCATTTTTTTCTGAATGTAACAATAAAATGTGACTTTTCCTCCTCTAAACAACACAATTTCGACAGGGAAAATGCAGTGAAAAGATGATTTAACCCTTGTGCGGTCTTCATTTGAGAAGCACACTCAGGGTCTTTCGGGTCTCCAGAGAATGTTTTTACTCCATATTTGGAGGATTTATCATCTCTTTTAAATTTTTATAAATGAATATTTTGTTGAGTAGGTTATGATGCAAAAACAGCTTTTTATGTAAAATTCACTTCATAAAAGACCCACATTTGTAACTTTCATTCATGGGGATCACATGGATAATTTGACATGGTTTAGTGTGAGATTTTTGCCCATCTTTTGGAAAATGCAGTTTTAAAAGTTAAAAAATATCACTTTATCCAGTAGATGGCAGCAGAGCTCCACTATTTGCTGTTTGACTGACATCTTTTCACAAGTATTTTTCATATCTAAATATTATGAAATCACAATTATGACAATAAAAATTACTTTTTGTCAAAGTTTAGTATTTTTTGTAATGAAAAAAAAAAAAATCAGTTTTTCAATATTGTTACATGATGAGAACCCACTTAGAAAATGGATGAAATTTATCCTCAAAATCAACATTAAAACTTTTTTTTTCAGTACAAAAAATGCTAAACTTTGACAAGAAGTAGCTTTTATTGTCATAATTGTGATTTCATAATATTTCGATATGAAAAATACTTGTGAAAAGATGTCAGTCAGTCAAACAGCAAATAGTGGAGCTCTGCTGCCATCTACTGGATAAAGTGATCGTTTTTTTACTTTTACTTTTTTATTTTTTACTGCATTTTCCAAAAAATGGACAAAAAACTTACACTAAACCATGTTAAATTATCCATGTTATCCCCATTAATGAAAGTTAGAAATGTGGGTCTTTTATAAGTTATTTTTTACATAAAAAGCTGTTTTTGTATAAAAACCCATTTAATTTATTTATTAATTATTTATATAAATTTGAAAGACATGCTAAGTCCTCCAAAAACTGCACAAATATGAAGTAAAAACATTAATAAACAGAGTAAAATTACATGCGTTTAAAAAAACAATTATTTTGTTACAAAATTACATTTTGTTGCCAGTCTGGAGACCCTGTGTGAGACTTTATTTCTACACTAACATAAAAACAAGATATCACTAATTTTTCTAAAATTTCTATGAAACTAAAGTGTCATGTCATTTGGACAAAGAGAACGTCACTTTGCTAAAGACCCCATCAGGGTTAATGTAAATGTCTTCAAGCACAAACAGACTGAAGATAATTTCAAACGTGTTTGTTTGCGTGTTTCTCTCTTTTGGCTGTTGATCCGTCTCAATATTTCATGTTTCACAGCTCGAGCGCTGCTGCTGGCACACGATTAACTCCACTAACCTTGAGTCCTGCTGATTTAAAAAGACTTCTTACTTCTTGGATTTGTCAGATGGAGCGTCTTTATGTGCTCTCTTCGCTTCTTTCAGCTCTTTTTTGGCGTCTTCAATTTGTTCCTTTTTCTTTTGGATCTGTAAACAGAAGCGAATGTGAGCGTGACCTCTGACCGAGGCGGGCAAACACTGACCACATGAGTGTGTGTGTGTGTGTTTACTCCTCCAGAAGTGTATTAAGTGTTCAGCGAGGCGCCGTGTGCTGACGCTGCTTTCATCGCTCGAGTCTCTGCGCTTTACATGGTGTGTGTGATTACTTCTGACGGCCTCGTCCTCTAAAGCTCCAATCCTGACCTTGACCTCAGCGCTGAACGGCTGACTGAAAACATTTCACTTCCCTGCAGTTACAAACCCACCTGGAATCCAATAATGTCTGACCCTGAGAGTCACACGGCGCTGCCGGCGAGAGCGATTCACAGTGACTGATGTGTCGAAGCTTTAAACACACTTTAAGAACTAGATTCAGTTCAGTGTTAAAGAAGCTGTTGTTTTTGGGCTCTACTAGATTGAATGTTGATTATTTTCCTCATATTCTCCATTGTTCAGCTCCTCTCTTCCCAGTCTGTCAGTAACGCTCTGTTTAGTTCCTGTCTCTATGAAGCCCCTCCTTCTGAAAAGCACACTGTGCTCTGATTGGTCGGCTGGAGCGGTGTGTTGTGATTGGTGTTTGGGAAATGCCCCGCCCCCTACCATAACCGCCAGTTTCAACACACTACTAACTAACTCAACCAGGCCCCGCCCCTTTATTCTGCATATTAATTATTTAAATGAGGAAGATTATTGGAACACTGACACTGCAGAAGCTCTACAGAAGAGAAGCGTGTGATTATTCAGATCTGATGTGGATTATAGCAGACGTGCGTCACCTTCTCCTGCAGCATCTGCATTGATTTCTCAAAGGTTTTGGGTGCTGCCCTCTGGTGGTTACAGAGGATCGCCACAGCTCTGTTCGCTCGGTTATAGGACAGGATCTTCTCCTCCACCGTCATGTCATCTGAAAGACAGGAGCAGTGTGAACATGAATTCTCTCATTGTGAAAGATGCAGATGATTCTTAGCGTTTAGTGACAGTCTGGACTGACCTGCGGTCAGTTTATTGAGCTGATCCTGCAGTGTGGTCGAGGCGTTGAAGGTTCGAAACACTTTGGCCGTCAGTCCAGGCATGGACTCGGTCAGGGTTTTGTTGAGGTTGGTCGTCTGAGAACAACAGGACAAAATTAGAAATGTAATTTATTTTTAAATTATTATTTTTCAATTAACCCCTTCATTGCCGTGTGATTTTTTTTCTGCATCATGGATAATTTGTAGAATGTACCCTCAAAAAATGATGTATTTATATAAAAAAAATTCCTATTAATTTCTATGGCGTCTTTTTTGCAATTTTGTGTTTTATTTCTAAATTATTTTTTAATTAACCCTTTCATTGCTGTGCTTTTTTCTGCATCGTGGCTGATTTGCAGCCCCTAAAACTGTGTAGTTATTAAATTTCACAATTTCTATGGGGGTCCTTTTTTAAATGTTGTCATTTTGTGTTTAATTATTATTTTTCAATTAACCCCTTCATTGCTGTGCTTTTTTCCTGCATCATGTCTGATTTGTAGAGTGTACCCCCCCCCCAAATTATGCATTTTTCTTTTTTAAATTTCCTATGAATTTCTATGGTGGTCATTTTTGAAATGTTGTAATTTTTAATTAACCCCTTCATTGCTGTGCTTTTTTCTGCATCGTGGCTGATTTGCAGCCCCCAAAACTGTGTAGTTATTAAATTTCACATTAATTTCTATAGTGGTCATTTTTGAAATGTTGTCATTTTATGTTTAGTTATTATTTTTCAATTAACCCCTTCATTGCCGTGTGATTTTTAATTTTTTTTTGCATCATGGATAATTTGTAGAGTGTGCCCTCAAAAAATTATGTATTTAAAAAAAAAAAAAAATCCTATTAATTTCTATGGTATCTTTTTTTGAAATTTTGTATTTTCTTTCTAAATTATTTTTTAATTAACCCCTTCATTGGTGTGCTTTTTTCCTGCATCGTGGCTGATTTGCAGTCCCCAAAACTGTGTAGTTATTAAATTTCACATTAATTTCTATAGTGGTCATTTTTGAAATGTTGTCATTTTATGTTTAATCATTATTTTTCAATTAACCCCTTCATTGCTGCGTGATTTTTTTCTGCATCATGGATAATTTGTAGAGTGTACCCTCAAAAAATTATTTATAAAAAATGTCCTATTAATTTCTATGGCGTCTTTTTTGCAATTTTGTATTTTCTTTATAAATGATTTTTTAATTAACCCCTTTATTGCTGTGCTTTTTTCCTGCAACAGCGATTTCCTGATTTGTAGTGTACCCCCCAAGAATTACATATATTTCTTTACTAAATTTCCTATGAATTTCTACAGTGGTCATTTTTGAAATGTTGTAATTTCTTTCCAAATTATTTTTTTAATTAACCCCTTCATTGCTGTGCTTTTTTCTGCATAATGGCTGATTTGTAGCCCCCAAAACTGTATTTTTTAAATTTCCCATTCATTTCTATGGTGGTCATTTTTGAAATGACATTTTATTTTTTTTCCTGCATCATGGATAATTTGTAGAGTGTACCCTCAAAAAGTTATGTATTTATAAAAAATTTCGTAATGTTGTAATTTTATATTTAATTATTTTTAAATTAAAAAATAATTTTTCTTTTTCTGCGTCATGGCTGATTTGTAGATTGTACCCCCCAAAATTGTGTATTTGTTTCATGTTTTATAACATATCACACATCAAACTCACCAGCACTGACCGCTGGGATACTAGTGATGATTTAGTGCTGGTAACATGTGATTATCACTTGATGCAGTAGTAAACATCACATGACTTGATAGTCAGGGATATTATAGTCAAAAACCATTAAAAAAATAATTTTATCACTTGAAATGAATTCTTTTACATATTTTAAGGCTTATTTCAACGTTCTAATTTTCACTTAATCAAATTCAAAATATTAATAGCTATAACAGTATTTCAACGACACTAAAATAAGCTCCTCCAACAAACACACTTACTGTAATTCGGTCAAATAAATCATCTTCAGGATCCTTATGCTTTATGAACAGCTTCAGGCTCTTGAAAACCTGCAGAATGAAACAGTAGATCATGATGAACACAAATAAATAGAGCTGCTACAATCATATCTCACACTGATTGTGTATCAATAGTTTATAAATGCATTCATTCATTCATCTCATTTCCTAAAGTTTAACCAGAGACTGAAACGGATGCCGCAGATTCTCTCGTGTGATGTGTCGAATCATGACACGTGTAATGTCATGAGAGAGTTAACGAGAGTTCGTTAACCCTCTGGTGCTCCTCATTTAGGGGTCAAACTCTCACTCTGCCTGATCAAAAGTAGCTGAACACCTCAAATCTCACTTTATTTTCCCAGTTGAACTAATGTAATTTATTTTTATTAAATACTATGATTTATTTAATATTTTGAGGGATTGTATGGTACTAAGTAATATTTATGCAAGAATTGTGATTCATTTGTTTCCATTATTTTTATAACATAATATAATCCATACATATTTTATCCTATTTTTTTAAAAATACATTTCAATTAACCCCTTCATTACTGTGTGCTTTATTTTCCTGCATCATGGCCGATTTGTAGACTGTACCTCACAAAAAAAATGTGTATTTTTAAAAAATTATTCATTCATTTCTAATGGCGGTAATTTTTGAAATGTCATTTTTAAAAAAAAAATAATTATTTTTCAATTAACCCCTTCATTGCTGTGTGCTGCTGTTCATTTCCTGTATCATAGCTGATTTGTAGACTGTACCCCCAAAAAAATCGTGCATAAAAAAAAAATATATATATTCCAATTCATTTCTATGATGGACATTTTTTAAATGCAATTGTATTTTTTGGTTATTTTTTATTATTAACCCCTTCATTGCTGTGCTTTTTTCTGCATCATGTCTGATTTGTAGACTGTACCTCCCAAAAAATTTGTATTTTTTAAAAATTATTCATTAATTTCTATGGCGGTCATTTTTTAAAAAAATGTAATTATTTTTCAATTAACCCCTTCATTGCTGTGTTTTTTTCCCTGCATCATGGCTGATTTGTAGATTGTAAAATTGTGTATTTTATAAATTACCTATTCATTTTCTATGGTGGTCATTTTTGAAATGTTGTAATTTTATATTGAATTTTATATTGAATTAACCCCTTCATTGCTGTTTTTTTTTTCCTGCATCATGGATGATTTGTAGAATGTACCCCCAAAAAATTATTAATTATTTTTTTTTTTTTACATTTCCTATTAATGGTCATTTTTGAAATATTGTAATTTTTTTTTTAATTATAATTTTTCAATTAACCCCTTCGTTGCTGTACTTTTTTCTGCATCATGGCTGTTTTGTAGATTGTAGCCCCCAAAATTGTGTATTTTTTTAAAGTTCTATTCATTACTTTAATTAAATAATTGTATTTTATTGTATTATATTGTGAAAACTGCAGACCATGAAGAGCACCCGAGGGTTAAAGAGTGGCAGACAGCATGTGCGATATAACAGCGTTTGCGGTGACCTGTTTCTCCACCGGCACTTTGTTGTAGTAGCGGATGGAATCTTTTCCCAGGAAGTCAAACTCCACCACATACTCCAGTCCGTCCAGATGCCGGTGAAGTGTGATGTGCTCCACACGCAGAGAACAGCAGCCCACCGTATCCGCAGACTCGTCGTCCTTCTCGTTCCCCGCTCGCAGGGCCAGCTGCGCACACACACACACACACACACATTAATCTATCTATCAACATATGAATACACACAAAATCCACCTAATGGGTGGAGCTTAACCTATTCGGTTCAGGTAGGGTTAGGGTGTGACTGGCCCATTAAGCTCCACCCATTATGAGCTGGATGTCATGCTCCGCCCATCAGTTCACCTTATCGATGAAGTAGATGGCGACTCCTCTCTGTCTGCTCTTCATCTCTCTGGACGTCCAGTCACGTCTGTACTGCTTCCTGATGGTGTCCACACACGACTTCAGCTGACGCGCCGTCTCGTACTTCTGCCAGTCCTTCTCGCCCTGAACACAGACCGTCATCATCATCATCATCATCATCATCATCTCTGACGCGAGCGTGAGCTCAGACTCACCTTGAGTTTGGAGCTGGGGTTCAGCATGATGTATTTGGGTCGTCCATGAATGTTCTCCAGCCACGACGCCAGCCATGTGACCGTGTTATCGTGCTGAACGCGCTTCCACTTGTGGCCTGCAGGGGCTTCTGGGATCTTAGAGTCTCTGTGGAGTGAAAATTGTACGATATGATACGGTCGTTGATATGGTTTTAATTAATTAATAACTTTAAGAATAAGTCTCTGTAAATTTACGCAAAATTTGTCTGTTCGAAGTTTCTGTGCTTTAGGATCAAATTTATCATCAAAATAAAATAATATATAATACATTATACACAGTTCTTGTTTTAATAAATGATAAACAGTTCTAGTTCTCTCACTGGCTGCAGTTGATGGTGACGTCCTCCGGCTGGATGCGCTTCTTCAGTTTGCCCATCTTCGGATGTTCTCCTCGCCCGCGGAACAAACCCGGCGGCTCCAGCTTGAAGTTCCCGATTTTCTCGCGGTGTCCGTCCAGCAGACAGTAGCCGTACTCCTCGATCAGCCGGTTGGCTTCCTCTTTCAGGACCTGATTGAAACACAAAACATTACGGAAGCCTCCGATAACTCTGTGAGCGCTAAACCCTTGTCAAATAAAGACAATCTCAATAAATACATGTTTTTATATATCTGCATTTATTTATTGATCCGTATTAGTTTCAAATACACTTTATGCATAAAGTAGTATTTTTATAATATAATCAATCCATATAATTTTATCCTATTGTTTAAATACATTTAAATTAACCCTTTCATTGCTGTGTGCTTTTTCCTGCATCATGGAGGTTTGTAGAGTGTACCCCCCAAAAAATATTTAATTTATTTTTACATTTCCTATTAATTTCTATGGTGGTCATTTTTGAAATATTGTAAAAAAAAAAACAATTTATTATAATTTTTAAAATATTAACCCCTTTTTTTCTGCATCATGGCTGATTTGTAGATAATACCACCCAAAATTGTGTATTTTTTTTTTTAAATTTCTATTTATTACTATCATTGTATAGTAAAAACTGCAGATTTCACATATAAAAATACATTTTTTACCGTTATGCAAGGCAAAAGAAGTCAGAATCAATGATGAACTGAAACTGCATTCTGCTCACGTATTCCAAGGCTGTTATTGGATTATTGGGAGTAAACGGACTGAAATCAGACACGCACCTGCTTCTCCTCTTTCGTCATGTTCTTTCGCTCCTCCGTCTTCTCCAGGAAATACTTGTGCATATGGCTGAAGTCACACTTGGAGAGCGTCTTTATCAGCTTCTTCTCTTCTTTAGTCATTTCCTGATTCAAGAACGCAGTTTAAGTTTACCAGGTGTAAAAAGTACTCAAATTCTACTGAAAACTAATGGATATTGAGTGAAAACTTTACTCAGTTAAAAGCCAAAAACACACTTCGGTTAAAGTAAAACAAGAAAAACTTTAAATTGTACCTCCTTCCAGTCACTGAAGAAGTTGTTCTGAAACACATCTTTACTGGTGTACTCGTGGTCCAGCATCTTGGCGTAGAAAGTGGCGATTTCCTCCGTCGCTGGACTCAATTTCACCGGCTGACCTGAAAACAGTTGATTAACACTGTTATTTTCCTGTTTATTACTGTGTTAAGACATCAGATCACATGACGCTCTTACCGTCGTAATAAAAGGGCACGTTATCGGGCAGCGTCTCATATTCCGGAGGGAAATACGGTCCTTTGTGCTCGAGGCGGCTCCATTTTTGACTGTCCGAGGATTTGCCTTCTTCCCACCTGATCATTCAATCGCAGGTTATTCAAACGCACAAGAACACAGACAAATATGAAGAATCACGTGACAATTATGAGCAGAAACATGAGAAGACACTAAAGAGAAGCATTAATATAGTGAGCAACAATTATACCGTCTGCAAATTCAACCTCAAAAATAATTTATTATGATAAATTTATTGATAAATTATGGGAAAAATGGATTTGTGTGATTGAAGTCCATGAATTTTTAAAATGAATTATAACGTTAAAATATAAAAATACTAATTATATTAAAATAATATAAAACATTTAAAAACAGTATGGAAAATAAATATTAACTTAAATATTTATTTAACGGTCTCTCACTGATTAATGAGCTCATAAAGCAATGCAACACAATTCTACGTTTAAATTGATTTATTAACATTTATTAATGATCACTTAAATTAATTTTTTGTATCCATTTCAAAATAACATTCATTATACATAATTATATTATCATAATTACATAATCATCTGTTTAAAGTGAACAAATAAGATTTTAGGATTAAGAATTAATGATTATTTATGAATAAATTATGGAAAAATTTGTATACTGACAATTTTTTTAAATAAATTTATGTGAAATAAAAAAGTATTATATTATTATTATTATTATATTAAATTAAAATAATCTAAAAATAATATTTTAAGTTAATATTTAGTTTTGCACAGATTAATATGAGCTCAAAGCAACTTAATACTACATAATCATGTTTAAATTATTGATTAAAATAAATTAATGAAATTAAATTTATTTATTTACTTAATATAAAATATTATATTAAATTACATTATTAAAATACTATATTAATATCATATTTTAAATAAATAATTAACAGTCTTTTATCGATTAATAATCATCTGTTTAAAGTGAAAATGTATAAATGATTATTTATTAATTATAGGAAAATGTATTTGCATGACTGATGTCCACCAATTTTTAAAATAAATATGTTAAATATATTATTTCATATTACCATTAAATTAAATTAACCTAAAAAATTATATTTAATAAAGTTTTACACAGATTAATGAGTTTATAAAGTTACACAATACACAATTCTACATAATCATGTTTCAATTATTGACAATTTAAATTATTTGAATTTATTTTAAATTATTTAAACATTTAGCTAGCGTATATTAATACAACACAACTTTAATACTTTAAGTTAATATCTAATTAAAGCTGCAATATACCATTCTACAAGATTTTCTATTTAAGTTTATCATGTCAACTTTTATCTGGTTAGTTTCCGCGTAGCGCGCATGCGCATATGTGATCTCACTCATGAATATTAATCTCATTAATGAATATTAATCTGACCTGCAGACCGACAGTGTTTTCGCGGCTCGATCATAATGTCTGACAGAAGAAACGAGCGAAGCGACTTTATTACGTTCCGCTGAAATATAAACGACTCGTGAAATAACGAACAAACATCTTCTCATTCCCCGCAGCAGCAGCAGCGCACAGCGGACATGTGCTCTTCTGCACATGCGCACTTACGCGCGTCTGTGCGTCACATGTATGTGTCCGACCGGCGATATCTGCACGATAACAGTTCCACACGCCAATTTATTCCGCTTCAAACGGGCTTTATTCATTAAAATAAGATGTAAAATTAAGTAACATATATTTAAAATGACGCAATGTATTTTAATTCTGACTTATTAAGCCTATTTATTTCCTTCAAAATTAAGTTAATTTAACTGAATGAATTGAGTTCAGTAGATACTTTAATTCTGCTCAAATGAATCCTTAAAGACTACCTGAAGGAAAGCAGTGTGAACACGTACCACTTCCACTTATCAGACTCATCGTTCTTGTCCTCTTTCTTCACCTTCTCTTTTTTCTTCTGCTGTTCCTCGCCTTCATCATCCTTCTTGATCTTTTTATTCTTCTCTGGTTTGTCATGTTCAGAACTCTTTTTTCTTTTCTTCCCAGACTGTTGATTTTTATCACTCTTTTCATCTTTGATTCTCTTCTTCTTTATCTTGGCAGGTGCAGTGACCGGCAGGCCGTCCGTCTCCCACCTTTCATCCGTCTGAAACAAGTCACATGTGATTGAGGATGATGATGAAGAACATGACGCCTGCGCTCTGATACGACAAACCTGATTTGAGTCGTTCTTCAGGTTCTCATCTGCAGTCCGCTCGTTCTTCTCTGTGTGATTGAGACGCTCCTTACTGCTCTTTGATCGAGTCTGAGAATCAATCGGAAGAAATTAACCCCTAGAGGGTCGTTTTAGACCCCAAACAACGTTTGTTAAAATAAAAAAAGTTATCTTTGTCCAAATGACATGAAACTTTGTACAGTGGTTAACACTTTCTAGATCTACAAATAAAAAAGAAACAAATTGGGAGTGATATCTTGTTTTTATGTTAGTGTAAAAAATAAAGTCACACTCAGGGTCTCCAATTTTGTTACAAAATAAATTAAAATTTTTTTTAAATAAGTTTATACAAAAACAGCTTTTTATGTCAAATTTACTTTATAAAAGAGCCACATTTCTAACTTTCATTCATGGGGATCACATGGATAATTTGACATGGTTTAGTGTGAGATTTTTGCCCATCTTTTGGAAAATGCAGTTTTAAAAGTAAAAAATGATCACTTTATCCAGTAGATGGCAGCAGAGCTCCACTATTTGCTGTTTGACTGACTGAAAGACTCTTTACACAAGTATTTTTCATATTTAAATATTATGAAATCACAATTATAACAATAAAAATTACTTTTTGTCAAAGTTTAGTCTCATCATAATGTAAAAATATCGAAAAACGGATTTCTCACTACAAAAAATACTTAACTTTGACAAAAAGTAATTTTTATTGTTATAATTGTGATTTGATAATATTTAGATATGAATCCAACTGAAAAAACTTGTGAAAAGAGTCTTTCAGTCAGTCAAACAGGAAATAGTGGAGCTCTGCTGCCATCTACTGGATAAAGTGATATTTTTTAACTTTTAAAACTGCATTTTCCAAAAGATGGGCAAAAATCTCACACTAAACCATGTCAAATTATCCATGTTATCCCCATGAATGAAAGGTAAAAACATTAATAAACAGAGTAAAATTACATTTGTTTAAAAAAAAAAAAAAAAAAAACTTTTATTTTGTTACAAAATTACATTTTGTTGCCTGTAGTCTCTGGAGACCCCGAAGACCCTGAGTGTGCTTCCCAAACGAAGACCGCACAAGGGTTAAATAAACCTGTATAAGAATACCTAAAACACTGTCAATCAAAATACCTTCTGTTTGTTGTTGTTTTTGTTTTCTGGTGGGCTTGATTTCTCCTGTCCATCATCACGTTGAGTTCTGATGAATCATATAAACACAAATCACTCACTTCACAGTTCAACTCATTGTTTTGACCGTGCATTTCACAATGACTCAATCATATGAAGTGAAACTGAGATCTCTTGCCTTTCATCAGGATCAGCTGCTGTGGCGTCCTGCAAAATAAAACATTCTCAAGATTCAAACTGAAGCATTTTCTCATATAAACACTTTTAAAAATAAGGTTCCACAAGGAGTTTTTCTTCTATTTTTCACTTTTATGCAATGGATGTTGAAGGATTAGTTCACTTCAGAATGAATTTCATGATAATTTCCATGTCATCCAAGATGTCTTTCTTTCTTCAGTGGAAAGGAAATCATTCCAGGATGTTTCTCCATATAGTGGACTTCACTGGGGTTCAACGGGTTGAAGGTCCAAATGTCAGTTTCAGTGCAGCTTCAAAGAGCTCTACATGATCCCAGACGAGGAATAAGAGTCTCATCTAGAGAAACCATCGGACATTTTCTACAAAAAATAAAACATTTTAAGCACAAATGCTCGTCTTGCACTGCTCTGTGATGCTCCACGCATGACGTAATCATGTTAGAAAGATCATGAACCCCAGTGAAGTCCACTATATGGAGAAAAATCCTGGAATGTTTTCCTTTCCACTGAAGAAAGACAGACATGAACATCTTGGATGACACGGAGGAGAGTAAATTAATGATTTTTCATCTCATTAAATGATCTCACCACATTCATGTCAGCATCTCCTGCTTCACATTTCACCTCGCTTCTAAAACAGAAGAATATATGAGTGAGTGACAGAACTTCATGCATTATTATTATTCAAGCTGAAGACGCACCTGGAGACTCCAGACTCCTGCTGACGTTCTCCCGAGTCGGACTGTTTCTTCTAGTAATGATTCACAATCATTTATACTTCAGACACACATTCATACTTCTTTATGACCTTCTGTCATGATGCTTTTACCTTCGAGGAGGGTTTGTGTTTGCCGTTCAACTCCGAGTCCTTTCCTCTGTCTTTAGAGGAATGCTTGGACTTCTTCTCTCTGACACACGCAAGAGATCTTAGTTAAATAAACCTGAAATATCTGTTTTTCTCAGAATATTCTCTCAACGTTATAGATAAATATTCCTCTGGGAATGTTAATAGAACATTGGATTAAAGTTATCAAATATTCTCAAAAACATTGTTTATACAATGTTTTAGTTGGATGTTTATCTAATGTTATTTTAATTTGTGATAATGTTACATTTTAAAAAATTCTAGGTTAAAAACAACCCAAGTTGGGTTAAAAAAAAAATTGGACAAACCCAATGTGCTGGTCGGTTTTATTTAACTCAACTATTGTTTAAAAATTAAACAAAAATAATGAAATAAAATAAAAATAAATAAATGTAAAAAAAAAAAAAAAATTAATCAAAAATAATTAAACATTTATTAAATTTCTTATTAATAAATGTTCACCTTTTGATTATTATTGTTGCCTCTAGTAATTATGTGTCTGATTTTTGAGTTCCAACATATTTTGGTTCATTTTTACGGTGGCCGAGAGAGCTCAACGCGCTGCAAATGAGAAAACATCTTGATCAGTTTGACAACACATGCGCTGCAAACTCCACAACACTTACAAATGGTGAAACGCGCTGCAAATAAAGAAAACATCTTCATCAGTTTGACAACACATGCGCTGCAAACTCCACAACACTTACAAAAAGAAAAACGCGCTGCAAATAAAGAAAACATGTGGAGTTTGCAGCGCGTGTGTTGTCAAACTGATGAAGATGTTTTCTTTATTTGCAGCGCGTTTTTCTTTTTGTAAGTGTTGTGGAGTTTGCAGCGCATGTGTTGTCAAACTGATGAAGATGTTTTCTTTATTTGCAGCGCGTTGAGCTCTCTCGGCCACCGTACATTTTAAGCCAGACATATAGTCATTTTAAAATAATAGTTGAGTTAAATAAAACTACCTAGCAGATTGGACAAACATTAACCCAACCACTTGGGTTGTTTTAAAACAGCATCTAGATCTCTCTGAACATCCTCATAATGTCTGCAAAACTATACAATGTTCTCAACGCGATCGCGTACAAGAACAAACGTTTTAAAAACATTTTTAAAAACCCGTCATTTTTATAACATTCTTAGAACATGTGATGAAACTTTCTGACCTCTTGTCGTGTTTTTTACTGCTCTTCTCATGTCCTTCCTTTTCCAGTTTCATCCTGTAAGTTCATCCAGTATTTTCTACACTGTAAAGACAGCAAATTAGCGTCTAATTAACCGCTTGCATCAGTAATGCAAACTAACTTGCACACGACAGCCTAACGTCGCGTTTTAAATCGGATTCAGTTATACTAGTTCAGTCTAAACACATTTAGATACACTCGATTGTTTAGGAGTTAAAACAAATCTCTGCGAGAGGCGAATCTCTTCGTACCTGAAAGACTTCACAGCGGCATCAGAATGCATGTCACCTGTCACACCTGAAAGTTTTTAAGTTCCTCTTCTAATCAAGTGCGCAAAATCAGCCGCAGCGCCACCTGCTGGAACAAAACCCACCTGCACACGGCGAACCTTTTCCTCCATCATCTCGAGCATCATTTACAGGAATCTCAATGGCGTTTGCAAAAATATCTTTACATAGTGATTTGTTTTGAAACTTTTACATTCATTTCAGGATTATTATTAAAGGCTTAGTTCACCCAAAAATTTAATTTCTGTCATTAATTTCTCTCCCTCATGTTGTTCCACACCTGTAAGAACACAAATTAAGATATTTTTGATGAAATCCGAGAGGTATGTGACTCATATAATAATATAATCAACACTTTCAAGGTCCAGAAAGGAACTAAAGACATCGTTAAAACAGTCATGTGACTGCAGCAGTTCAACCTTAATGTAATGAAGAGACGAGAATACTTTTTGTGTGCAAAAACAAAACAACCACTTTATTCAACAAATTAGTCTCTTCTGTGTCATTCTTATTCGTTGTTTACGTCCAGCGCTTGCAGGTTCTACATCAGAATGCCGACTCATTATTGGCCAGCTCCTGCGTGATGCGTTGTGCTGATCACATGAACAGCTTTGGCCAATACTGAGCCAGCGTAAACACGGAAGCCTTCACTGCATCACCTGCGTAAGATAATGACAGAGATTGCTGAATAGAGTCGTCGTTTTTGCGTACAAAAAGTATTCTCGTCTCTTCATAACATTAAGGTTGAACCACTGCAGTCACATGACTGTTTTAATCATGTCTTTAGTACCTTTCTGGACCTTGAAAGTGTTGATTATATAGTAGTCAACATTTGAAGTGGATCAAAAAATCCTAAGAAGAAGGTTTTAGGACAACTTTGATGAAAGGTTATGATCCACTTCAAATGTTGACTACTGTATTATACGAGTCATTTACCTCTCAGATTTCATCAAAAATATCTTAATTTGTGTTCTGAAGATGAGCAAAGGTCTTATGGGTGTGGATCGACATGAGGGTGAGTAATTAATTTTTGGGTGAACTAAACCTTAAAATTCCCTGATATTGAAGATGAAATGAGAGGAAACTATTGATCTCCAGTGAAGCTTGAACCAATAAACCCAAGCCTGAGTTCTATAGATAAAATCAAATCTTTCCAAACTTCAGGGGCCAGTCGCATAAACATCCACCATTTTAAGATTGCGTCATAAGAACTAGTCAGCTAACCATAATCATCACACTTTTCCAGATTCAAATGAGATATTTTATGCGAGTTACAGAGGCGCTAGTCAGTTTGTGCAACTGACCGCTGATCAACACATCATGAGTATCTGCGGGAAATGACATGACAAGCGTTGAATGATTCACCAGTCTTTTATTACAGCAAAAATATCTCGGCGTGTAAATCGCCGCGAGGAACGGATGGAATGATTGACCGCGAGGTTCTTCCATCTCATCAGCATCACAAAAGTGTTTTTCGCTGTACAACGGCAACAGGCGAAAGGGCAGAACAATTCATCGTCCGTCAGCTGCCATAAATACATTTGGTATGAACTGTACAACAAGAGAAAACGTTTCGCACCATTTACATATAAAACAAACAATCGTGTAAATCATGTTCTAAAATTAGAGAAAAAACAGATGTGAACAGTAGTAAGACTCGAGCGTGTTACGAGCACGCGATGGACTCCAGCTGCTGCTCGGCCTCGGCGGCCATAGCCGCGGCCTGAAGCTGTTCGGTTTCGCTCTGCAGGGCGCCGCCGGTCAGCTGTTTGCGTTCGCTGTGCATGTTGTTCTCGTGTCTCTTCAGGTCGGACGCTTTGGCGAAGGCCTTGGTGCACGAGTTGCACACGAACGGCTTCTCTCCTCGGTGGCGTCGCTCGTGGTCCTTCAGGTGCGACTTGTGCTTGAAGGCCTTTTCGCACATCTGGCAGCCGAACGGCCGCTCGTTGCTGTGCACGCGCTCGTGTTTCTTCAGGTCGGGCGCGCGGATGAAGGACTTGCCGCAGGCGTCGCAACGATAAGGCTTGAAGCCCGTGTGGATCTTCAGGTGCTCTTTTAAATGGGCCTGTGTGGTGAACGCTTTAGTGCAGATCTCGCAAACGAACGGCCTGTCGGCCGAGTGCAGCTTCTCGTGTTTCCGAAGGCGATTCTCGTCCAGGAAGGTCTTGCCGCACACTTGGCAGGCTAATTGATCTCGGTGGCCGTAGAGCAGATACTCGAACTTCATATCAGCGGTGGCCGTCGTCCATCCCGGCGGCTGCTCGTCCTTCACGTCGCCCATGCTGTCGGCGAACGAGAGCGTCTGCGTGTGGCTCGCCAATTCTTTGGGTTCGGCGTCTATTGCTTCCACCTCTTGGTCGTAGCAGCTGACTTTGTGCACCTCCTCCTGCGCCAGCTCCTTCAGGATGGCTTCCTGCACTCGTAGGGCGTTGTTCGGCGACTTGTCCAGGTCGTGATTGCCTTGCGCTTCCTCCACGATGTCGTCCGTAGGCGCGTCGTCTTGGTCGCCGAGCACCTGCACGTCGCTGTCTTGATTCAACGGGGGATCTTCCGTCGGAAGCCCCATTTTCACCATGTCATACGGGAACTTTGTGTTCCGGGGGTCGTTGCTTTTCTCGTCGGGCGACATGTCGCGTTTCTGCGAGCAGAGCTTGTCCAAAAACCGTATTCCGAGTATCTGCCCGGAGGACATCATCAGATTCACGTCCTTCTTCTTCACCGAGATCTTCGCGGTGTACATGTAATTGAGCACCTCCTCGAAGATGTCCGAGCGGATGAAGTCGATCTCGATGACGGACGAACTGTCCACTTCGTGCTTCTTAAAGAGTTTTTTGAAGTAGTTGCTGCACGCCGCCAACACACAGCGATGCGCCCTGAACTTCACATCCTCCACCACCACCGCGATGTCGCAGTGCTCGCCTTCTAGTCGCTGCTCGTTCAGTAGCTTCAGAAAGATGGTCTTGTGCTCATCGTCCACATACTTCACAGTTTCGGACATACTGGAGCGGGATCCTACAGAAAAAGAGTGAAAAAATTAGCTTGAGTAGTTTACAAACAAATCAAATGAAAACATTGGGACTATGGTTGCAAAATTCCAGGAATTTTCAAGGATGGAAAATTTCCACAGGAATTAACGGGAATATATGGGAATTAACGGGAATAAACAACGAATTTGGAAAACTGCATGTTAGCCTTTAACGGGGAATTTAAATGTTTGTATACGATACATTTTATATAAAATTTATATAAATTTCTCAAAATTTCCAATTAATTTCCACAAATTCCCACAATTTCTCATAAATTCATGTAAATTCCTGTTAAGTTTCCAAATTGGAATATTTCCAAAATTCCCTTGGTTGAGTTCCCGTGGAAAGTTTCCGGAAATTTACCACAAACTTTCCACCCCTTTGCAACCCTAATTGGGACATAACATGGTACACTCTTAAAAAAATGATGCTGGGTTAAAAACAACCCACACTGGGTTGAAAATGGACAAACCCAGCGGTTGGGTTAAATGTTTGCCTAACTCAACTATTGTTTAAAAATTACTATATGTCTGGCTTAAAATAAACCTAAAATAGGTTGAAAATTGAAAATTAGACACATAATTACTAGAGGCAACAATAATAATCAAAAGGCGAACATTTATTAATAAACAACTTAATAAATGTTAATGTATTAAATGTTAATTTCCAACATGCTTTGGGTTCATTTTAAGCAAGCAATACAGTAATTTTTAAACAATAGCTGAGTTAAATAAAACACTTAACCCAACTGCTAGGTTAAAACAACCTGGGTTTGTTCATTTTCAACCCAACTTGGGTCGTTTTTAACCCAGCATTTTTTATATTAAAGTCAGCATGAAACAGAAGTAGCGTATATCCGAGTGAAACGGCTTCTGAACAAATGTAGGGTGGGACTTGATTGGATGGTTGTAATTTGCTACTGGTCGATCTCATGTGAGTGACAGGTTGTCCCGCCGCCATCATACCAGTAAACATGTTATTTTGATTATGAGGCAAATTAACTTGAATAATGAACACAGATAAATCATTTATAATAAACCGCAATAATTAATTAAAAAAATAATATTATAGTTTAATATATACTGGTGGACCAACTAATTGACATTTCGTCAGCGTCATCAAAATTTAGTTATTTACATATTCTTATTGTGTGACTTATTGACATTATTATTATTTTTTTTTTTTAAAGTTGTGTACATTTTAGCACTATTTATTTTAGAAAACAAAAAGCAAAATGCAGACAGAACCTTGTAATTCAATATTTTTTACAATAATAATTGTTTATAATCGATTTGTTAACTAATAATTTAGTTTCAAGGACCCCCCCCCCCCCCCAAAAAAAAAAAAAATCTAATAAAATATACATTTTACGCTATACATCTATTTTTAATAATATTTTGTATAATTATATACATCAGGCATTTGAATGAAGGTTCAATATGAAAAATAATAAACTTGCGTCACGCCTTATTTTAATAAATAATCACTAACATCACATTTGAAAACAAAACAAATGCATTTTAAACATTTTCACGTGTTTTTGTTAAAGATCATTGATACCTTGATGGGCACATGATGCTTGTGGTTTGTTCTGAATGGACTGACACGGGCCACAAACGCCAAAACTACTTCATTTAACCATACGAGATGTGTTTTTATCTTATAAAAGAGTCTTTTACTCTCTAAATATCATGTTCGGTCGATAAACTGAAGTCTAATCGGTATATTTTGCCATTTCTGCGCTAGTCTGCTTTGGTTCTCTTGAAGCTAATCTTAGCATTAGCACATAAATCATCGTCGACCGACTTTAATCGAACAAAAACGACTAACTATCCGCCGTCTTTCCCACTGAACGAGCCCGGAGGACCAGAGAGCACCGATCAGCACCGGAGAGCAGCGGAATGTGCTCGGTAAACGGGTGCTCGATGTGGATCGAGGCGCGCTGAGGCGAATTTAGTGGCGCGAGCTGCGCGGGCCATGACGAACACTCCCGCGCCGGGCGCGCGCAGCCATCCCGCGCAAAACATTATGCAATAATTCAGCAGCTGCTTCAATCTGCTCCAAAAATCTATTTCTTACCTTTATTGTGCTATTGTGATCCACTGGGAAAGTGTGTGTTGAATGTCACGAAAGCCAGTGCAGAATTTAATACTTTGTTGTTGTGTGCGAGGCCGAGGACGAGCACAGGCGGAAGGACGCGCTGCGCCAGCACGGAACTGCGGAGAGCGAGTGACCGAAGCTCGTACGTAGACACGGGCACAGCTACGCAAACAGCGCAGCGGCTGCTCTCTCTCACACAGGGATGCGCAGGCACGCTTACGCAAATGACCCAGCGCAAATCTCTGGAGCGCGAACCGTACTGTGACGCGCGGGAGGAGCGAGTGCACATTCAGATTCATTTACCTCAGAAAGAGAAATTAGTTTAAATCGTTTACACGCTCGGGGAACTTTGAGGATTTGTCAAAATTATGAACAAATGTTCTTTTCAGTAACATTAATAGAACAATTATTCGAAGTTATCACGAAACATTTAAAAAATCGTCGATGGAACGTTTTTTTCCTGACATTTTATTTGGACGTTGGTTTAACGTTTTATGAATGTTATTCAGAACGTTCAGAAAACATTCAAAAATAATGTTTGAAGAATAAGAATGTTTTTAAAACATGTAAAACGATAGATGTTTTGAACGTTCAACATTTTATAGCTTAATGGGAACAGTATTTTTGTTATTTGTTTGGGCTCAAAACTTTAAAAATAAATTAAACAAGAAATTGTGTGGACTATTTACTATTAAATAAAGTACAGTAATGATAAAAAAAATGATGTTTTGTTACTAAATGATTGCCATGTTTATATATCATAGTATATGGCACTCCTAAAAAGATTTTAATGATGTTACCATGTCCAAAAATATATTACCATGATATCGTTTCAACAAAAAGAATTCCAATTTCGGATGACCACCACCAAACGATTCATAATGAGAATGAATTTAAAATAACTTAAATTATTGTGGAAAATCCCATCCTGTGCAAATGTTTAAATTACACTTGTGTACAACACAAATATTAATTATACATATTCAGGTTGATTGGGACACTTTTTCCAAGTCATCTCAATGGCAAAAAATGTCCCAATCACCCTGAATTCACCATATATATATATATATATATATATAATATTAGAGATGCACTGAGATATCGGCAAATAATCGGTAGCGGCCGATAGTCAATAGTCAGGGCCAATATATCCTGTCAATCAAAAGAGGGCAGGAAAATGCACTGAATTTGTGTTTTGTGTAAAGAAAATGCTAAGAAACCAGTTTGATGTTCAATATTAATAGTAATTATATGAATTAATAACTTTCAGTTAATATTGTGTTAATATTAATTTGAGTGTGTTTGTTTATAAATTGATACCAGATACTCTGAAACAAGTTGATAAAATGGAGAGAATAAAGTGTTTATTTGCATTTCTTTCAAAGTATAATAATTAAAAATATAATGATTAATTATAATGAAATTATCATTAATTTAAAAGGTATAAAAGGCAGAACCCCCAAACTATTGGTATCGTTATCGGCAGATATCACTCTGAATAATCGGCTATCGGTATCGATAGAGAAATGTAATATCGGTGCATCTCTAATATATATATGTATTTGTTTGTTTATTATAGAAAATGCAATATTAATGAATGCATATTCTCATTCACATCTCACAGCAAAGGGATGAATGGAAACTGCAAAGTTATCAGAAATGGAATTGACCTTTTATTTGAGCTTGAGTGGGAAACAGTCAGCAGGGCGGCGATGCTGCACATGACACTGAAGGACATAAACACACATTTGGGCTTGTCTAAAGGTTCAGTTCTGTACAGTTTAAGGCTCAGATGTGGCAAGGAGAACTCTGGGATTGATGTTTCAGGGTACCAGTTGAGCTCTCAAACAGTTTAGCTCCTCTAGACTCAATGTTCACAAGTGACAGTTTTCAAGAAGAAACAAAAAACAGGCGTATAATTCAAGTAAAACAACATAACACGTCTCTAAGATACATGAGAAAATGTGTGGCATATTCATATTCTCATATTGTCATTTGTGTGTCATATTCAACATGAGCAAATCAGAGGGGCGACACGTGTGGATGGCACATCTCTGCAAGGTTAAATACTGTGCAAAGTCCTTTTTTAAAGTGAAAGAGCAGTATAATAAATAAATGTAGATATCTGTTATATTTCACATATTCTTCAGTCCCGTGGTTTGACTAAACGCTCATATAGTATTTCCTAAAATGTCTATATACTTTAGTCTCCTCACAAAAAAAAGCAGAATTGTTCCCTTGTCATGCAGTAACAGTGATCCAGTGCGGAGCTTGTGTGTGTGTGTGTGTGTGTGTGTGTGTGTGTGTGTAAGTGTGTGTGTTACTCCAGAAGTGTTCAGATGAAGTTTGCTGCAATTCATTAGTTCATGTTGATTTCTCTGAAGCGTCCCTCATTCTCCACAGCGTGAACACTAGTTTCCTCCAGAAAGCGTGAAGATGATGTTAATCCTGAAAACATAAAACAGAACATTCAGTAAATAGAAGGAATGAAGGAGCAGAAAGAACCTTCAGAGGAGCGAAGCGTGACGCGGGTCTGTTAGTGGCTGTCAGCGCTCTGAAGTGATGATGTTAAATGCGTCATGCATTTAAATATCATGTTAAAATATCAACATAATACAGGCCTCAATAACATGGGATTTTTTCACCTGTTTTCTGGTCCAAAATGGTGTGTCCGCCGGCCACTTAGTAACGTAACAACACATTCTCCTCAACAAAACACATGATTTGAGGATTCATTCATGTCTGGAGCACAAACACACACTCAACTTTACTAATAATCTCATGGATTCTGTCACAGTGCAGTACCGCTTTCTACCAGCAGAAAGCAGTGTGTTCAATCAAAATCAGCTACAAATGTGAAATATAGCTGCGAGCAGCAATTATCGGGGTTCAAGCGTCTTAAGACCTTTAAGTACATGCGTAAAAAGGTATGTTTTAATTAGCAAGCCTGTAACCATCTCGACCATAGATGATTTTCGAGGTTGAGCCAAAAACTTAGGACTTGTTCGCCAAAGTTGGTTTTTGAAATAATCTCTAATATTTAACGAACGATTCGATGGACAGCAGCGTCCTAGAGGCAAAGTTGCTCAGAGTGAGGAGTTCTACCATGTGGTATGAATGTTGTGGGCGTGCATGAAAACTTGTGTGATACACGATCCTTTACAAACTTGAAAAACATGAAGGCGCCCCCTGGTGGCTGATTTCTTTCGAATTTCTCACAGGCCTCTAGGGCTGTAAGTCAAACAGGCCCAGAGAGTTTCGTTCCGATTGGCCTCCATTAACCTTGTCTGATAGCAGTGAAAATTATTCGTCAACGACATTTTTTCACAGACGAAAACGAGGCGATGACTAAATAAAAACACGTTTTGAATGACTAAAACTATGACTAAAATCTACCCTAATTTTCATCAACGAATAAAAATTAGACGATTTGGGAAGATATCCTGTCAGGACTGCTGTCTTGTGTGGAAGATGCGCACATTTGAAGTGTAACGTGCTGATCTAACCGCAGGAAAACGCGCGCTGTTGCGCCCTCTACAGGCTCGTCCAGCAGCACTTCTTCGCAATTGATAAATAGCGCACATTTATGCCAAGCGATTGCTTATGAGCTAATGTTGATGAATTATTACAATGTTTACTATACAATGTTTATATGGTAATATGTTTTAGACGGTTGTAAGAATGCATATTTTATCTCCTTCATCTGAACCTAAATGAGCAGACATTTCAGAATAAGAGTCACGGTGTATTTCGGGATGGTTTATAATTATTTTTTTCCCCTGGTCATTATTATTTTGTTTACACAATAAACTGTATTTAATTGAATTGAATTGAATTTCCATTTAATTCATAGTAAACTATTGTAGCTTCTGTCACAGGAAGGAAAGATTAAGAACATTATTTGACACAATATTTTACAAGTATCAGGGTTATTATAGTTAACTAAACCTAAAACCATAAGCAATCTTCAATACTTGAAAGTGTTAAGTGTTGATAAGTGTTAAATAAAATTAAATTAAATAAATATATAAAAAATGTAAACATTTCATCTAGTTTCTAAGCTTTAGCTTAACCTGACGTAAAATAACTAAAAGCAAAAAAACTAAAAATCTAATCTAATCAAAATTCTTAACAAAAACTATTAATAGTGATAAAAAACTGTTGATAAGTGTGTTAAGACTATGATAAGTGTGTTAATACCTGAAAAGCACTGAATTGAGCTCTCTTTCATGCCTTTTTGTACTTGAATGGTCAAAAACATCCATTTTGGCAAGTAAAGTACAGTTGGTTGTCTTCAGTGAACAAACATTTTGGAGAATATCAGATGTATATTATTGTATTGGATCTGTGTATTGTTAGAGTAATGCTTACCTGATGCATTACAATTTAATTAAACCCTTATGATTTTTAGTCGACTAAAACCAGACTAAAACTAAAACAATTTCTGGTGACTAAAATATGACTAAAACTAAATGGCATTTTAGTCAAAAGTCTATGACTAAAACTAAATCAAAATTTGCTGTCAAAGTTAACACTGTCTGATAGCTGCCTAAACTTAAATGGCCGATGGCGGACGTGTTTTTTGAGATGCGTCAGTGAACTCACAGAAAATCATGGCACCTCGGACAAAGACACTGCATACCAATTTAAGTCGATCGGACTAACGGTGAAGTAGTTATAGCCGCTTTCATGCTTTTTTATCTGTTATAGCGCCACCAAGTGGCCAGTCGCCGTGTCCTTTTTCACTCGACCACAGAATGAGCTCTTACACAGGTGTGCCAAATTTGGTGAAAATATCTCATTCAGTTCACGAGTTACAGCCATTTTCGTAAAAGTGGCTCCGCCAACTTCAAACCTTTTGGCGGCCCTTCTTTTTTGATAATTACTGACATTCAGACTGTAGATCACCTCACTGCACTGGTTTGGCTCTGATCAGGCCAAAAACCTAGGACTAGTTCGCAAAAGTAGGTTTTTCAAAAAATCCAAAATACCTGAAAATTTCAAATGACGAGTAAATCCTAGTAAGAGTTATGAGCCATTTCGTACTTTTGACTGCCTTAGCGCCCCCGTCAGGCCGATCGGGGCGAGCCTTGGTGACGTTGTAAACGGTGTGAGTACTAGAATACTGATCCTTACAATTACTTGAACCCCTAATAATTAAAAGCACCAGTCAAACAGGCAGAAACAATCAGCCAAAGTCCTCGGAGGTCCACAGATGAATGATGAGGGAGGTAAACAGCCAAAGCGCCACCGGTGTTAGTACAGCAGCCAATAGCAGCGCTCCAAAGTGCAGCAGCCAATCAGCTTGCAGTCAGCCAAGCCAAATCAAGCTCTGATTGGCTCTGGTCTTACCTGCGTCACTCCTCGCCCTCCTCCGGCGTGATCTCCGTTTCTTTATGGACCACGACTTTGGTCACTGACATGTCGGGATGTTGTTCTTTAGCCTCTTTAATAGCCTGAGCCAGAGCCTGACCCACAGTGACACCCACATCAGAACCACAACTACTGCTAACTAGCTTCACTACTGGATCATTACAATTCATAAAGGATCATGAACTAAATGAAGAATGAGCTGATAAACTTGTACTGTATTCTGATAATGAACTAAAATCAAGCAACTTTATATTATACATATATATATATACCATATTCGGTAACACTTTACAGGTTTCATCTGTTAACATGAGTAACTACATCAGAAAAAGACTCAAGCGTTTATTACTGTAAACGTTTACTGGACCTGAGATAACATGAACTAACAATGAACAGTTGTATTTTTAACTAGATGAGAACAAACTTTGATGTTGGCTTGAGAGAGCCTGACCAGAATGTTTTAACAGCTTTACGTTTGAAGGTTTTAAGTTTTAGTTTAGTAGTTTTAATAGATAGATAGATAGATAGACGTTTTAACATGTTGTTAAATGTTTCTTTAACACTTTGCTATCATGTTTTAACACATTTCTAGCATGTTTATAGCACATTTTAACATTTTACCAAGTAGGTGGCATGTTTTAACACATTGTTAACATGTTTCAACCATGAATTAGCACATTACTAGCATGTTTTAGCAAAACATGTTCCTAGCACAATTTAACACATTGCTAACATACTTTAGCATTTTGTTAACATGACTTAACAACATTGTTAGCATGTTTTTACGTGATTTATCATTTTATTAACATGTTCATATGTTATATATTATCGGTAATATGTTGTTAGCAAGTTTCTAACATGATTTAACACATTGCTAACGTTTAAACATGCTTTTAGCATTTTTTTCTATCATTATTTAACATTGCTAGTCTTATTTAACACATTGCTAACATGTTATAGCATGTTGTTAGCATGTTTCTAGCATTTTGCTAGCATGTTTTAGCGTGTTGTTAGCACATTTCTAATATAATTTAGCACATTGCTGGCTTGCTTACGGAATGAATTAAAACATTGCTAGCATGCTTTAGCATGTTAATATTTTTCTAACATGATATAGAATGTTTGTTAGCATGATTTAACACGTCACTAACTTACTAACACATTGTTAACATATTTTAGCATGTTGTTAGCATGACAACAACATTGTTAACATGTTTTTACATGATTTAACATTTTAATAACATGTTTATATGTTATATTATCGTTAACGTTGTTAGCATGTTTCTAACATGATTTAACACATTGCTAATGTTTTAACATGTTTTTAGCATGTTTGTAGCATGATTTAACACATTGTTAATGTTTTAACATGTTTTAGCATGTTTCTAGCATTATTTAACACATCACTAGAATGACTTAACACATTTCTAACATGTTTTAGCATCTTGTTAACATGTTTCTAGCATTTTGCTAGCATGTTTTAGCGTGTTGCTAGCTTGTTTCTAGCATGTTGTTAAAATTTTTCTAACAAGATTTAACATGTTGCTAACATGATTTAACATGTCACTAACTTGTTTCTAGCATGAATTAACACATTGCTAGCATGTTTTCTAGCATGATTTAGCATGTTACCATGATGATTTAACACATTGCTAGAATGTTTTACCATGTTGTTAGCATCTTTCTAACATAATTTAGCACATCGATAACATGAGTTAACACATCGCTAGCACATTTTAGCATGTGGTTAGTGTGTTTCTAGCACAATTTAGCACGTCGCTAGCATATTTATAGCTTGAATTAGCATGTTTCTAGCATGGCATTGCTAGTATGTGCTAATTCAAGTCAAGCCAGCATAATAACTACTGTTATACTGTATTGCGCACTGTTAGTTAATGACAGTTAATGCATTAATTAGTGTTAGCTGATGGGACCTTACTGTAAAGTGTTACCCAATTTCCCTCTTATATTTAAAGTATATTTAATGATCTTTAGTGATGTTTTATAGAAATATCTGCATTAAATTCTCTTCCTAATGACACGTCTGTAACATCACAATAAACCGTCAAACTATCATTTCTAAAAGAATAATTACATCTCTCTTAAAGGTGCTCTAAGTGATGTCACGCGTTTTTAGGCCAAAACAATGTTTGTCACATACAGCAAACATCTCCTCACTATCCGCTAGCTGCCTGTCCCCTGAACACACTGTAAAAAAACGCGGCCTCTGTAGTCGCCACAAGCTCCGAAAATGGCAATAAAAATAAAATGCTGTTCTTTTAAAAGTTTTTAAAAATAACCGAAAAGAATAATTTCAAATGCGCGTTCATGACTGTTTCCGTTAGCACGGGGGGAGGGGGGGAGGAGGAGGGTCTAGCTAGCCTCTGTTTTATTTGACAACACTTCGAACATCAACAGGAAGTTATTCAACCCAGGATCACTTAGAGCACCTTTAACATGAGCTTCTTTTAAAAGGAAAAAAAATCAAGAAAGGCAGCGTTTGATAGAATGACCCTGAATGAATATCAGAGGCTCACCTCGTCATGATCGATGTCTGCATCTCCTGAGATGACGATTCTCTTCTCGATCCGTGTTTCTGAGATGCCTCCTTTCACCATCTGACAAACACACAGATGTTACGACACTCGTCCGTCAGGCGGCGTCAGTGTTACCTCTATGATCTCTCTTACCTTGGTGATGTGTGTGGTCGTGGTGGTGCTTGTGGTTTCTGATGTGATGGTTTGAGCGCTCATGAGAATGCCAGGTTCAGCGTCTGCGTCCGTCTCGCCCTGTCACAAGTCAACAACACAGCCTCAAAAACAGCATCTTACATCCTGTGCTCTAGTGGTCAAACGTTTGGGTCGTTAAGATTTCTAAGATATTTTTGGTTTCTGCCCCTCAATAAAATAAAAAAAAAAAAATTATCTCACAATTCTGACTTTTTTTCTCGCAATTGCGATTTTACATTTTGCAATTCAATTGCGACTTTATATCTCAATTCGGATAATAAATCGGAAAATACATTCGAATTGCGAGATATAAACTTGTATTTGATTGGAAAATATTCAGAATTTTGAGATATAAACTCGTAATTGCGAGAAATAGTAAAAATCGCGAGATATAAACTTGCAACTGCGGAGAAAAAAGTCAGAATTGCGAGATATAAACTTGTATTTGCGTGGAAAATATTCAGAATTGGAAGATATAAACTCGTAATTGCAAGGAAAAAAGTCAGAATTATGAGATAAAAAGTAATTATCTTTTCAATTGTTTTATTTTGTGGTGGAAACAAGCTTCCATAGCTCACCAAGACTGCATTAATTTGATCAAAAATACAGTAAAAAATGTGAAATATTATTCCAATGTAAACAGTTGTTTTCTATGTGAATATATAGTAAAGTGTAATTTATTCCTGTGATCAAAGCTGAATTTTCAGCATCATTACTCCAGTCTTCAGTGTCACACGATCCTTCAGAAATCATTCTGATCTGATGATTTGCTGCTCAAGAAACATTTATGATTATTATCAATGTTGAAAACAGTTTCATATATTTGTGGAAACGGTAATGCATTTTATTTTAAGGTTCTTTGATGAAGAGAAAGTACAAAAGAACAGCATTTATTTGAAATAGAAACATCTTTACTGTCACTTTTTATCAATTTAATCCATCCATGAATAAAAGTACTACTATTTAAAAAAAAACAAAAAACAGACTGTATCCAGATGTTTAAAATATAATTATATTGCTCAGATGTTACTCTTTCACAACTTTCTCTCAGATGTTTCTACTGATATTGTGGCTCTTATGACAGATGCTCAACAAAAGTCACAACAAAAGCGTCTGCTAAATGAATAAATGTAAAATAACGGGTCATGTGACGCGCACACACCTGCAGGGACTCGTATGTGATGGTCTTCATTTCCGTGTGGATCACAGGCGTGTCTTGTGTGTCCGTGTCTCCCGACAGAGTCCTGGAGAAACTCAAGACGCCCGACTGCAGGACAGAAGAGAGACGATTGCTTAAAAACGTTTTTCTGAAACACTGTATCATCAAATGTTTTTTAAATGTTACTACTTGCTTCGGAACGTTCTGAGAATATTCAAAAGTGACGTTCCCACAATGTTTGAAGAATGATACAATAGAATGTTCCCTTCAAATAACTCATGGAAACAAACACCGGGAAGAACATGAAGAGGAACAAGGTGTTCGGGAGAGAATAGAGCAGCTGATTTAGAGGAAGCAGTCGAGCGTTTCACTATAGCGACATCTACAAACGCGCTGCGCTTCAGGGGAAATACAGCCGCTCATTTACACGTGTTGTGAATACTGAAGCTCTCACATAAAAGCTCTTTGTTGGTCTGAGAATGGTCACTTCTGCTGCTAGAGGGCGGATGTTGGGGGGGTTTCGGGATTGGGGTGAATCTGTCGGGGTCGTGGGGGTCATGAGGTCACCTCTAAACTGGCCGTCAGTTCTACCTCCCCACTGTGGCCCTCGGCCACACCCCTCTGCTCAAACGGGCTCATGTTGGGCGACTGGTCTCCATCATCATCGTCGTCGGTGGACAGAGAGAAGCTCTCGCCTCCAGACTCACTGTCACTGGGGGAGTCGGCCCTGGCGGGGGCCGCGTGTGTGAGGGGCCCATCGAGGTTAGCGGAGTTCACACTGCTGGAGTCGCTGGTGTCCGAGTCAGACTCATCGAGGACTCGCACAGAGCTCAGCGGCTCTTCACACGACTGATAATACGCATCGGGCTCCAAGGGGGCAGCTGGAGGTTCAGGTACCTGAGGCTCGTCCAGCGGTTCATCTGCCGGCTGATCCTCTTCTGACGGGCCTTTTCCGGGAAGCCTCTCCTGACTCTCTGATGGCTGCAGGAGACATAATGGCGGACAGTGAAGCAAAGATCATAGCTTCAATAACATGTCCAATCATTGACAATCTTGTCATCTTTAGCTCAAATCAAACTAAGTAAAGTAAGATGATTGGCTCATTTAACAGAAAGGCAGGACTAACTAATAAAGTGACAAAAGCACAAAACAAAATTACTAACACTTAAACTAAAATTAAAACTTAATTCATTAAAAATAATAATCATTTACATGAATAAACATTTAATAATTAATATTATACATTTTTATAATAATGATAATTAACTTAATAAATACTATAATATATTATAGTATTTATTAATATTATCTTATTATTTATAATTATTAATATCATATAATTTTATATTATATATAATATTATTATTATTTTATTTTATAGCTTGCTAAATAATAAGATAATATTATTATTAATATTAATAAATACTATAGTAATAATGTAATTTCTTATTAATTTAATTATTAATATAATAATGTAAATATAATAAAATAATATATAAATATATTTAATATACTAAAAATACTATATTTACGAATAAATATTTAATTATTATTATTATATGTTAATTATCATTAACATATACTGTAATATATTATAGTATTTATTAATATTACTTATTTTTTATTTTATAGTTTGCTAAATAATAAGATAATTAATATTAATAAATACTATGGTAATAATAACTTAATTAATTTCTTAGTTATTTAATTTTTAATTTAATAATATAAATATAAAAAATATATATATATAATAAACATACTTTAGCATTTATTAATATTAATTCTTACTATTTAGTTTTTATTTTAGTATTTATTTAATATTTGTATATATATATATATATATATATATATATATATATATATAATTAATTATACATAATTATTATTTATTAGTAGAAATAATTTTTTATTTTTATAGTTTGTTTTAATTTTAGTTTAAGTTTTAGTAATTTTGTTGTGTGCTTTTGTCATTTTATTACTTTTTTATTTCTATTTAACTTATTTTTATTTCATTTTTATTATTTTTATTTATTTTGCTTTTTATTTCAGTTTTCGTTTCCTAAAGTATGTTGCCTTGGCAATAAACTGAAATCAGCTTAAGCTGAAGCACTAAAATTATTAACTGGAAATAAACTAAAACTCAAATAAACTAAAAAATATTCCGTTTCTCCTCCTTTTTCTGGCTATTCAGTCAGTAATTGGGTCTTGGCAAATGAACTGTGCTTGTAAATCTGCGAGATGAGAGCGATGGGCTGAGATGACGTAATGTCTGACAGAGACAGAGGCTGAACAAGGACAGATGAATACAACCTTAATCTGTGGTTTAATATGTGGACTTGAATACACTCAAACACACGTTCAGAGCAGCAGATCAACATGTGTGTTAATGTGAAGTCTGAAGTCTACACCTTGTGTAAAGCGAGCGGAGATGAAGACGGAGCCCAGCTGCGTGTGGACTGTAAGAGCGCCGTGAGCTCAGGAGACATCTCATCGAAACTGGGCTTAGGCTGAACACAGAGAGACACACAGCATTAAAGCACATGACAGAGTTCATATCGCACACGCACAAGAGCATTCTGGGTATTTCAGGAGAGTGAAGGGTCTGTCGTTCATGAGAGGCTGCACTGAATATGCATTGTGCAAAGAAGTGCATGAAATAAAATTAATTAGGAATAAAAATGCATGCTTAAAATCAGATGCTGAAAGAAGCTGAAGCCAAGCATGCAAACGGTGCGGTCGAGCAGATGTTAAGGTTATGATGAGCAGAAATGTTATTTATATTGTTAGCCAGTAGGTGGCGCTGCCAACAAACTGAAAGTTCTGCAGGAATAAAACCTGGTGCTAAGATTGTAGACTTTTAGGAAGAGTAAAATTAACTCTACATAAAGAAGAAGAGACATATGGCAACATTAAATATGGATGATGAAGGTATTTTTGCAAACATCTAGTAATGCAAACTAGTTTCAAAATTGTTAAATACAAAAGACTAAGTAGGAAGATCATTTTTTTGCAGTGAAATTCTTCCGGTGTTATGACAACCTTTGGCCAGCAGGTGGCGTCATCACCATAGACACTGCAGCTAATGAATAATTAAACAGCGAACTAAATTGAATGTTTGTTGATGAGGAATATAAAATAATCTTTCACACACTGACCGCACTGTTTGTATAGCAATGTCTGTAGAAGATGCATAAGTTTTAATCATTAAAATGAATAAAAATCACATATTTATTCCTTCAGCATCATTTCACTCATTACACAGAGACACATTGTTTCACCCAGCTAGCAAAAATATATTCTAAGAACATATTTAAGTTATGAAAACGTGATTTTTGAATATTTTGTGACCTTAAAAAGTGTTTGGACTCATAAATATCTGTATATTACTGTATTTACACCGATAAGATTCCAGCGACTAACTATTTGTCTGTCCACGACGTCAATCAAAAATCACAACCATTCAGAAGAGCGCGTAGGCGGGGTCTTTCGGCAAGTTCCCGCCACTCGCAACGAAAAAGGGTAAGTACATGATCAAATTCACGAATATTACACCAGTTTAATATTATTCAAAATACATTTTGAGTTACTGAAACAATCTTTGTCATAGAATACACTTGTCTGTTCACAATGAGTTGATAGTTTTAACGTTTTTGTTTCCTTTTATTTATTTTGAATATCTGAGGTAAATTGTCCGTTGTTGCTTTTAGTACGGCTAAAAAACACACTAGAATGCTATTCAAACTCACACTAGACGCGTTTAACATTAAATAAAGCACATAAACAGTACCTGAGATGATCATTGCCATACTTTGTGTAGTTGTTCCAGCCGCGATCGTCGCAGAAAAATATAAACCGCTTCTAAACTAGAATCATCGCGTGTCGCCGTCGCGTTGGACATTAAAGGGATAGTACACCCAAAAATGAAAATTATGTCATCATTTACTCACCCTCATGTTGTTCCATACTGTAATGAATTTAGATATTTGGAAGGAATGTCAGTAACCAAACAGATTTCGCCCCCCACTGACTACCATTATTGTTCCTTCTATGGTAGTAAATGGGTAACATGGAAAAGATACCTTTTATCGCGTGTCGTGGCGCATCTGGTTAGGACACAGTGTTGGATTTGTTAGCATTCCCATTAAGTTAAGAACGTTATTTCTGAACGTTCTCTGAATGTTCAAAACGTCCTGTTTTTAAAATGTTTTTTCTTGATTATGTGAACGTTAAAGGGTTAGTTTACCCAAAAATGAAAATAATGTCATTAATTACTCACCATCATGTCGTTCCACACCCGTAAGACCTTCGTTCATCTTCAGAACACAAATTAAGATATTTTTGATGAAATCCGATGGCTCAGGGAGGTCTGAGCAATGACATTTCCTCTCTCAAGATCCATTAATGTACTAAAAAAACATTTAAATCAGTTCATGTGAGTACAGTGGTTCAATATTAATATTATAAAGCCACCAGAATATTTTTGGTGCGGCAAAAAAAAACAAAATAACGACTTATTTAGTGATGGCCGATTTCAAAACACTACTTCAGGAAGCTTCGGAGCGTTATTAATCTTTTGTGTCAAATCATGATTTGGATCACGTGTCAAACCGCCAAACTGCTGAAATCACATGACTTTGGCGCTCCGAACCGCTGATTCAACACAAAAGATTCATAACGGCATGAGGGTGAGTAATAAATGACATTATTTTCATTTTTGGGTGAAGTAACCCTTTAAGGGAACATTCCATTTTGCAAACACTTTGGGAACGTTGCTTTTGAATCTTCTCTGAACATTCTAAAACAAGTAGCAACATTTAAAAAACGTTAGATGAACATCCAACCATATTGTTTCAGAAAAAAAACACTGTTTTTGTGCTAATGTTTTGAGAACAAATAATAGATAACCAGATAACTATTACTATGAAAGCGTTTGTTCATAACTTTGGGAGAACCTTGCCGGAACGTTCTCTGTTAGCTGGGCACTGTTGACAGACTCTCTCACAAATAAAACCCACATATCCAGCAGCAGCCAGAGTGCAAAATAAAGATCCTGCCGTTCCTTTAGTCATGACTAAAAGCAAAGCAGCGGCATTCCCAAAAACAAGGGGAGAAATAAAAGTGGATGAAGGAAAGAAACAAGGTTCCTGCTCTAAGAAAGAAGTGCGACAGCAAATTCCAGCCGGAGGGATTTGTGTCAGACGGCAGCCCAAAACAACAACACAAATCAAGAGTGTTTGAGAAGCTCTGGCTTCGGAGTTTGTCTGTGTTTTCAAAGCCAGGCCGAGGACGATATATCCTACCACTCTGGCTGTCGGGGAGGTTTTGGTGAGAAACTGCACCGTCCCGAGATCCGCCGTGGATCTGATGGGAGATCTGAGCGGAGAGCGTACCGTCGGAGAGCTTCGCAGACGCATCTCGGTCATCAGAGATTCTCCAGGCTCCTCGCCAGAGGGCGACGGTGTCCCGACTTTCCTCACGGTGATGAGCGGAGCGGTGATGCTCTGATACTCCACCGTCACAGGAATCACCTTGATGGAGACGGCTTGGTCAGAGATTTTGGAGTCGGAAAATCTACTAAACTGCTCTGAACCTTCTTGAGCTTTGGTCGGTTTGTCTTCCGAAGGTTCGGTGGTCGATACGGTGCTTGTCGCGGCTACGAATCTGTAGCTGGCGGTGTGTTTCTTCTCTGGTACCTTTGGGGGAATTTTGGGTGGTGCTTTAGGAGGAACGTCTTCAGATAAACCTTTTTCGGGTTCAGGAGGAAACTTTTCTTGTACTATCGTATAAACCTTTTCTGGTACCTTTGGAGGAATTTTCTCTGCTATCTTCGGAGGAACCTCTTCTTTTTCTGCTACAATTGGAGGAACTTGTTCTTGTATTATTGTTGAAACCTTTTCTGGTACTTTTGGAGCCATCTTCTTTAGAGGAAGCTCTTCTTTTTCTGGTACAATTGGAACAATTTGTTCTTGTACTATCGTAGAAAACTTTTCTGGTACTTTTGGAGCCATCTTCTTTAGAGGAAGCTCTTCTTTTTCTGGTACAATTGTAACAATTTGTTCTTGTACTATCGTAGAAACCTTGTCCGGTACTTTTGGAGCCATCCTCTTTACATGAACCTCAACAGAAGAGGCTTTTTCTTGTACCTTTTCTGGTATCATTTGAGAAACCGTTCCTGCTTCGACTGGAGGAACTTTATCTGGTTCAAACGGAGGAACCTTGTTTATAATGACCCACCCGTCAGACTCCTACATGTAACACACAAAGATCATGTTAGCAAGCTTGAGTAACAGCAACGTTAGTCACGCCTGAGTCCGAGACTGAAAACAGACACGCTGGACAGATGGACACTGTCGGACTCTTCGCACAACGACACACATTACGATTCATTATGATCATGAACATCTGATGATATCGAGAGATCGGAGAGAATCAGATGAATGAATCACTCACCACATCAACCTTCCTGTCAGTCAGACCGTCCTGCGTCTCCAACGCTGCTGCGGCCACTTCTTGTGTGTCCTCGACCGCTGCTTCCTGCTTGACCTCAAGGAAGAGAAATCAAAAAGATTCATGCATGATGCAGCAGAGCAGTCTATCTTGATTTTGATGGACAGTATAGACAGATAGTGATATAATATTGATTAGGCATGTGACGGTATCACATTTTCATGTTGCGATTAATTGCTGAAGCTTTTATCACGGTATACGGTATTATCATGATATTGAAATAAGTTGCAAAAAAAAGTGTTGTCATACTATAACAGGATTAAGAACTCTTTGTAATAACAAAAAGAACTCTGACTGTTTAAATACAATAATACAATACACCAAAAATATATAAAGTAAAATCTTCAAACATATTAAAGTGCAAAAGAATTAGGCTATAAAGAACATTTCTCATTATTTAATGCATTAACTAAGCTACATTTGTTACAGAAAGTATCATTTTTTGTTAATGTTAGTTAGGAAACACAGCTGATCATTAGTTTTATCTCAGGTCCATTAAATAAGTTCTGTTGATTTTAGTAATGTTATTAAACAGTAACTAAGAAATTAACATTGACTAATAATAATTAATGCTTAAGTATTTTTAATTGTCAGTTGGGTAATAATGAATTAACATGTTAACTAATAAAGCCGTATGTCTCAGTTTTACTGAACAATAACAAATAATCAGAACATCTCTAATCATTAGGGCATGTTGTAGTCCAGATTAAAATATAAAAATGTTTAAGTTTGAAAATAAATAGTCTATTAAGTATTAAGTATTTGGTGCTGTGATGAACAACATTGAGATTACAAAAATGAATGGCTGTTTGAAGCATTTTGAAAACTTCACTAGCAGTTTCCGGGGTAACCGCTGCATTTCTGCTGTTCCATCAGAGTGAATGTGCACTTTCATTCAGCGCGTCTCCATCACTCGTTCCGTCATGTGCTTCTCGTGCACGTTGGGCTTGTTTACATCTGAGCGCGTGTCCCTTTGACGCAGAATACAGCGGTGTTGTGCATTTTATACGGCTGATGGGGAAAGTATTCTTAAATGCATTATAAAAATTATTCTTAAGTGAAATTAGATTTATAATTCAGAAGGATGTCAAGATATCTCTACAGAAACTCAACACAGTGATACTAATTGAGGACAGGATTTTCCCGTCTTTCCATCCACAGATGCTGTTGTTTATGTAAGAGGCACATAATGATTTTCCCTGGTCTGAACTGCTTAGTGCAGCTAAACGCTGGATCCATGAACTCCATTTTACTGCTTGCACAAAAACGAAATCAATAAGAGACTTTCTGTTGGCGGCAAATCGTTTGTCACTCTCGTCTAAAGCTGCTCCATTCAGATCCATTTCAAAAAACATTGTCTTTTAACAAACAGCCGTAATTACAGCAGTTTTCCATCTGAACCGCACAAAACACTGGCTGATCTCACCTCGTCCGGCACCAGCGGCTCAATCATGGGAGCTTCATCCAGACGAGGCGATCGGAGCGGAGACGAGGACAGACGCTTCTCCCACTCGGTCATACCCGTTCGATCCGCTCCTCCCTCCAGGAACGTCCTCTTCAGCTCGCTGATGTTGGTCTGATGTTTGACCAGCTCCTCAGGCGTACGCTCGATCTCCTGAAGAAAGCCAGAACAACAAGAGATTCATCCATATTTCAGCTGGAGGACTAGTGTGGACCTTCACACACACACAATAAAACCTTCACTCAAAATCTGTCTTTAATTCTATTTTCCATTGTAGGCCATAAGCTTGCCAAACAACCCAACTAACAAAAAAATACGTTCTGCTTCGCCATTCGAATAGATAGGACTTGGTCTTGGATGCTCCGAGGTGTTGCAAATATGCGTCAGAACCGCCACACACACTGCAAACACACACACAGATGATACAGACACACACATGCTCAACTACAAGGCTTTAAAATTAATTTCCAGTGAGTAAAACCACTCACCGCCACTGCAAACACACACAACTGATGAATAAGTGTAAAAAACATAATGGAGATATAATTAATTTAGAAGTTTTATTAAGTGTTAACAGTGAGATTATGTGGTTTATATAATCAATTAACACTGCTTTTGTCATTTTACAAGATGGACCGAATTTGTCACCAAAAAGTTATTCGTTTTAAGCAAAATTTCGTTTTTACCGAACGACACTTTTGGTTACACCAAATGACAATATTTTCAAACAATGCTAACAGGCTGATATCTAGCTAGCTAGCAAAAGGATAATCAAACATTTTATATTTAGTACAAGTTTTTAAAATATTACAACATTTTCCATGTTTTATAGCGGTTGCACCAAATGACCTGATGTTTCGGGACATGCGTATGATCAAGAGAAAACATGAATTTATCAAATAGTTAAGAGAGAGTTAGTGACTTTGCTTCATGACCATGTGATCCTTTGCATGTCACATCCTGTCACATGATATTGACCACGTGACTTGATCCAAAATGGTCCCTTTATATTGGTTACTCCGAATGACATCAATGAAATTCATTTTTCCGGACATTCTTTCTCATATGACAAATCAACGACTTCTACACATAATTTTAATACCATTTTGCACTATGGAGATATATGATGTAAATCATACCAGAATATAAAATATATACATTTATTACATTTTAAGATATTTTAATCACAAATTTGGACGGTTAAACCAAATGACCTTTTGACACTTCAAAATCTTTAAAATACCTTTATATGAAGCAAACTATAATTAAAACCTTTTGGATTCAATAAAAGAGATCTAGTTGTGCTACCTTACATACTTTGAATGTCATGTCTGTGTTTTTTATTATTATTATTATTATTATTATTATTATTAACCCTTATGTTATGTTGGGATGTTTTCATCCACTATAAGGTGCTTTTGAGTCTTAATTTGGCCACAACTTTCTCTGTGTTTCAGCAAATTGAATGATTTTTGGTGACAAATCTTATTTTGATACATATTTTGGAAAAATGCTTTGAAATTTTTCAAGAACTCAACAATACACTGTGGGCAAATTCACTGCCCTTTCGTTATGTTCAGGATGAAAACATCCACTAAATTAAACTGCTGTAAAATGTATCAGATAAATATTTTTTTCAATTTTTTTTGCATAAATCTGTTAATCAACCTCAGTCCTGATCAAAACTACTAAATGTTTATTTGCTCTTTATTTGCCAAGTTCATAAGTGATGTCACAGATTTTTTTTTTTTTTTGGGGGGGGGGGGTGATTAGTTATAGGTTAGAGGTTAGTTTTTGTGCAGCATCAAATTTGAATTTTTTCTCCCTCATTTACTGTTCGTGGCTGATTTTGCCCCATTGACTTCCATTATAACAACATTTTTTGATTGCAAAGCCTTGACACCATATAATCATGCATTCTTGATTGTTGGTGGTTTTTCCTGTTGGGAAGAGGTAAAATTTGTCATTTTTGCAGTTGATAACCAGTTGAGCACCATTAACCCTTTAGATAGGGTAACGAAAGGGTAGTGAATTTGAACAATACACAAGGGTTAAGGACAAAATGACCCATCACGTCATTGACCCAAACACACATTAGTGGCAGAAACGGAAGCTGACAGAATAAATCGTCCAATTGTATAGAGTATAGAGTTAAAACACGTTCATGCAGCGGCCTGTGATGCTTTACCAACCTCTAACATCAGCTTACTGTGTCTGACAAACACATTCTCTCCTTTAATTCGCCTCATGAAACTGGGCTGAAGGGAAACATAGATCCATTCATTCATTCGTACATTACAGCGACAACCCAACTAACGTTCTCATAACGTTCTGAGAACAACGTTTATACAACAAATATTTGAATGTTGACAGAAAATGTCCTTAGTGCATCATTTTTGGAACGTCTTTATGATGTCATTGATAGTAACTGAATTCTTGGAATGTTACAAATAAACGTTCAAAGAATGTTATACACTGGAACACTGGATCGACCAATCAGAAGACAACTACACTAAAAAAAATCTGCTGTAGGATTTACTTTAAAACAATTTTCACTCACAATATTCACAAATAATTGCAAAGAAACAGCAAGAGACATATTAAATTAAACTGTAAGAAAACTGAAATAGCATTTTCTTGTAAAACGTACTCTAATAATTAGTTTTACTCTATATATTTTAATATTTAGATCAAATCTTACCTGCGTCTTTGCTTCAGATTCGTCCTCCTGATCCGACTGCACAAAAGACACAAAAAACACGTGATATTATGACATAATGAGAACAAACGAGTGAAAACACATCAGAGAAAATGTTGATATGAAGGAATGAGATGGTTTGGGAGTCAAACTCATTAACATCACAGGCTTAATGTTTCCATCTCTTGAAGAACAATTATGATTATTGGCCATTATCAGATTAAAGTTTAATAAGAACATCAACAACCCTGCCGTATCTTAATTAGCAATCTAATTACCGCAATCTTTCATTGCATTTTTGTTTTCTGCCATGCACAAACCTTCAGTCTGACGTCAGCGATCACGTCTGACATTATTAATACATGCTGTTCATATGATTCCTGCTCTCTAGTATCAGCTAACAGCCAGCTAATCATAACTTAATGGGAACATTTTCAGAACATATTTTTTGTCATCCGGAGCCTGTAATGAATGATATCAAATATCAGTCTCGAGCTCATGAGGAGATCTGAACTGAGATCAGATGAGAAATTACGTGAATCACAGATCACAAACCTCTGTGGCCGTCAAATCTCCATCTATAGCAGTGTCTGTAAAATCAGTCTGATCATGATCCAGTGAAAGCGTGAACAGAGAGAGAAGCAGAACTATCAGAAAACAGGGTGACGTGACCATCGTTAAAGAGGTGAAGCCTTTATAATCAGAGTTTATAGACATCAACCTCCATTAGTGGAATGAACAGAGAGTCCAATAAAACGAGACGGTAAAACACAGACATTCACCAAACTGATGCAGTTCAACAGGCTTAACGAACAATCTTATTACAATATAAATCAGCTGTTTTCTTTGTGAATATATAGTAAAATGTCTTTTATTCCTGAATTATCTGCATCATTACTCCAGTCTTCAGTGTCACATGTGATTTCCTGCTCAAGAGACATTAATGATTATTATTTGTGGTTAAGATGAAGTAAAGTCGTGTTTGGTACCCGTGTGTCCTGGCGTGCAGGAGTCGGAGGGCTGGGCAGCGAGACCTCCGTGGCCTTCGTGGTTTCGTCCTCTTCCTCCAGCACAACCACACTCTCCACCAGCACTCGCTCCTCTTCACGCGTCTCCTCCACTTTCTTCTCCGGCGTTACTGTGGTGATGAGGTCACTCATGGCAATGCCTTTAGCGGTGCCGTACAACGCTGTGCCCATCTCTACACACACACACACACACACACACACACACACACACACAGAGACAGCTTCAGTCCTGCATCTGCCTTCACTACAACAATAAGAGTGAACACTGACTGCATTATATTATTGAATTAAAACTGCAGAATATATATATTTTTTTATCATTATTATTGCCTTGAATTGTTCACGTAAAATATACTAGGCTATTATTTACGTACATTCTTAAAAATAAAAGGTTTCAAAAAGGGGTTTTCACAGCCTTGCCATAGAAGAACCATTTTTGGCTCCCCAAATAATTTATATATTTTATTAAATCGAATTAAATTACGTGATTAATTAATCGAATTAATCGCAAATTTGTTACATCAGTTTTGTCTGAGAAATTACCTCCCAAAAGATCATTTAAAGTCATTATTGTGTTAGATGAGAAAAGCATTGAATAAACATTACAAAAAGTAGCTTTAGAAAGAAATATTTTAATTTTAACGTAGAATTTATTACACAAACTTTCAAAGCTATAAAAGTGGCACTTATGTATATTTACATGGACTGTTTAAAGGGATAGTTCACCCAAAAATGAAAATGTGATGTTTATCTGCTTACCCCCAGTGCATCCAAGATGTAGGTGACTTTTTTTCATAAGTCGAATGCAAATTATGATTTTTAACTGCAACCGCTGCTGTCTGTCAGTCAAATAATAGCAGTAGATGGGAACTTCAACTATAACAGTAAATAAAACTTGCTTAGACAAATCAAAATTAAAACCTGCGGCTCATGACGACACATGAATGTCCTAATACACGAAACGATCGGTTTGTGCGAGAAACTGAACATTATTTATATAATTTTTTACCTCTAATACACCACTATGTCCAACTTCGTTCAGCTTCCTGTTAGTGAGGTCAAAAAACGCGTTCTGAAGACGGAAGTGATGTCTCGCCCATATACTTCAATGAGCGCGAGACATCACTTCCGTTGTCAGAGCGCGATCAGACCTCACTAACAGGAAGCTGAACGAAGTTGGACATAGTGGTGTATTAGAGGTAAAAATTATATAAATAATGTTCGGTTTCTCGCGCAAACCGATCGTTTCATGTCTTAGGACATTAATGTGTCGTCACGAGCCGCAGGGTTTAATTTGGATTTGTCTATGGAAGTTTTTTCGACTCTTATTGTTGAAGTTCCCAATCACTGCTATTATTTGACTGACAGACGGCAGCGGTTGCAGTTAAAAATCATAATTTGCGTTCGACTGAAGAAAAAAAGTCATCTACATCTTGGATGCACTGGGGGTAAGCAGATAAACATCAAATTTTCATTTTTGGGTGAACTATCCCTTTAATGCAGCTGAGAGGTGGCATGAATATGAATAAAAAATGAAATGATACTCTAAATATGAAAGTAAAACCACCAGTAGGTGGCGACAAATTCACTGTTTTAATGAGTGAGTCATTGAATTATTCATTCAACCAATTCATTCAAATGGCCAGTTCATTCAGGTTCATTCATTCATTGGTGAAACTGAGCAAAAAAAGACAATATTGTGTCTAAAAATGTAACCTAATATTAACTTACTGTTTATTGAACCGTAAGTATCACATTTGCAAATGTGCTGATATTCGGGAAAAAGGCATTCTTGCTCATGTGATATTGCTAAAAGATATCATATGATACAAATATAACACACACAAAAAAAACAAACATTCAGGGGTGTTTTTTTGCCCTCATATCTTGAATTTGAGTGCCTTTTTAATAGCATCATGCAATCAGGGTTCTTTATATTTAGGAACCAGAAATGCTTCTTCTATGGCATCGCTGTAAAACATTTTTCGCTTCTTTTGGAAATAAAATATACTACGAAAATCTACAGATTTGTTAGTGAATCTTCACGGTTGTGATGTCATAACACAGCACACGTGTGAGCACAGCAAAGCACGTATATACAGTTCACATGTGAAGTGGTTAGTCAGTCATTACAGAAGTCGTTTACAAGAACTCTTAATTATAATCTTCAGAGAGAAGCTGGATAATGGATCAAGGAAAAATCCTGACTAACGTTATACTATAAGTGCATTACTGCATTTCATTGGCTCTGTTCTTATAGTCTGCACAATGACAATAAAGTTTAATCTATTTTAATCTAAGTAGAGCTCAGGGATAATAAATGAAGTGTTTTTGGACAGTATACAGCCCTTTTAAAACTTTGCAAAGTCAGTTTACAAAAGAGATCATTGTTGTCTAGGAGTTGTTCGCGATGGATTGACGCAGCCACAGCATGTGCAAAATCATAACGGCGTCTGAAGCACAAGCCGCCAGCGCATGCAAACACACACACGCATGATCACGGGAGATCAAACAAGCAGACGGAGGGTCTTCTTTGTCTACAAGCGTCGTTCGGAGGGTTTCATACAGAGAAACGTCTCTACCTGTTGGTCTAGTGCCATTTACATTGACTGTCGCTGTGTTGACTGGTGTACTCCGCTGAGCTGAGGAGATTCACACACACACACACACACTGCAGTGTTAAACACTTGCACCAGTTATTATCTAGTTAACGAGTATGCTGTGTTAGTTGTCAAAAAATAAGAGTGTTATAACCTTTCTACCTTAATTATAGAAACCCATCATGATGCAGTTTAATGTGACGATTATGTAATTCAATCAGGCGTCTAACGAGAGGAGACTGTCTGCACTGAACACAAGTTTGTCTTCGTTTACTCTGTGAATCGTGTTCGTATTCAAGCGCGTGTCAGTGCAGTAATGTGCTTTATGCTGCAACAGAAATTATCCAATTAAGCCAGAATCTCAGGAGCTGAGATCACAGGTTAATGACAGTGAGCCCAATATTCCTGTCCCGCCACGAGCCTCGCTTCTGTCTGGAAACACTTTATAATGGGAAGAGAAAATAAATTTGGGC